>NW_012105399.1:442433-622384 GCF_000951045.1 Mandrillus leucophaeus
ATATATATATATATATATGGCTTCTGTGGAATAAATATGTCACCCCAAAATATACTGCTTTGGCATGTTTTGAGATGGCTATTCGGAAAAGCTACAGAAAGAGGAGTAGCTCTGAAAAACTTCATTTGTTGGGGAGATTTGCATCTCTGGTAGAAATCCACACTAGGAAAGTAAACAGCAGACGGAAATGGACTTTCTTTGAGAATCCCTTATCTGCCTTGTTTGGATTTAGGAAAAAACTAACTCTCAGGAAAAAGAGACTGAAGGTCTGACACTGTTGAAGGTGTGACAGAGAAACTTTTTCAACAGGCTACCATCTATTCTTTCTGAGGGCTGCTACCTGAGAGATTTCATTTGCAATACAAAATAGATTTGGTTCAGCTTGCGTTTCCTCCCCTCACCCTTCCACAACTTGTAAGCTACCTTCCACCACCCTGGAACTCCAAGCCCTTGACTCTTCTCTGTATGTATACAAACTTTAGTCATTTGGCCCTTCTTAGAGTCTCATATTTTGTGTGGCTCCCCTGCACATGTGCATGTTTATAAATTTGTATACCTTTTGTTGTTGTTGTTGTTGTTGTTGTTTTGTTTTGAGACACTATCTCACTCAGTCGCCCAGGCTGGAGTGCAGTGGTGTGATCTCAGCTCACTGCAACCTCCTCCTCCTGAGTTCAAGTGATTCTCCTGCCTCAGCCTCCCAAGTAGCTGGAATTACAGGTGCCCACCTCCATGCTGGCTAATTTTTCTATTTTTAGTAGAGACAAGGTTTCACCATGTTGGCCAGGCTGGTCTTGAACTCCATACCTCTAGTGATCTGCCCACTTCAGCCTCTCAAAGTGCTGGAATTACAGGCGTGAGCCACTGTACCTGGCCTTGAATACCTTTTCTTCTGCTCATCTGTCTATTGTCAGTTTGTTTTATAGACTCAAATTATCAAACCTTCAGAAGGGGGAGGAATTAAAATTTCCTTTGCTCTTATACATTACTTTTCCCCCCATTTGCTGTATTTTTATATGTTTTCATCTCTATTTTCCAACCCTCTGAGAGAACTTTAAAATATCTCTCACGTACAGACACCTCAAATAATCCATCAGATACGTGGTTTCCTCAGAGCCTCCTCTTCTGGATTCTTCATTATTCTGCTCAAGTCTGCATTGGTTTCTTCTCTTGGCATACTACCTAGCTCTCCTCTTTGTACTTCCACTTTTTGTTATTCTGGGAATCTCTTCATCAGTCTTCTGTATTACTTTTCAATTCCTGATTCTTTGTGTGTGACTTGTTTTTCTCCTCCTCGGCCTTTCTCTTTGGAGGCCTGTAGGATTTTCTTTCGTCCCTGGTGTTCTATAATTTCACAGTGGTGTTGCAGTGTGGAACTCTTTTTCATTTTTTGAGCTGTGCCTTTGCTCATCTTTTTTCCATTTGAGTAACAATCTAGATGTTTTGTTGAGAGATCAAACAAATGTCAGTATCTGTGTGTTTTATCTCTTGGGCCAATTGGTTTTCTCAGAGGAGAACATCATAATCTACTTAGGGAGTTAGTTTAAGACCAGCATCATTGTGGGAGCCCAGTGGTGTAAGCAGGGATGATGTCCTCACCATTTGGTGTACAGGTTTTCACGTAATGCCTCTGTTTTGAGTACCACTCCTCAGTCCCACCTTTAGCTGTTTGTAGTACCTGTCTCATTCCACATCTTCAGAGGTTGAACCTTTAGTCTTCTGCTTGTGTGGAAAAGGGTGGCTATCTCGCTGGCTGTGCAGTGGCATAGAGTGTATATACTTTTTTCATGTCTTCCTGTTTTTAGGAGATAATTTCAGGATATGCTTAAAATCTAAAACCTTTTCACAGTTTTAAGGATAAAGTTTAAACTTCAAGCTAAGCCTATAAAGTTCTTTGTGATCGAGTCCTTCCTTTCTCTATTGGTTCTTAACTTGGTTCTTCCCCTTCTGGATGAACTAAGACCACACCACAACATATTATGTTGCTATAGCCCCATGGAACTTGGAGGGATACAAATGCATCACATTTCACACGTGATGTACCCCTCTACCTGGAGTGCCTTCTTTCCCTTTTCTTCCTCAATTTCTTATTCTATTTTTTTTTTTTTTTTTCCTTTTTAGACGGAGTCTTGCCCTGTCGCCCAGGCTGGAGTGCTGGAGTGCAGTGGCACCATCTCGGCTCACTGCAAGCTCCCCCTCCTGGGTTCACACCATTCTCCTGCCTCAGCCTCCCGAGTAGCTGGGACTACAGGCGCCCGCCACCACAGCCGGCTAATTTTTTGTATTTTTAGTAGAGACGGGGTTTCACTGTGTTAGCCAGGATGGTCTCGATCTCCTCACCTCGTGATCTGCTCGCCTCGGCCTCCCAAAGTGCTGGGATTACAGGCGTGAGCCACCGCGCCCGGCCCAATTTCTTATTCTTAATTGTTGTTTTCTCTTAGTAGCCCCCCCTTGCTTTCATCTTCTGTGTGATTTAAATATCTTTTACTTGTATTCTTTTACCACCTCAAACTTACCTTTGATAGTGTCACCAGAAAGGAATATTGATCCAAACCCCAAGAGAGGATTCTTGAATTTCACGAAAGAGAGAATTCCGGGTGAGTCCACAGAGTAAAGTGAAAGCAAGTTTATTAAGAATGTAAAGGAGGCCAGGTGTGGTGGCTCATGCCTGTAATCTTAGCTCTTTGGTAGGCTAAGGTGGGTGGATCGCCTGAGGTCAGGAGTTCAAGACTAGCCTGGCCAACATGGTGAAACCCCATTTCTACTAAAAATACAAAATTAGCTTAGTGTGGTGGCACGTGCCTGTAATCCCAGCTACTTGGTAGGCTGAGGCAGGAGAATGGCTTGAACCTGGGAGGTGGAGATTGCAGTGAGCCGAGATCATGCCATTGCATGCCCATCTGGGCAACATGAGCAAAACTCTGTCTCAAAAAAAGAAAAAAAAAAAACAAGGAATAGAAGAATGCCACTCTGTAGGCAGAGTAGGAGCATGGGCTGCTTGACTGAGGATACTTATGGTTATTTCTTGATTATAGAAGCTGAATAAGGGGTGGACTATTCATGAGTTTTTTGGGAAAGGGGTGGGAATTTCTCAGAACTGAATGTTCCTACCCTTTTTAGACTATATAGGGCAACTTGCAGGGATTGCCATGGCATTTGTAAACTATCATGGTGGTGGTGGGAGTGTCTTTTAGCATACGAATGCATTGTAATTAGTGTGTAATGAGCAGTGAGGACGACCAGAGGGGACTTTTGTCATTATATTGGTTTTGGTGGGTTTTGGTCTGCTTCTTTACTGCATCATGTTTTATCAGTGGGGGCTCTGTGACCTGTATGTTGTACCAACCTCGTGTCTCATCTGTGACTAAGAATGCCTGACCTCCTGAGAATGCAGCCCAGCAGGAGTCAGCCTCATTTTACCCAACCCTTGTTCAAGATGGAGTTGCTCTGGTTTGAACACCTCTGACAGTAACATTTATCTTTATTGTACAGTAGTTTTTGATGTTATTTCTGTGCCTTTTCCAATAAGCCTTCAGATTTCTGAAGTATACTTCACCAAGTATACTTGTTGAGTAAGTTTGAAGGTAACAAAAAGAGACGAAATTGTGTCTTAACATTTCAAATAATCTGTAAATCTGTGCCTCAAAATATATACTTGAAGCATCAGAGCAAGAGGATATTACAAACTGAAAACTGTCCAAACATTCCTGCTTGTCCTGTTTCCACCGTTTCTCACAGAGTATACCTGTAGATTGTTGACAGAGTACTTTGTTGCAGTCGATGAACTTGTCAATTTGAGAATGAGGATTGTGCCTTTGTGTTTCATGTGTGCTTTAAAACATTTTGAAATTTTTCAGAACGTGAACACATTGTGTTCTTATACTCAATAAATTTTCTAGGTCATTTAAAAATACTGTTAAATTTTAATCAATACCAGAAGTTTGGCTCCATCTGCTACAAAAGTACAAACTCGTTAAACACATTTTAAAATAATAACATTTAAAGTTTCCTTGCCCTCGAGGCATTTTCTTCTGAATTGGAATCAGGCTACCTTTGACATTGGCAGCTTAGTTGGATATGTATTGATTGACTTGAGAATGTTGTTTCTGTGTCTATTATCATTATGAGAGAGCATTTATTAACTGTCTGACTACATACTGCCCTAATTCTATAAACGAGAACTATGTGGATGTATTTGGTGCTTTTTAGGGACTTATTTTAAGCGTATTTATAGAGCACATCTAGCAGCAGACAGAAAATATTAAACCAGGGTATGAATGGACAATGAAATAGTTTACGTCAACATCAGAGTATTTGGTTTTTCTAGCAAATGCAAATAAGAAGCTAAAGCTAAATACAATAGACTATACTTTTAATTGAATTAATTTTCATCTAAATTTAACAGTGTCAAGTTATCATCCCAAGTGAACTTCAGAATTCAAACTAGAAAAATAGAATAAATGGATTCGTTATGGAATTGAATGACATGAGCTGAACTTGGGCCTATAAACCCAGAACTTTAGAGTTTTAACCTCTCTTTAGCATAATCCCTTTATGGCCTTGGGCAGATTCTTCACAAAAACAGAAAACAGACTATCAAAATGAGAATGACAAAGGTGTAGAGAGATCTAGCTTTTAAAGCATTTGGATCTGAGAAGAGCCTCCTAAGTGGTTGTTTTTTCTAGCTCTTTAGCAATTCTGTTTTAAACCCAATTTCTCTGTCTTTTATATTCTGCCTTCTGCTGTATTTATATCCATTTTCCTTACAAAGACACACCATGTCCTTTGGAAGCAGGTTTTATGAAGTAATACATGTATAGGCCTAGAATTTGAAAAATTATACAAAGTAAAATTTTTTTTACATACATATAAAAGATATTTCTTTGGTAGGTTTATTGTTCACTAAATCATTAACTTCACACTTTAGTGTGAGACGTCATTGAGGAATGGCTCACGTTCATTGACATTTGGCTCACATGAATATGAGAGATTTTAAATTTGTGTTTGTAGTTTATTTATTGGAGAATAACCTGGATTTTGCATCACTTTAGTGTAGGACTCGTTTTAGTTATTTGTGTAAAGATGTGTAATCCAAGGATCTGGCCAAGTGATTTTTAGATGGGAAGTAGAGAAGCGTTTTGTTTTTTAAGACTGTTTTTTGAGGGCAGTTTTGGGTGACAGCAAAATTGAGAGAGACAGAGTTTTTCCATGTGCCCCCTTGACCTCATCCATGCATAGCCTCCCCTATTGTCAACATCCCCCACCAGAGTGGTACATTTATTACAACTGATGACCTTTCATTGACACATCATAATCACTTACAGTTCATAGTTTATATTAAGATCATTCTTGGTGTTGTACATTCTGTGGGGTTGGACAAATGTATAATGACATGTATCTAGCATTATAATATCATGCAGAGTATTTTCACCACCCTAAAAATGTCTGTGCTCTGCCTATTCATTCCCTGCCAACACGTGTAACCACTGATCTTTTCTATCTCCACAGTTTTGCCTTTTCCAGAATGTCATATAGTTGGAATCAGTATGGAATCAGTATGTAGCCTTTTCAGATTGGCTTTCTTCACTTAGTAATATGCATTTAAGGTTTCTTTATGCTTTTCATTACTTGACAGCTCATTTATTTTTAATGCTCAATGGTATTCTGTTATCCGGATGACCCCAGTTTATTTATCCATTCACATATTGAAGGATGTATTGGTTGTTCCAAGTTTTGACTATTATGAATGAAACTTCTGTAAACATCCATGTGCAGTATTTTCAGCTCCTTTGAGTAGAGACCAAGGAGTGTAATTGCTGGTACATTTATGGTGAGAGTATGTTTAGTTTTGTAAGAAACTGCCAAACTGTCTTCCAAAGTGGATGTGTTATTTTGCATTTCCACCAGCAATGAATGGAAGTGTCTGTTGCTTTGTATCTTTGCCAGCATTTGGAGGTGTCAGTGTTCTGGATTTTGCCAATTCTAGTAGGTATGTAGTGATATCTTGTTTCAGTTTGCACTTTCTTTGTGACATACAATGTTGAGTATCTTTTCATATGCTTATTTGCCATCTGTATATCTTGTTTCGTGAGGTGTCAGTCTTTGGCCCATTTTTTAATCAGGTTTTTAAAATCATTAAGAGTTCTTCGTATATTTTGGCTAATGGTCCATTATCAGATGTATCTTTTATAAATATTTTCTCTCTGGTAGTGGCTTATTTTCTCATTCTCTTGACACTGTTTTTCATGGAGCATACGTTTTTAATTTTAATGAAGTCTATCTTATCAATTGTTTCTTTCATGAGTGGGTTCTACCTTTGATATTATATCTAAAAAGTTATCATCACCATACTCAAAGTTATCTAGGTTTTCTCCTGTGTTATCTTCTAGGATTTTAATAATTTTATGTTTTACATTTGGTTCTATGATCCATTTTGTTAATTTTTGTTAAGAGTGTAAGGTCTGTTCTAGATTCACATTTTTGCATGTGGAAGTCTAGCACCATTTTTGAAAGGGCTCTTTGCTCTGTTGTATTCACTTTGCTCTTTTTTCAAAAGTGAGTTGAGTGTATTTATGTGGGTCTCCTTCTGGGCTCTCTGTTCTGTTGCATTGATTGATTTGTCTATTCTTTAGCCAATACCACACTGTCTTGATTACTGTAGCTTTATAGGAAGCCTTGGAGTCAAGTAGTATCAGTCCTCCAGCTTTGTACTTCAGTATCATGTTAGCTATTCTGGGTCTTTTGCATTTCTACATAAAGTTTAGAATCAGTTCATTGATAACCACTAGAAAAGCATTTAAAATTTTTCTTTATCTTTAATGATCCTGATATTAGTCTGTCAAAAAAACTTTGCCAATCATATTTCACTGGCCCTCGGAGGAATGAAACAATGTAGGAATGGCTAGCTTTTGAATTTTAAGTAAATTTTATTTGTAAATCTGTTTTAGTACTATCAAAATATACTTATTTTCTTTTTCTAATATTATTCATAATCTATTCATATCTTGGAAGATAAACTTACTCTGGTAGGATTTGCTCTGTTTTCAGCTATTATCACAATGACAAACTATGATTTTTAAAAAACCATCATACTTACCCAAATTATTAAGTATTTATAGGTATAAATTGAATTCACATGGAATATAACACACAATACAGTATTGTGTCATAGAAGCTATTGATGTTGACATTCAACAGGCTATGTTTGTATTAATCAAGTTTAAATATAGGGTAAGCTAAATGTGCTTTATTACTTTTATTACTACAGTTTTTATGGTACATGAATGTTTAATAATGCCCTATTTTTAAGTTAGTTTATAACTAATTCTCTGTGGAAGCATGAAGAATCTTTAAAAATCTGGATTAAGATCAGAATTAACACAAAACAATGCGTCTGTTGCCATTTTATTTTACTTTTTTGAAATGGAGTCTTGCTCTGTCATCTGTCACCCAGGGTGGGGTGGAGTGCAGTGGTGTGATCTCACCTCACTGCAACCTCTGCCTGCCAAGTTTAAGTTATTCTTGTACCTCAGCCTCCCAAATAACTGGAGTTACAGGCATGTGCTACCTCACCCAGCTAATTTTTGTATTTTTATAGAAAGAGGGTTTCGCCATGTTGGCCAGGCTGGTCTTGAACTCTTGGCCTCAGCACTCTGCCCGCCTCAGTCTCCCAAAGTGCTGGGATCGCAGATATGAGTCACTGTGCCCAGCCTTCTGTTGCCATTTTAAAACTAAGAATTAAAAGATGCTTTTGTGTAATTTTCTAGAAAATATCTTCTATACTTATTTTCTTCTAACTACATTTAAAATACATTTTAAAAAGCAGAAAGCAAAGATGAAGTCTAAGAAAGTTTTCTATGAATACATTTCTTTTACGATGAATACATGCCAGTTATTCAGTTAGAATTGAATATAGTTAGATTCTTGAGATTCTGTTTTTAAAAGACACCACAGTATTTTGTTTTTATATGAGGTATTATGGGAAACATGATCATTACCTTAAATATATGGCATCAGGTTTTTAAAGTGGTATTTTGCAGATTTTGTTAAATCTGTCTCAAAGTCTATTTTCTCATGTTATGTTTGAAGTGTGGGTATGATAGTACCAGAAAAGCAAGCCTTTCAAAACACAATACTCTACTTTTGTGACTCCATAAAAAAATACAATCTTTATTATTATCCATAGACTGAATAAAACACCTTACATTTTATATTTCATTTTATTCACTGTAATCCATATTTTCAATTAAATTGCAGGTGATTTTAAATATGACTAGACTTTTTTTTTTTTTTAATAGAAAGATCACATAATGACTTAAATCTATTCCATTAGGAGTAGTATTTCTCTTGTCTTTTTGTTCAGCCATTGGAGTCCCCTGTGACCTTGGGTACTTTTTCCATAGGCTAACTGATAGTTCATGATGTTCTGTATTTTCTGGTAGCTTGCCTGTTGCCTGCCTCTGGGTTCGTCATCCCCCTTATGCTGACTTAGGCAGTATTTCTTCAGTCTGTTATCTCGGGGCTTTGATGCATATGTTTGAAGGTGGCCACAGTGACTTTGGGTAGCAGCAGATGGTAAACCTTCAGGCTGCCACCGGCTAAACTGGTGTTAAGTTGGAAAGTTAACGTTTGATGAAGAATCAGTAGTGCATATGAAAGAGCTTTCACTGCTGAAATATCTTTTAATTAAAAATTAGCATACTAAAACCTTTGTGAATGTCTGGGAGTTTAAAGAAATCTACAATTCGTTGTGTTCTTATAGAAGTAGTTATTTACCAGTTTAGTCTTATGTTACTTATTCTTCCTAACCTGGTTCTTTTTCCTCTGTTTCTGCCCCAGTTCCTTGGTAGTTAAGATAAATAAGATAACTACATAAATTGAAAAATAGGATGCTTTTAGGAATCCCAGGTATTTGAATAAACAGAGTATATTTTGAATTATGGCATTTTGGATTTTAATAACTATGAAGAGATGTGGATTTTAAGTACAATCTTCATATAATTCTGGTAGATTTGGTCTTTTTTTTTCTACCTTTGAAGGTATTTCTGGATCAAATAGGAGCCTGAAGAACTCAACCTGCCTCAAAGAGATATTTCATTTTGTTCTAAATTAGTTGGTGATTCTTGACTCTGACATTCTTAACTTTGTTAACTTTGCAGAAATTGATGCAGCGACTTCTGATGAGCTAAAGCTGTAGGCGCAACATATTTTGCTTTTGGAGTTACTGAGCAGTGGGTACAGGGAACATTGCTAACCTTTTCGGATTATTTGTTCACTTCATGATAATTTGCTATATGGGAAGCTGTAGCACAAATAAAACATTGGTAAGGCTCCAAAGGATTTTCTTTGTTGCCCATAAATCGTAGGGGTACCTTATATATTTTTCTCAATTTAAAATGTATCCTTGAGAGTAGTAGCTGAAAATATCTTTTAGACTGGAGTTATAAGTATCCATGTCAAATTTTACTCTTTAAGCTTGCATTTTTATCAGTGGAAAACTTACGAAACCAAAGACAGATTGGTTTCATGGCATAACATGAGAGAAGTGTCTCTGCATGGTCTGTTCATGCTGATGCTCTTGATGGTGCAGCTTCTGATGGACTAACGCTGTAGGAGCAACATCTTTTGCTTTTGGAGTTGCTGGGCAGTGGTACAGGGAACATTGCTGGCCTTCTGATGCCAAAGAAAGAGAAGTTAGACCGCAGTTGGGAGAATTCTTGATATTAAAGGTTGCCGAGTACTATTCCTTGTTTTCTAGTAGTTGCATTTTTATAAAGATGCCTCATGAAAATAATGTGTGGAATTAAGAGTAGAAACGCATTTTGGATGTTTTAAAAATACAAAGTGAGTTTTATTTTAGCAGAAAATACAAATACCATTTGATAATCATGCATGGTGTTAGGGGAGGAAAGCAAAGTTTTAATGCTCTAGGTTTGTTGTTCAAAACCGTTTCTATGCAAGGATATATAGCTGGTAAAGTTTTTGTAAATTTTCCCATCTAGTTAAAAATTCAGATCTAATACTAGTCAAGTATGGACTATTTTTGAAAGAGAGTATAGTAAGTACAATCATGTTCATATGAAAGTATGTTGGGAAAAACTCTTACATGCAAAATCGGGCTTGTAATATTTTCTCTAGTTTCTTTGTTGTGTTGATTTTATTCTTTCTGTTATCATTATTTATATATGAATTACCAGGAGCATGACTTAACACAGTTGATATCTCATTCAGATTATAAGCAGCAAACACAAATCAGATTATATGCGACACCATTAAGGGATGCTCTGTGTTTGTCCTGTAGTCTTTTTTTTTTCTTTTTTTCAATAGTTTTTGGGGTACTGGTGGTTTTGGTTACACAGATCAGTTCTTTAGTGGTGATTTCTGAGATTTAAGTGCATCCATTACTCAAGCAGTGTACCCTGTACCCAATACGTAGTATTTTATCCCTCACCCACCTCCCAACCTTCCCTCCTGTCTCCCCAAAGTCCATTAGATCACTCTTAAATGCCTTTGCATCCTCATAGCTTAGCTCCCACTTACGAGAACATGTGGTATTTGGTTTTCCATTCCTGAGTTACTTCACTTAGAGTAATGGCCTTCACCTTCATCCAAGTTGCGGCAAAAGACATTATTTCATTCCCTTTTATGACTGAGTAGTATTCTATGGAGTATATATACCACATTTTCTTTATCCACTCATTGGTCGCTGGGCACTTAGGTTGGTTTGGTATCTTTGCAGTTGCTAATTGTGCTGCTGTAAACATGTATATGCACGTGTCTTTTTCATATAATGACTTCTTTTTCTTTGGATAGCTACCCAATAGTGAGATTGCTGGATCGAATGGTAGTTCTACTTTTAGTTCTTTAAGGAATCTCCATAATGTTTTCCATGGTGGTTATACTAATTTTCTGTAGACTGAAGCATTATTTTAACTAGTATTAATTGTTCTGGAGTCCCATGAAGTAACTGGCACCAAAGTAGAGACAGACGTTCCCTCAAATTACCCAAGTAATCTTTCTTTTAAAAGGAATTGGAGCTGAAGTTATTTTCAGGGACTTCCAAACTTCCATTGTCAACATTTAAATTAAATATCTTAAGATTCATGAATGGGGAGACACTTAATCCCCACTGAAGGGAACTCTCCACACTTCTTCACCACAGTCATAGTTTCTTCGTAGTAGCATATCTCTTTTCTCCATATTATTTTTCTTTCTATGCTTAAAAATAATCATCATTTGATACTTTTGATGTACCCCTTCTCCCTCTTTTCTTTGCAAAGATGGTTGCCTACTTAAATATTACTCCTTTCTTAATTCTAGTTAACAAATAGACTCTAACCTGTAATCAGTTGGAGCTTTTCCTACTACTATTATGAAAGAAAAGTGGGCACGTTTCACTGTGCTGCTGGAATTGAAGAACAGATGAGGCTAATCCTTAAGGAATAAGTTGTCTGCTTCCCCCTCCCCCCCGCACCCTCGCTCAAGTTAGGAGCTGTTATTTCATGTATTAGTATGGGCAAAGATGAAGTAATCTCTTCTGTTAGACCATATGCTAATATAGGGCTGATAAGTAAGTGTGAAAAATGAAAGGGAGAAACACACTAATTGTTTTCTTTCAATAAGGTATGCTATCCAAGATAATTATTTCATGACAGTTTTAGTTATAGTACTTGTTTTATCATGAAATAAAAGATGGTTTTAGGAGGCTTTTATTGGAAA
Source organism: Mandrillus leucophaeus (assembly GCF_000951045.1). NCBI lineage: Eukaryota > Metazoa > Chordata > Mammalia > Primates > Cercopithecidae > Mandrillus > Mandrillus leucophaeus. The sequence continues at coordinate 454,149 of NW_012105399.1, forward strand.
GACAATTGTATCAAGCTAGTACAAATTAGATTTTTGTCTTTATAAAGGTGAGCAAACCCATGAGCAGTTTTTAAATTGATGTGTTCTAGTCTACAAATGAACAAATTCTGTTTGAGGGTTAAAGAAGCTATTATTTTGTCCTTTATGCTGACAGTTCCATTACAGATTGGCCTACTGTTGGCATTTAAAAAAATGTTTGGCTCCTTATGATCTTTGTGCATGCAACTATAATATTAATGCAGCACCATAGCACTGTTCATTAAGAAATGACTTTAAATGAGGTTGAAGTGTGTAAATTTGGAAAGATACAGATGTTAAATGCAGTCGTTTCTCTTTGTGTACAGCTGTATGGCTAATAATTTCCAAGCGGCTAAAGCTCTTGTTAGCAGGAGTGCTGGTGTGTTAAGAATGGCTCTATAAATAACTTTAAGAACTGAAGTTGAAGGTGCTTCTTTTAAAGACTATTGTTAACTAAACATTATTGCCAAACAGATGGAAAGCATTCACCAGCCTGATGTTTTTGGGTCTAATTATATTATCACCAGCCCTGTACGGCTCAGTTGAAGAGGTGTATCCAGAGGCCAATTTATAATCATTTAGCCAACACCTGTTTGGGAGAAATTGACAGTCAAAGGGCACATTTTTAAAAAATCACATATGTTCTTGTGTTTATTGCCTCAATGTGAACGTTGTCTAGTTGCACACAAACTTCGTAGGAGAAGAAAATATAAACAAAGCAGCATTTCCCAGCCTTGTTTATCCATCTTAATTTGTTTTTTTTTTTTTTTTTTTTTTTTGGGGAGATATTTTTTTTTTTTTTTTTTTTTTTTTGAGTCAAAGTCTCACTCTGTTGCCCAGGCTGGAGTGTGGAAGTGGCATGATCTCAACTCACTGCAGCCTCTGCCTCCTGATTCAAGCGATTCTCATGCCTCACCCTCCCGAGGAGCTGGGATTACAGGTGCCCACCACCATGCCCGGCTAATTTTTGTATTTTTAGTAGAGACGAGGTTTCACCATGTTGGCCATGGCTGGTCTTGAACTCCTGACCTCAGGTGATCCATCCACCTTGGCCTCCCAAAGTGCTGGGATTACAGGCATGAGCCACTGCGCCCAGCCAGTTTGACCTTTTTATCTGATCTGCTTCATGCTTCATGGCTAAGTGAGATGAGTAAAGAGGTATCACTCCTGATTTATGCAGGTATATTTTGTTGAGTCAATTAAGAGGCTTTTTATAGGGAGAAGTTCTTTTCTTTGATTGTACAGCTTCCATGCCTTTTACCTGGTGAGATGTGTTCTACTTCATATAGATGTGTCTTGTTCAAATAGAATTGGCTTTCTGGTAAGTGACTTAACAGTCGCACCTTATATAGGCTGGGCGCGATGGCTCACGCCTGTAATCCCAGCACTTTGGGAGGCCAAGGCAGGCGGTTCACAAGGTCAGGAGATCGAGACCATCCTGGCTAACACGGTGAAACCCCGTCTCTACTAAAAATACAAAAAATTAGCCAGGCGTGGTGGCGGGCACCTGTAGTCCGAGCTACTCGGGAAGCTGGGGCAGGAGAATGGCATGAATCTGAGACGCGGAGCTTGCAGTGAGCCAAGATCGTCCCACTGCACTTCAGTCTGGGCAACAGAGCAAGACTCCATCTCAAAAAAAAAAAAAGTCACACCTCATATAAAAACAAATGAGACTGAAGAAACACTAAATGTCTTCACAGATTCAACAGATGTTCAAAATATGTTTATTGAGCTCTCCTTTGCAGAAAGAGGGCCATGGTGCCTCCTTTTACATTCTTGGTATGTTGATTTAACTCTTAAAGTTCACAGATGTGTTTTCATATTTTGGAGGCTCAAGATTTGTGTTGATTATAACTCAAAGGGCAGCTATGGAAAGAATAAGTCTATCCCATCTGAAAAATAATAAAAGTCAAACCCTTTGTTTCAACTGATGATCCCACTATTTCGTTTTAGTGTTTTTCCTTCTTCTGACATATTTTACTATTGAAAGGCTTATATATGTCACCTCTATTTTCTTATCACTCATTATTAACTCCGTGCAATCTGGCTTTTATCCTCAGCAGTTCGCTGTACAATGCTGTATTGAAAGTTACATATGACTTCCTAACTGCCTTAACCAGTGATGGTTTCTCAGTCCTCATTCTTCGTGGCTTCTCCCTGTTGTTTGGCATAGATCACACTCATCTTAAGCATCCTCTTTCTCTGTCATCTGAACCACTGTGTTTTCTCTTTGTACTTTTCTCACTACACTTTTGGTTATTGTCATATTTACTCACAATATTTCAACTATGTATATTTTCAAAATTCAGAAATAAATAGTATAGCTTAGCAGTTAAAGAGAAAGAAACCTGGAGCCAGACTACCCTCTACCACTTATTATCTTTGTGAGTATGGACAAAGTCCTGAGGTTAAAGAAGTTCCAGTGTTTCAGAGTGCACTCCAGAGAGGTACCGTTTTGTGTTTATTTCCTTATCTGCAAACTTGATTAATAAAAGATACCTACCTCTTTGGATTGTTGAGAGAGTTACATGATTTAATTCCTTAAAGCCCAGCACAGTGCCTGAAATAAAGGAAGTGTTCCAGTGGGATCATTCTCGTGTCTTTAGTTTTTATCTTTATGGAGAATGCTCAAATATAAATCATTAGTACCGACTTATTTTCTAAGCTCTATTCCCATGTCGTCATCTACCTTACAAACTTTTAGACTTGAATTCACTAACCATATGTTTATTAAACATTCACTGTGTGAGAACAGTGTATTCTGTGATAGAATAATTTTTATGCTATTGGTTTTCTATTGCTGTCATAACAAATTACCACAAAGTTGGCAGTGTATAACAACTAAATTATTAAAGTTCTATAGGTCAGAAGTCTAACACAGTTGCTGGTTTGAAATCAACGTGCTGGCAAGGCTATATTCCTTACTGGAGGCTCAGGAGAGGAATCTGCTTCCAAGCTCATTCAGGTTGTTGACTGAATTATCTTCTTTCCGTAGAGTTGTAGGACTGAACTCTGTTTCTTTGCTGGCTGTCAGCCAAGGACTGCTCTGTACTTCTAGAAGTTGCCTGGGTTCCTTCTTAGGCTTGCTATGAGATCCTAGAAGCCTCTCTTCAGTTCTTACATGTGGGCCTTTGCACCTGAGAGCCAGCAGCCATGCATCCCTTTCATGTTTTGAATGTGATTTTCCTTTCAGCCATATCATTTCTGTGCTTTGCATTTCTTTTTGTAGAAGATAGTTCTCTGTTTTTGAAATGGATTCATATGATATTTTGGAACCTACCCAGATAATCCAGTGTAATCTCTCTGTTTTAAGGTCCCTACCTTAATTATATCTGCAAAGGCCTTTTTGCCAGTAACGTAGCACGTTCACAAATGCTGGGGATTCTTAGGGTATGAACATCTTTGGGGCCCATTATCCTGCCTTACCACATGCCCATAAAGAGCTTGAAGTCTCATTGGGAGACAGACCCCCAAATTGAAGGGTTAGAGATGCTATAATAGATGTTGGTGCTGTGTAAAACAGCAGAAGAAAGGAAGACAGTAGTCAGTGTTACTGAGAGATAGAGTGACATTTGTGCTGCGTATGGAAAGATGCATACTTGTTTGATAAGTGGCTGGGGGAACATTTCAGGGAAAAAGAAGCAATAATAGTGATAGCAGTAATAGCAACTGGCTGTACTTTTATAAGATTATCTTACTGAAATCCTCACATTTGTTAGATACTGTTACCGACCTTTATAGCTTCTACATAACAAGAATGTCTATGTCCACAAGAAGACATGTCTGTAATGTCTTTTAATGTAGAAGAGGATGGTAAAATTATTTCACTGGGCCAGACCTGGTGGCTTATCCCTGTAATCTCAGCACTTTGAGAGGCCAAGGCAGGTGGATCACTTGAGCCCAGGAGTTCAACACAAGCCTAGGCAATACAGTGAGACCCCTGTCTTACGAAAAAAAAGAAAAAAAAAAAGATTCATCCAGGCATTGTGGCACATGCCTGTAGAACCAGCTACTTGGGAGACTGAAGTGGGAGGATCGTTTGAACCTGGGAGGTTGAGGCTGCAGTGAGCTAAAATCACACCACGGCACTCTAGCGTGGGTAGCAGAGTGAGACCCAGTCTCAATGAAAATAAAATAAAACAAAATAAATCATTGAGTTGTTGGGAGGATTAATATGGATTACACATGGGTAAAGTATAGCACATAGTAAATGCTTAAAATATGGCAGATTAGAGAATAGAGGGTGGATAAGAGAAGTGCTTAGGAGGTAGAATTGATTTGATTGGTTTAGAATTGATTCTAAATACTTGGTATTTAGAAGGTGATCAGTGTGTAATTGTTGAATACTGGATCAGTCACTTGTTCCGAAGGTGGGAGACAGGAGAGAGTTCACAGTAACTTAGACCACTGTTTCAGAGCATGCATGGAAGATGGTCTTACTTAGTACTATAGGAGGAGAAGCAGGCTGTTTGTGTGTTTGTTTGGTGAAGGCAGGGCCTTGGGAAGAGGATATGAGGTACCTGTGAGAATACTGTATTGAAATTAATGGAAATTTAAGTAGTGTAGGTCAGACACTCAGAAGACAAAGATGAAGTTGTCACTATTTTTTCAACTTGATTATCTAAAATGGAATTTTCCATCTTCTCAAACTGGTTTCCCATCTCACCTTTCTGTTTCTTCTCACCTTTTAAAAATTCTTTATTTTTTTCAAGCTTAACATCTTTTTTTCCATCCTTAATTTCTGTCTCTCCTTATCCAGTGGTGGGCTGGTAGATATTTGACAGCTCTCTGGTAGGGTGAAGAGGCTCATTTGCAGTGTTTGCTGATTTCTGTAGTACAAATCCTCCTCCCATGGCCAATTTCAGTCTGCGGCTGCTTTTGTTGTATAATGACAAAGTTGAAAAGCTGTAACAGAGACTGCATAGGCCTGCAGAGCCCCAAATATTTACAGTCTGGCCCTTTAAAGAAAAAGTTTACCAATCTTTGCTATTGTAGTATTTCCAAAATAATAAAGCCTTCATAGGGTGGGATGATTTCATACTTCTGTTAATTTATTTTATCCATCAAGATGAGGGGTGGGAATGAGTAGTTTAAGCGGGCAATGTGTGAGAGGTTATGAAGGGTCTTGAGGTCATTTTATGGGCTTAAGCTTTTTCTCTCAGTGAGATAAGAAGAGTGCCATGTTCTAACTTATGTTTTAAAAAGAAAACCCTGGCTGCTGCTTTGAGGATAGACCACAGGGCAGCACAGATGGTAGCCGGGAGGTCAGTTGGGACACCGTAGTTACAAGTTAGGTAAGAGTTGGTCTTTGCTTGAATCAGAGTATTAACTGTGGAAATGGTAAGGTGAGTTCAGATTCAGGATACATTTTGAAGACAGAGCTGATAGGATTTGGTGGAAAGAGGTGTTAAGGTGAATCCAGGGTGAAGTGGTACCAAAAGGATGCCTTAGGCTAGAGCCTGAGTTATTGAGATCACATTATAGCAAGTTGCTACATAGGAGATTTTAGGAAAAAAATTGAGACTTGAACAATTTTTTTGAACCACTTCCTGTTGATCATATATGTTCCAAGAGGGAAAACTCTGTTTAAAATAATATGTCTTTTACTTCTAAGAAATACATTTTAAAATACTTTAGGAAACAGGAATGTTTCTAAAATATGTCATTTTTAGAAAAGGAAACCATAATAAAACCTATTTTGGATAAGGTTATTTTGATTCTATAATTTGCCAACTTAAAAAAATTATTCAGAAATGAACAATTTTGGGGAGGGGATTAAATTTCAGCCCTGCCCCACTCTTAAAGTTTAGTTTAAAGCTAAGAGTTAATGTTTCATTGTATTGTTAATAAATTATTACTCATGTCTTTTATGTAGGTTTTACTTGTAATGGACACAAGGACAGAACAGACTTTCATTTTAAAAGTAAGTAAAATTTGTAGCCAGGTGTGGTGCCTATAATCCCAGCACTTTGGGAGGCTGAGGTAGGCAGATCACCTAAGGTCAGGAGTTCGAGACCATCCTGGCTAACATGGTGAAACCCCGTCTGTACTAAAAATACAAAAATTAGCCGGGTGTAATGATGGGCGCCTATAATCCCAGCTACTCGGGAGGCTTAGGCGGGAGAATCGCTTGAACCCAGGAGGCAGAGATTGCAGTGAACCAAGAGTGCACCATTGCACTCCAGCCTGGGCAACAAGAGTGAGACCCTGTTTCAAATAAAAAAAGAGTAAGTAAAATTTGTATGTTTAATGAATTTAAAATTTTAATTTCAAATTATGCTTCTGAAAGAAAATATTTTAGTTAGTATTTAGTTAATGCTAACTAAGTAGTTAATATTTCCCCCCTAGGTTTTGAATGTCCTTTAATGTTGTTTCTGGTGATATTTATTTACCTTTTTTTTTTTCTATCCTTCCATCATGGTTGATAGCATGCATTTAACAATTTTTTTTTTGATACAGAGTATGGAGGAAATAATTTGGATAAATTGAAGAACCATTTCGTGTTGTTTGAATGTGTAGTGTGTAAATACATCTCAAGAACATTTTTTATAATCGAGAAGACTACACACAGTCTCACCTTCGATTATCACTACAGTTCTTAAGAGCTAAAATTTTGCCTTAAAGTCTTGTTACAGGTATTTTGGGAAAGCATTATCTACATTCCTGGTCCTCTTTTTGATCTAAATTCAATTTTGATTCTATACATAATGTAATTTATAACTAAATCAGGAGAGAAAGAACCCTCAATTTTGAAATTTTGAAATTGTGTTTGGAATGGACTGTGCTAGTACATATTCTGAAAATATCCTAATGTAAGCATTTTCACAGCATTCAGAAGATGAATTTATTAATTTTATATTTCTTTTTCTGATGCTTTTTCTTTTGCTGATAAGGCATGGCAGTAGGTCACATTGACACATACTGAAACACGTGTGTGTGTGTGTGTGTGTGAGTGTGTGAATATACATTATCATTGACATTTCCCCAGTTTTTAAAAACAGAGTATGACACCAGAAAATAGACAAACCTTATTCCTTGTAAGAAGACTTAACATTGTTTGCACTTCTAGGGGATGGGATTTTAAAATTGCCTGCTTAATCTAAGAATATCTTTTATGTCTCAGGAGTTTGCATTGGTCTTAAAATGTCTACTGCTTTAAAGATATAGATAAGTAAAATAAAGCTTAAGAAAAGGTCACAGAGAAATAACTGTGTGTCATCCTGATGACTTAGTTTGAGAGCATCTCTAATAAAAACACTGACCCACGTAATTGATTTTAATGGCAGCTTTGTGGCATCTTCCTTCTCTGGATTCACGCCAGATGCCATCAGCAGAGCCTCCAGGGACTGGGGGGCATAGAGCAGCAGATGAGTGGTTTCTCTGAAGCCCAGAGTAACTCGGATAGATTAGTTTGGTTGATAAACACAGAGCACAGCAGGCTCCAAAGGCAACTGAGGATACAACTGACCTTTTTGTTCTCTGTCAGGGTCTAAGGAAAAGCAGTGAATACAGCAGGAACAGAAAGACCATCATCCCCCGCTGTGTGCCCAACATGGTGTGTCTGCATAAGTACATCATCTCTGAGGAGTCAGTATTTCTTGTGCTGCAGCATGCGGAAGGTTGGTTTGTAGTTTGGATTGTTTATGCAGTGAAGAATGTCACCTACTTAGCTTCCAGTTTCTCTCTGTCATTTCATGAGCAGATAGAATATATGAAACATGTTTAAGAAACCATTTCCTATTTCTCTGCTCTACCTCCCTACTTTGAGTTGTGAGGGAAAATGAAAACCCAGGTGAACAGCAGATTTCATGTGAACTATGGTACCATTTGTAGATTTACTTCACTACTTTCTCATGAAATTTACCTAATATAATGAGAACTTTAATGTGAATGTGTGGTAAGAGAGCTAGATTTTATTTTAGTGATATTTTGTTCGCTTGTTCCCTGCTGAAAGGATACATTATGTTAGATGACTAAAATGAAAAGCATCCCCTGAAGAATTAATTAATTACCTCCTTCTTTTAGAAGTCAAGGGTGTTTGCTTAACATTTGACGTTACCTAGTTATTCTGATCTGAGTTTTTATGAATACAGCCATTGGCATCACATATGGGTACAAAGCAGAGGCATAGTTCTCTGCCTTCAAACTATTTATGAAATTTCAGCTCTTTGTAGAGGGAACAGGTGGCAAAAAATATTATGTTTTGATTTTTTTTTTGTCCTTTAATACCTGAATTTAAATAAATAGTTTTTTATTTAGGATGACTGAAAACACACATAAATATAAATTCACTTAATACATATTGCCACTTGACTTTTAAGAGGTGTTCGTAAAATAGTAAAAAAATTTTAATTGTTTCCCATATTTCGTGAAGCCATTATTTTTATATAACTATCGTACTTTACTAATAGGCATAACATTTGTATTTAATACAATTTTTTAGGAAAAGAAGTCATTGCTTTCTGGAATGAGGTCTCATATGATTAACGAATGCAAGATTTTTGATGGGGGCAGTAAGCAATATTGTTTATTGTGAAGTACAGCACAAGATAACTACAGATGGAGGGAAGACCTCCATATGCAGTATTTAATAGGAAATTCAGAAGGGGCTGTATGGTCTCTCAGGTATTAAGAGAGTTAATTGTGTGTGTGAATTGGATAACTAATTCACCTTTGTTCAGACATTATAGACAGCTTTTATCTGAGGATACCAGTGCATTACAGACATTATTGAATTAGAGGTCATGTCATCTGATAGCGAAATACAGCCACCTCTGGTGTGGAACAAAATAACTTGCGTAGTAATAATCCATAATAATTTAGAACAAGGTCAGTAGGATGAATGTAATTATAGTCAATATTCTATTACCCAGTGTGGATTATTCATGTTGGAGATTATCTATGGCAAAATTTTCAATCTTAGCTTACCTCTGTTATTTGTAGCTGTATCTTCCTCTTCTTCCTCTTCCTTTTCCTTCTCCAAATCATTTTTCAGTTTTTTTCTACCATCTTCTCACTATCCCTTATACCTCTTGAAGCTGATGTTTCAATTGATTTTACTTGAATAGTGTGGAAAATTTTTATAATCTTTTAAAGTCATAGACTTATGACTTTTAAATTTTCTACTATTTTAGATCCTTCTTCACTATCGACCATACCTGACTTTGAATGGTCACATGACCATAAAATTTGTCTCTTTTGACCATTCCTTTTAGGTGTCTATTGTTTAATTTTAAGATGGTTTTATAATATAAAGATAGTAAATTACAATGCAAATAGAGACTCTGGATTAATTAACTATTCAATAAATTTATTGAGCATGTACTGTATAGTAGGCTCCTTTTTAGGTGAACAAGACAAGAACATTCTTTTACTTTTTGGTTGGGGGTGGTCAGGGTCTTGCTGTGTTTCCTAGGTTAGAGTGCTATGGTACAATCATAGCTCACTGTAACCTTGAACTCTTGGGCTCAAGTGATCTCCTGCCTCAGCTGGGATTACATGCGTACACCATGTAATCCCTGGCTAAGTTTTTATAGTTTTTGTAGAGATTGGCTCTCTCCGTGTTGCCCAAGTTGGTCTTAAACTCCTGGCCTCAAGCGATTCTTCCGCCTCAGCCTCCCAAAATGCTGGGATTGCAGGTGTGAGCCAGCACGCCAGGCCTGAAACTTAAATTCTTGTTGTGAAAAGTCAAACAGAAAAACAAAAAGCAAGAGAACATTGGATAATAAAAGGAACTATACAGATCTTTTTTTTTTTTTTTTTTTTTTTGAGACGGAATCTTGCTCTGTCCCCCAGGCTGGAGTGCAGTGGTGCCATCTCGGCTCACTGCAAGCTCCGCCTCCTGGGATCATGCCATTCTGCTGCCTCAGACTCCTGAGTAGCTGGGACTACAGGTGCCTGCCACCGCGCCCGGCTAATTTTTTTTGTATTTTTAGTAGAGATGGGGTTTCACCGTGGTCTCGATCTCCTGACCTTGTGATCCGCCCGCCTTAGCCTCCCAAAGTGCTGGGATTACAGGCGTGAGCCACCGCGCCTGGCAGGAGCTATACAGATCTTTAACAGAGGGAGATCTAACAGATAACAACTGGGGGACTATGTTGAATTAAGTAGTCGAGGGAGCCCTCTCTGAGAAGGTGGCATTTAAGAGAAGTTCTGAATGGCAAGAGAAACAATCATTTGAATGTAAGATACAGGTACAGGGATGAGTGTAAAAACAAACGGGATGTTTGATGACCAAGAAAGGCATCATTTGCTTGGAATGGAGCAGAGCGAGGACAACGTGAGGCACTTGTTGGTACATGAGGCTGTTGGAGAAGTAGACAGGAGCCTTGTACAGCAGAGTAAGGACTTTGGCTTTTATTGAAGTGCGTTGGGAAACCACTGGACTTCTTGAGGGGTGACACAATCTGATTTACATTTTAAAAAGGTCACTGGCTCTTGTATGGGGAATGTGTTGTAGAAAGGTAAAAATAGAAGCAGTAAAAAGGCTAATACTGGAGGCTAGTCAAAAGGTGCTGCTGGCTTAGCCTTCTGGGGCACCAGTCAGGATGTTTGAGGAGAGAGTCAATGGGACCTGTGATGGATTTGAGATTAGGAAGAGGAAAATCTGCAGTAATTTCTCAGATTCGGCTTGAGCAGTGCAGTGAACTGGGTGATGAACAGTGTGTTTTCTTTTACACATCAGTGACACCTCCGTAGATTAGGAAGTTGGCCTGTGTCATAGAAAAGTAACTTTTCATATGTGCGAATAGTTATTACTGAGAAAGCAAACCTTGAACAGTTGTTTTCTCCATAACATGAATGCTTTGAATATTTATGATTTGTAGATTTAGCTTTCCATTGCTTACAGAACTACTCATGATTTATGTGAGTGTCTTGGACTCTTTCTTTCCGTTTTTAATTCATTTCATTAGAAATGTATTGAGTGCTTGCTGGGACACAGGCATAGTTCTAATTTGGCAGTGAACAAAACAGAAGACTTTGCCTGCATGGAGCTTACATTACATTACATTATAGAGGCAGAACAGACAATAAACAAATATTTAAGTAAATATATGACAGATGGAGGTAAATATGCTATGGAGAAAAACTAAAGGAAAGGGGAAGGGAATGCTAAAGGGATGAGAAGGGGTGGTTTGCTATTTTTATATAGGGTGGTCATCTTATTGAGAAGGGACATTTGACCAGAGACCTTCAGGAAGCGAGAGAGGGAGCATTGTAGATATGTAAGGAAAGGATGTCTTGGCAAGAGAAAACAAGTAGGTCCACAGGCTTAGAGGCATTGGTGTGCTTGGTGTTCAAGAAGCAGCAGGATCAGTGTGGCTGGGGCAGAACAGAAAGAGCGGTAGGAAGAATGCTTAGAGAAGTGAGGAGGCAGGCAGGCAGATCCTGTATAGCATTATAGGCCACGTTAAGAACTGGACTTTTATTCTAAATGAGCTAAGACATTATTGGGTCATGCTGAGCAAAGAATTGATGAGATAGGGATCATTTGCTGCTTGGTGGAAAACAGAATGTAGGAGAGCAGAAGGAAAAGCAGGGAGACCAATTTGGGAGTTGTTGCAGTACCCCAGGTGAAAATGCTGATGGCTTGGACAGGGCATTAGTGGTGTAGGTCAGGGGTCCCCTAGCCACAGACAGGTACCTGGAGGTGAGTGGCGGACAAGTGAACATTACTGCCTGAATTCCTTCTCCTGTCAGATCAGCAGTGGCATTAGATTCTCATAGGAGCACAAACCCTGTTGTAAACTGCACATGCAAGGGATCTAGGCTGTACAGTCCTTAGGAGAATCTAATGCCTAATGATCGGAGGTGGAACAGTTTCACCCCAAAACAATTTCCACCCTCACCCCCATCCCTGTCCCCGTCCATGAAAAAATTGTCTTCCATGAAACTGGTTCCTGGTGCCAAAAAGATTGGGGACTGCTGGCATAGGTGGTGAAGAATGGTTATTAGAATCTGAATGTATTTTGAAGGTAGAACGGGCATGATTCTGTCTTACGTGATTTCAAAGTTTTTGGCTCAAATAATTGAGATAATGTAGTTTCCATTTACTAAGCTGTGGGAGAAGTAAATTTAGAAGGAAAATCAGGGATTCCATTTTGGACATGTGAATTTGAGATGCTTACTAAATATTCAGGTGATGTTGAGTAGAGCGTTAGGATATATCAGGCAGGATTTTAGGAGAGAGGTTTAAAATGTTTAATATTCCTTTTAATAAAGCCCTTTCTTAAACTATTTGAGAGAGAAAAGTGAGAAAGCAGAATGTATTCAGTCAAGGCCATGAGAGTTTAAGTTTCTCAGCTTAGGGATTATGTAATATTCATCATCTGTATGATGAATTAGTAAAATACTTGGTATTTAGAAGGTACTCAGTGTATGATTGTTGAATACTGGGTCAGTCAGAGAAAAGATGACAGACCAAATTAAAAGACAGAAGTTGCAAAAGTCTCCGACTGTGGATATACAAAATAGAAAGGAGGTAGAAAAGAATTTCTCTCCAAGTTACTTAAGGCCCCAAGGAGTAAAATGATTCTCCTTTTATTAATTAGTTTTCTAAAATTATAAAACTAATTTATAAAATAAATTCAAACAAAATAGAAGTTTATAAAGTAAAAATAAAAGTTATCCCTCCCTATTCACTTTGTTGCCTAGACCTATTCCCCAGAAATACGCGCTCTTTTAACGGTTATCATATATCTTCCAATAACTTTCTATGTTTATAAGCATTCTCTCCCTACCTGTCTGTTTTTAAAAAACTTAAATGGGTGTTACATATTGCCTTGAGCTTGCATTTTTTCCCCCATCTTAACAGTGTACCTTGGACGCCTTTAATATATCAGTTTATTTAGGTATGTATTAAGAGAGGCAGTACAGTATAGGGATTAAAAATAAGCACTATGGAGCCATGCTGTGTGAATATAAATGCTGGCTCACCATTACTAGTGTGACTTTGGGCAAGTTATTTAACCTTTCTGTGCCTCAGTTTCCTCATTTGTAAAATAGAGATAATATTAATTACCTACCTTATAGGGTTGATGTGAGGATTAAATAGTTGTATATGTAAAAGGCTTAGAATAGTATCTGGTACATGGTAAGCACTATGTATTTGCAAATGGCTGTTATTGATGTTTACATTGTTTCCAGTACTCAATATAAATACATGTATTTATACATACATGTTTTTGTTTGTTGTATTTTTTGAGAATTATATGTAGGACAGATTTTTTTCACGTTGAATTGCTTGGCCAAAAGATGATTTTGATTGCTGCGATAGCAGTGTTTTGTCATACATATGAAATTTAAGTACTAATTCTGACCAAGCAAATTAACAAACAAACTTTGCAATCTTATAGAAAACCAATAGATTTAAAATCTGAGGAGAGACAAAGAATTTTAATTAAACATTATGAATTTTTAGTTTTACATCTTAAAATGGTTCAATATCTACAATTTTATGTCCTTCAAAAAGACTTAGAAAAGTATCATTTATAGTCCTAAAATTAGACAAATTTTAGGCACTTTAGTAATAACAGGTTGTTTTTTAAGGTTAATATATGTCTTTGGAAGAACATATGACCCCCAAAATGACGTTATACTTATAGATCCTTATAGATTTCTTACTTATAGATTCTTTTCCTTGAAAGGTTTTCAAAAAAATTGTAAAGATATTATCTTTCTATAACTCAGTTTAATAAATATTTATTTAATACCTGTTTTACAAGCTGGATAGAATCCTCTGCCTGCAGCTATTAAGACTTTTCAGTCTCGTAAAGGAGATAATAAAAGCATAAAAGTAATATTAATATGATGTTGTAAATGTCATAAAGGGTATGAAGGTGAATGATAGAGGATTCAGAGAAGATATATATTGCGTCCAGTTAAGGGATACAAAGAAATTGGTAAAAGAAAACAGATTCTGAAGGACCTTCAAGAATAGGTAAGATTTTCACAAGCAGATACTGGGGAAACTATTAGGAAAAAAACATTCCAAGTGTAAGCGTGGTATGAGGAAAAGCCCATCATGAATTCTGTGTTGAGTAGGGGGAGAGGACCAAATCATGGGTTGATAACTGTATTACTCAGGAGTTCAAATGCCTGTGCAGAGTTGGTACATGATTCAGTAGGTGGAGGGAATTTGACTTCTTGAATGCAGAAATGGCATAAGATCTGTGCTGAAATAGAAGATTAATTAGGCAGCAGTTAGTAGGGTAGAATGCTACAGGAGGGACTTAAAGTAAGGATCTAGTTGTAGTTATAGCATTATCCCCAAAAATGAAGACTTTAAGTACATTGGATTTTAGATTTCAGTAGTTTATTCAGGTGGAATTGGCCTAAGAATGAATGGAGCTTTTCTTAGAACTTTATTAAAAGGTACCGTTCCTTGCTGATCAGTGGAACTTTACAGATGCAGATACTGCTTATACGGTACATCTCATCATCTGATTTGACAAGCAGTGACTTCTATGTCGTGCACATTGTGTAGGCAGTAGACATACAAAGATGAAAAAGACTTGATCCTTTCCTCAAAGTAGTCATCATCTAGGAGAATTGAAAACCACCCAAGTCATTTTATTTGGATTGCACACAGGAATCTTAGGTTTAGGTTCAAGCATTGTTAGACTGACACAATGTAGGTATTTGTGGCAAGACAATGTGAGTATTGTTGTCAACAGACTAAAGAATATAGACTCAATGCATAGCTCCTTTTAAACTTCAGTTGAAATATGGGGAAATGTGAAACACTGAATATACTCTAAAGAGGACAGAAAGCATTAGCTAAGAAAAAAATGAGAGGAAAAAGTTAAATGCCATAATGTCCTGTACCACTAACTGTTATCAAAGTGGGGAAGATGACACAAAAATTAGCTGACTGTGGTGGTGCATGCCTGTAATCCCAGCTAATTGGGTGACTGAGCAGGAGGATAACTTGAACCTAGGAGTTGGAGGCTTCAGTGAGCTGAGATCCCGCCACTGCACTCCAGCCTGGGCTACAGAGTAAGACTCTGTCTTTAAAAAAAAAAAAAAAAAAAAGTTAAATAAATAGAATAGGGAAGATGGTTAACTAGATCACTGCTACAAAGAGGTGTATGAGAATTCTATGATTAATGTTATGACCATTAGCCTTTATTGAGCATTTATTCTATGCTAGGTACCATGTCAGGTGCTATATGTATTAATTGAATTTCTTGAAATGAAATGTGAAGTAGGAAGAGGTATTTTTGATGTTTCCATTGACTTTTTTACACGTGCAATTGACTGTCAATTATTATTTTCTGGTTTAGGTACCCTTGGCATATGATGCTTAATGATTACACTAAATATGTGCTGAAAAATTGTCTTCTTTATATGAATAGAGGGATTTATTTTTAACACATCGTTCTTTTTAATTTTTATTTATTTATTTTTATTATACTTTAAGTTCTAGGGTACATGTGCACAACATGCAGGTTTGTTACATATGTATACATGTGCCATGTTGGCCTGTTGCACACATTAACTGATCATTTACATTAGGTATATCTCCTAATGCTATCCCTCCCCCCTCCCCGTACCCTACAACAGGCCCCAGTGTGTGATGTTCCCTACCCTTTGGCCAAGTGTTCTCATTGTTCAGTTCCCACCTGTGAGTGAGAACATGCAGTGTTTGGTTTTCTGTCCTTGCAATAGTTTGCTCAGAATGATGGTTTCCAGCTTCATCCATGTCCCTACAAAGGACATGAACTCATCCCTTTTTATGGCTGCATAATATTCCATGGTGTATATGTGCCACATTTGCTTAATCCAGCCTATCATTAACACATCATTCTTAATTTTTCATTTCTTTGCAACTGCAATTCTGTCTCCACAAAGTATACTTCTGCAGTTACTGCTTTTGAGATTTCTGGATCAAATTTAATTAATTATTCTTTCTTATAATACTGTTCCTAGTCACTACTGTTATAGCAGGTTTTTGATACTTAGCTATAATTGTTTAACATAAACATTATAATTGACAAAAGGGATTGAGGTATTTTAATGGTTAAAATAAGATGAAACTATGGTGAAATAATAACTACAAGTATTGCTGGTAAAATACTGGATTTTTTTTTATTTCTCTGATTTACATGAAAGTGATTTTTATGATTTTAGTTTTAAAGATATATGTCGGAATACACAGTCAGAATTTCCATAACTTGCTTCATTAATGGTTGCCCAATTAATCTTCCTCAGTAGCTTTACTTATACAACATATTACATATGTGGCAGGGCATAAAAGGGGAAATATATTATTAATATGTTATTTATAAAGGCATAATTATATGCCACATGCCAAATTCCTCCATTCCTGGACCAGACATTTTCAAAATGGAATAATAATATTGTTGATTTTTTTCCCCCCATTGTAGTATACAATTTAAACAGCACTTATTTATATATTTCCTTCTGACCCAGGGGCCATGCTTGAAAAAATTATTATATAAACAGAGCAGAACATAAACAGATGCTTCTAAGACTAAATGATATTTAACTTTAGAGTAGAATTTTAGCTGTGAAATTTCATATTAGTGTGTGTTATAACTAATTTCCCTTCAAAGGAAGAAATAGGTTATCACTTAAAAAAAGTTGATATCAGGAGATATGCGCTTGAAACCATACTCACCATTCAGCAATAACAAGCATTTTATTAAATATGCTTATCTTATGGCACACTTGATATTAATGAGTATTATTGACTTGTTCTGATTGATTTTTTAAGATAGCTTTTGCTTTTCTAATGGCTTAAATAAATAACTGTTAATTTGGAGATGTTAATACTTTTGTTTGTTTTGTTATACTTGTTCACAGGTGGCAAACTGTGGTCATATATCAGTAAATTTCTAAACAGAAGTCCTGAAGAAAGCTTTGATATCAAGGAAGTGAAAAAATCTACACTTGCCAAAGTTCACCTGCAGCAGCCAACTTCTAGTCCTCAGGACAGCAGTAGCTTTGAATCCAGAGGAAGTGATGGTGGAAGCGTGCTTAGAGCTCTGCCTTTGAAGAGTAGTCTTACTCCAAGTTCTCAAGATGACAGCAACCAGGAAGATGATGGCCAAGATAGCTCTCCAAAGTGGCCAGATTCTGGTTCGAGTTCAGAAGAAGAATGTACTACTAGTTATTTAACATTATGCAATGAATATGGGCAAGAAAAGATTGAACCAGGGTCTTTGAATGAGGAGCCCTTCATGAAGACTGAAGGGTATGGTGTTGATACTAAAGCTATTCAAAGCTTCCCAACACACCTTGCCGCTGACAGCGACAGCCCCAGCACACAGCTGAGAGCTCACGAGCTGAAGTTCTTCCCCAACGATGACCCAGAAGCAGTTAGTTCTCCAAGAACATCAGATTCCCTCAGTAGATCAAAAAACAGCCCCATGGAATTCTTTAGGATAGACAGTAAGGATAGCGCAAGTGAACTCCTGGGACTTGACTTTGGAGAAAAATTGTATAGTCTAAAATCAGAACCTTTGAAACCATTCTTTACTCTTCCAGATGGAGACAGTGCTTCTAGGAGTTTTAATACTAGTGAAAGCAAGATAGAGTTTAAAGCTCAGGACACCATTAGCAGGGGCTCAGATGACTCAGTGCCAGTTATTTCATTTAAAGATGCTGCTTTTGATGATGTCAGTGGTACTGATGAAGGAAGACCTGATCTTCTTGTCAATTTACCTGGTGAATTGGAGCCAACAAAAGAAGCTGCAGCAATGGGACCTACTAAGTTTACACAAACCAATATAGGGATAATAGAAAACAAACTCTTGGAAGCCCCTGATGTTTTATGCCTCAGACTTAGTACTGAACAATGCCAAGCACATGAGGAGAAAGGCATGGAGGAACTGAGTGATCCCTCTGGGCCCAAATCTCGTAGGATAACAGAGAAACACTATGCTCAGGACGATCCCAGGATGTTATTTGTAGCAGCTGTTGATCATAGTAGTTCAGGAGATATGTCTTTGTTACCCAACTCAGATCCTAGGTTTCAGGGACTTGGAGTGGTTGAGTCAGCAGTAACTGCAAACAACACAGAAGAAAGCTTATTCCATATTTGTAGTCCACTCTCAGGTGCTAATGAATATATGGCAAGCACAGACACTTTAAAAACAGAAGAAGTATTGCTGTTTACAGATCAGACTGATGATTTGGCTAAAGAGGAACCAACTTCTTTATTCCAGAGAGACTCTGAGACTAAGGGAGAAAGTGGTTTAGCGCTAGAAGGAGACAAGGAAATCCATCAGATTTTTGAGGACCTTGATAAAAAATTAGCACTAACCTCCAGGTTTTACATCCCAGAGGGCTGCATTCAAAGATGGGCAGCTGAAATGGTGGTAGCCCTTGATGCTTTACATAGAGAGGGAATTGTGTGCCGCGATTTGAACCCAAACAACATCTTATTGAATGATAGAGGTCAGGAACTTTTGCAAATGCATTTCTTTTTATTCGCTGTTGCTTCCAATTAACTGAGTAGGCGTTTTATCTTGTAATTAGTATCTTCATTTCCTGTCTAGAGCTTCATTATCAGTGCAGCAAATTCACCCCCAGTAATAGCTTCTAGTACTTAATGATGCCATTATTCTTAATGATACTGTTTTTAGCTACAAAAGGAGTAATTACAGTTCACTTCTGCAGAAAATGGAAGAGAAAAATGTTTTGATTTCTCCTGTCGTTTTGTTTTTAGGACACATTCAGCTAACGTATTTTAGCAGGTGGAGTGAGGTTGAAGATTCCTGTGACAGCGATGCCATAGAGAGAATGTACTGTGCCCCAGGTTAGAGCAATCTCCTAAAATGTTTCACTTGAAAAAGTGATTCGGCAGCTCTCATTTCTTTATAGAAGTTGTATTTTTGTATCTTTCACTAGCAGTTTACATATGTGTTAGATTGGGTTATCTGTTTAACCCTTCAAAAAAAGAAAATTTGGGGCTGAACCAATTAAGTAATTCATAGGTATATATGTGTGTGTGTGTCCATATATTTATTATTGTTAAATGAGTTTATATCTCACTAAGAACTGCAGTGAATTCTTAGAAATGTCTTAGCTTCTTAGTGTTTACAGGGACCTTTAAATACCCTGAGCCTCTTTAGATTCGTGATTTTTTTCTTTCTTTCTTTCTTTTTTTTTTTTGAGATGTATCTCACTCTGTCATACAGGCTGGAATGCAGTGGTGCTGTTATGGCTCGCTGCAGCCTCCAACTCCTGGGCTTAAGCAGTCCTGTTGCCTCAGCTTCCGAGTAGCTGGGACTACAGGTGTGCACCACCATGCCTGGCTAATTTTTTTTAAAGCATTTCTTGTAGACATGAGGTCTTTCTGTGTTGCCCAGGCTGGTCTAGAACTCCTGGGCTCAAGGTGCTGGGATTACAGGTGCATGCCACTACTCCTGGCTAATTTATTTATTTATTTATTTTGTAGAAACAGGGCCTTGCTGTGTTGCTCAGACTGGTCCTGAACTCCTGGCCTCAAGCAATTCTCCTGTCTCAGCCTCTGGAATAGCTGGGATTACAGGCATGAGCCATGGTACCTGGCAAAATGGAGGTTTTAAAAATGCAATATGATTTTAGTGATGTGCCAACCTGGCATTTTATAAGAGATTTTTGTAGACACAACAGTTTTATCTTGCCCTTACTGTATTGTCTTTATTTTTTAAAAATTAGAGATTTATTTAATAATAATTCTAATAATTTATTCTAAAAATTTAGATTTATTCTAATAAATAAAGCAAAATTTATTTATTAGATCTTTTACTGACAATTATAGGTAGCGTAAGCATATGAATTGCATTTGAGTTGGTTTTTCTTAGTCATCAGTGCAGATGGGGCTGTGTTATGAATCCAAAGTTTGTTCACCTTTTGCTTACCGTTTAGCCTCTTTGGATGGCCAGAGTCACTTCACCTGTCACCCCATTGGCCTTCAAAGGAGTTTCAAGCTGATTTTTTTGACATAATCTGCTTAGGTGTTGATCAATATAGTATTTAATACTTACCAGCTAACTAATGTACTGATGCTAACCGTGTTTCTCTGCATAATGGGAAGTAACGATAATAAGGATTAGAAGAGCTAGATTGTTTCTAGTTACAACTTTCATTGTTAAGAATTATTTCCGCAGTAGAGAATACCAAAGTTTTCCAGCCTATAAAAAAATATCCCAAAACGTTCCTGAAAGCAACTGTTAGGGTTTTGTTTTCTTTCCTCCTTCTTCCTTCAAATTAAGACTGTTTGGTTTTTATTTATTCTTAGACACAATAGAGCACACCTACATTTTTTTTCTCAGATAGATAATGTGATGCTATATTTTGAAATCATATTAGTTAATAGGATAAAAAATTCCATGTTGAATTCACTTTATTACAGTTACTTGATTAAGAAAAAACCAGATCCTCCCCACTTTCTAATTTGATAAGAAATAACATTTTAGGTTCCAATGTACTTAGAAATATATTTGTTAATTATAATGAATTTGAAAGTTTTAGGATCAAACTTAATTTTGGAGTTTTTTTGAATCAAGCCTGTTACATCCTAAAGTGAAGTCTGATGGTAACTATATAACAAAACCAAACATTTATGGAATATTGTTTAATATTTGTAAGTAGCCCTTATTTCTTATTTTTGTTATTACTTTCCTTTTTTTCCCTTGGTTCCTAGTAAGTGTATATATTGTTACTTATTGGAAACTATCTGTAAATTTGTGCTTGAGCATTATAGCAGATTATTTTTCTTTATTCTCAAGCACAGTCAGATTTACTTTAATGTCCATAACATGTTGGTATCCTGAGAGTTTTAATATGTGTAGAACAGAACCATATTACATTCATCAACAGATATACACTTTCAATTTCATATACTGGAATAAACCAAATTTAATACAGATCAGTTTCTAAGTTCTAATTTTTAAGCCTTGTCCCAGAAATTACAATTCTCTTAGTTGACCAGCAGGTGGCAGTCTACCATTAATGGATTTTGCTGTCCTTTTCCAGGTTGTCCTTCACTAGCATTTGAAAAAAGCTGTAGTCTGAAGAGGTGCTTTGTTGTCATTATTTGCATAAAAGAATTGTGCTTCCAAGCTTTGTGAGTTGCAAAAGTGTTCTAGTGTTATGGCATGCTTTGTGAACAATGTGGAAAGGCTTTCCATTCATTGGGCCTGTTAATTTTAGCAACTAGGTAAAACAAAACAAGTAATGGCCTTAACAGAAAAGTAACACCAGTGTTCTAATTAAGATGACCTTAAATCTAGAGAGTTATAGAACTCGGTTAAGTCAATGTGCTCGCACCCCTCACTTACAACTCAAGGGGAATTAGAGCAAAAATTTGTGAATTACTGTTTGCCCCAAAAGTTCATAGCAGTGCTACTGATAAATCAAAACTACAAATAGGTTTTCCTTTCCTCGAAGGATGGAAGCAATGCTAATATGTTAATATTTCAGTGCTTAAAAATACAAATCAGTAACTACATGGGACATAGATTGTTTAACCACCTTTTGATCTACCCTTAGGAACACCAAGAGTTGAAGTAATTTCCTCTCATATGATCCCCTCCCTCTTACTTCCCAGGTCTAACCTTAATATTATTGTCCAAGTAACTCTAAAGCATGTTAAGCAGCTGATGTTTGGTTAGAAAGAAAAGTTGTCACAAGATTACGATGAGAGCAACTCACTTCTGTTTAAACAGTGTGCACCCTCTACCCTGCCACTTCACCTCCTGGGAATCCTTATCACATATTTGTCCTGAAAACATTATCCACCTGCCCTGTACTTTATAATATCAGCAGTGTATCTTTTTATCTTGTGGATGATGTGCCTTTATATTTTGAGAAAAATTTCCAGTAACATATTCAATTTGCATGGACAGAAACTTGAGCAAATGCCAAACTAGCAGGGGGGCCATTATTCTGCTCTATAAATAAGTTTAAAAAAGAAAAAACACACACACAGAAACCTGTGAATCAACATGTTTTGGTCTAATTGAGGGGAAAAGCAAGACAGATAAATTTTGAAATGCAAATGATCACCTTCTGTTATTTAAGTATAGTTTCTGCCAACTTTGTGATCCTAGATTTTAAAAAGTCGTAATTATTTCAACAATGTATACTCCCAAGGATGCCCAAGATTCACAAGTGTCTATAACAAAACTGAGAACTTTTTAAAAAGTTGCCACTTTTTTATATTAAAGAAAACAAATCCAACAACAAAAAGACAAAAACCACGGAGCTTTCTCTGTCTACATCTGTGAAAAAGCCAGCGCATAAATGGCTGCAGCTGCAGACCCATCAAGAGGGTCTTGAGAATACGAATTCACTGATCAAACCCAGCCCTGTTTTCAAAGTAGAAGCCATTCCTTTTAGGTTCACTTTGTATCCTTAGATTATCTAGGATGATTCTCTAGAAAGGTTTTATTTTAAATAAACATCATTCATGGTAAATGGGTTCCTTTCATACCACAGAAACACAGAATGGAGTTCAGGAAGAGAAAAGGCAAAAGAAATAGTCCACAAAGTAGGAACAGATTGTGTAGTATGACAATGTAAATATAACACTGTCTGGTTTCCACATTAGGAGACTTTTAGATACTTTATTAGGATACTTTTACACAGGTTCTTCTATTTTTTTGTTGTGAGAGATTAGAGAATGAAAACTGGAGTAAATTGGTTATTTTTCTCTGGAGGACTTTCTTTTGGTTACTCTGATTTTATATCTGTTTTTACACACATAAACACAAAAGTTTTAGCCAAAAGATTTTATGTGCTTTATCATTTGATTTATTAACTTATGATAAAGAATAAACCTTTGGTTATAGTGTTTTAAGCATAAAGGAAAAATAAAATGTCAAGAAAGTATTTTTTTACCACTTTTTTTTCTTGACTCTTATCATTCAAAAACGGCTAGAAAATAGAACCTGTACTACTAAGCATATAAAATACAAAAAGGAAAACTGATTCTGAGGTGGGAGGATTGCTTGAGGCTGTGAATATGAGACTGCAGTGTGCTACGATCATGCCTGTGAATAGTTACTGCACTCCAGCCTGGGCAATATAGCAAGACCTTGTCTCTTAAGCAAAAATATAAGAAAATGATATTTGAAAGCTTAATATACGATCTGAGACAAGTGCATAAAATTATTTGTGTTAGTTAACCTAATATAGTCACTTAAGTTTCTCATTCTAGTTTTGAACAAGTTAATATGATATCCTATCAGTATGTGTCCTTCACTTTTATTTTCTGCCCCATTATGAGTCTTTAATTTGAAATGCTTGAAATTTACATTGATATTTGTCATTGAATACTTTTCAGACTTGAGGATTTATAGGTGCATATATGTGTAAATTGAAGAAGTCCAAAATGCTTTTCACTGCAGCCCGATCTCCATGCTCCCAGATGCTTTAATTTGAAATGCTTGAAATTTACATTGATATTTGTCATTGAATACTTTTCAGACTTGAGGATTTATAGGTGCATATATGTGTAAATTGAAGAAGTCCAAAAGGCTTTTCACTACAGCCCGATCTCCATGCTCCCAGATGTCAAATGACAGCTTTGCTTCCTCTCTTAGGCAATTTCACACTTGGAAACAGCTCACAGCTGACGGTAAAAAGTGAAACATAGAAAAATCATGCTGAAAACTATCTGTAAAAATTCAGTTTTAGAGCATGACATTTATTGACTACTTTTCTTTGTTCTTCTAGCCTGACTTTATCAAATAATCCATGAATATGTTTTGGGGAATAGTTTCCCCTGCCCTTCTCCATAAACATGCTTTCCGTGGCATTTGTTTCTTTATAGGCATGGAGCTCCATGTAATAGTTATGTATCTGATAATTACAACTAGGACTCAGACCATGGATAGTTTAAAATATCTCGAGGCTATCAGAAGTTTTTAAGGTTTAGAACATTTACACAGAATTGAGAACTACCAAACCTGCATATTGTCCCAGATCAGGTATAAACTCATTGCTTGACCTCGGGAAATTTATTTAAGACTTTCTAGGCCTCAATTTAACAGTAATAAAATAGATTTGTTGGGTGTAAGTAAAATCACAGATGTCAGATCATCTGACATCCTCCTTACACAAAATGTACTCAAAATTGAAGTTTATCTTATTAAGGCAGGCTTTTTCCCCCAAGGGTAAATACTGATTTCTTATCTAATGTTAGTAGAGTTAAAAAGTTATTTCATTTGGATGACTTTCTGAGTATATATATTTACTCATTTATAGAATTTGTACATAAAGTATATCATGTGGAAATAAGGGATTTATGGAAAATACTTTCATTTAGAGGAATGATGCCAAAACAACTTCTGTTTGGGGTGAAAGTCGAATGTCAAGATTCTCAACAAAGAAAATTGTTTAAATAAGAAAGAAATACTTAGATATGAGAATTTATGGGACCTGGATAATTTCAGCAAACATGAGAAATCTAATTTTAAGAATGTGAGATTGATAGGGAAAGCAAATAAATATAGATGTATATTTCAAAATAATAATGACATAACCAGGAGATACTACTTTTTTTCCTAAAACAGAAAGAAGGTGGCAGCAAGAGGGAACTATAGGAATAATTTTGAGTAAAATATTTATGGTTAATATTTAAATATTATGTTTCAGACAGTAACTGTTTTATTTACCCTTAAGCAAAACTTCAGCAATAGCTAGCTCTCTTGTACATAGTATTTTAATGTTTTCCTTGAATGATTAACAAGTATGTTTAGTTCTTTGCCCTCAGTTTTTATCATCAGAAAAACCAAATCTGTTTCTTCTTCAGGAGAACCAGTTAATATTTCAGTTTGCCATAGAATAGTGACGCTTTTCCACTGAAGAAAATTTCTTGATACACTTCACCACTGTATGTCCATGAAACTTGTAATATGAGTATAGAGTACAAGCAAAAAAGGCTTCAAGTTAATGTAAGTCTTACCTTGTCTAGGCAAGGCCCTTGTGGTGCAAAGAAGATCAAAGGATCACTTTAGGAGGACTTGGGGGTCTAGAACCCTGGAATCCATGGGCCAGTCACCATCACATCTCAGTTAAGGTTGTTCCATATTGAAAGAGACTAGTCTGAAATCATGATTCTCCTATCAGGCCAGAATGTGATATGTCTCCAGTGGTGAGAATGAGACAAAGTAAGAGTGAAGAATTCAGTCCCTGTTATTTGGCATCTTAGCAACTGACGCATTAGCACATCCCAAGAGAAGTTCAATGAATTGATGTTTTGATACAGAAGAGGTGAAAAACAGTATCTCTGTACATTTCATAGTACGACCTGATATTTGGAGTGGAGGGTTTATGTCAAGCTTTAGATTAGATTATTAAAAGTAAGTTAATCTTAACCTTTTATTTACCCCAAACCTTTTTCTTGATGATCTTGGGCAAATTTCTTTTTCAGAAGAGGAACATGAGACTAGAGACTTATAAAGTATTAGCTACAGTGTAATGCTTTTTATTTTTCATATGTCAATTGACTTTCGTCAAACTATTCAGTAATTGGCCTTACCACTGCATTATTATAAAGAAGAAAGTGAACTTTTGCCTCTGATGTTTAACAAAGATATAATGCTGAGTCTCAAACATTATATACCAGAGCAATTGACTAACTACTTTTATCAAATCATCAGTTTCTGTATCCCATAACATTTTGTAAATTTTAATCTCCATTAGGTTACCAGGTCTTAGTCCTTCTAAGCAATTCTTCACAAATTCTTCCTTCAAATAAATGTTTTAAAATGCTAAGGTTTTAAAAAATGAGTGAGGATAAGGCAAGTAGGATTTCTGAAGCTCCTTTAATAGCAGTGCATGTAGCTCTCTGCCTAACATAGCAGCAGAGCGGCAGAGAGAGAGCAAGGGAGCGAGAGAGCTATGCCTGTCATTCTCACAATTTTCAGTTAGCCTTTTTCTCATCAATCAACTGTAATGGCTTTGGTTGGGTAACACTATGACACCCGATGGCTCTTCAGAATGGAGTTGTGATATGATCAATGGAAAATGGAGCATGCTGTTGGTTTTTTCCTACTAGAAATACAGGGTGAGAGAGTAAGCAAGATTGTTTAGAGCTCAGAATTATAATTATAATCAGTCAACCAGAAGTCATGTGGTAGTTACTCATTTCTTATTTTATCTCACAAGAAAACCGTATAGTAATGATACCTATAAACTCCCTTGAACAAGTATTCTTGGCTCTGGAGTGCTGAATCAAGTGGAATTAAGGCGTTTTGACCCAAGTTGTACAGATAATTGCAGGGAAGCTCAGAACATGGTTGCCAGGTCACCACGACAACAAGAAATTCAGAGCTAGGTGGTGGGAGAAAAGTGGAGTTAGATATGTAGCCAAGCCTAGCCTGAACTAGCTGAGTGTGGTCCGCACTCAGGTCCAGTTCCCCACAATACAGCAGGCCCAGGGGTTCAGGTAATTGAATTACCTAAAAGCCAGCTGAATAAATAATGAGGTGGTGGCAGGAAGCGAGGCTAGAGACTGAGGTGAGCCAAAACGAATGTGTGTAGGGTGGAGCAGCACCACATCTCCCCTGTCACCTTGCAGCACTGGGAGAAGAACGGGGCCCCAGCTGCTGCAGACTTCTCCCTCTGGACAGTGCCAGTCTCTGTCGCTGGTCTTCTTTGGATAATACGCTAATTAGAGTAATGTGATTCCAGGAACTTTCAAACAGTTCGTGTACCCTGCTCAACAAATACGGCATTTGAATAAGCAATTGAGTACGATGCTGGAGGACTTTATGGAATAGAGAATGGATAATTAGGCAGTCAATGTTTTCTGAAATAGTATAAAATAAGAAAAAAGGAGCAAAATGCCCGTTTGAAAGGATGGGCTAGGAAATGAAAATTCCAGGCTCTAGTTAGTCTGTCACCTAAGAATGAAGATCTGCCTCGGAAATGTGAGGCTGTAGGGAAGTTTCTTCTGTCTGACTTGACTCATTTCAAGTACAAGGCCCCTGTGAACAGCTTTGCATCTTTGAACTTGTAAACTTTAAGCTATTAAACTTTGATATTTTAGTTTATAACTATTAAAGGAGCATTCCAAACCTGGAATTAAAATGAAATCTTATTGTCATAGTTGCTATGGCTTTTAGTTTTGCTTTTGGTTGTAACATTTTCTATTGTCATATACAAACACTTAAAAAAATTTGTCTTTATATTTAAAATAGTACCCCGGCTAGGTAGCGTAGTTGTCCTACAATGCATGTAATAATGAATTTGTTTTTGATAACATTTAAAAAGTATTTCTAATTGATACAAATGACCTCACCAGCCCACCAGCCGGATAGAACCAGCTTACAAATTTGTGGCACATTTTATGGAATTAGGTGCCTAAATTCCTTTAATTAAACAGGAATAGAAAAAAACCCTGAGTTATCTCCCGGTTCTGTCTTCTTTATTCCCCCAGGGTTTTTCAGCTTTTTTTTTTTTTTTTCCCCCCGAGACAGAGTCTTGCTCGGTCACCCAGGCTAGAGTGCGATGGTGTGATCTCAGCTCACTGTAACCTCCACCTCCTAGGTTCAAGCAGTTCTCCTGCCTCAGTCTCCCAAGTAGCTGGGATTACAGGTGGCCACCACCATACCTGGCTAATTTTTTGTACTTTTAGTAAAGATGGAGTTTCACAAGTTGGCCAGGCTGGTCCTGAACTCCTGACCTCAGGTCATCCACCCACCTGGGCCTGCCAAAGTGCTGGGATTACAGACGTGAGCCACCATGCCCAGCCCAGCTTTCTTTTCTTGATGTAGCACACGCCACCTGTGCCAGAGCAAACGGTACCATCCAGAGGCAGTCATTGTGCTTTGCATGGGGAGCACTGGAAGGTGTCCATTCCACCACCTGAGTTTAGGCTGCCTTCATCTCTTGCCTGGAATAGTGTAGTCAGCTGACTGGCCTCCACTCATCCTCTAATCTTTGTTTCTGCCTGTGGCTGAGTATGCTTTAGACAATGTTTTAAACTTTTTAACCTACAACTTGTAAAAGTGCAAAAGAACTTGATGTAGATCTGCATGCTCAATGGAACGTAAAGAAAACGAATGTGATGAGGGCTTTGGTGGTGCTTTGAGTGCCTTGAATGGACAGTGCTACCAAATATAAGATTGATATATTTATTCAACAAACATTTATTAAATGCCTCCTGTGTCCCAGGCACTGTGCCTAGGAGCTAGAAATAAAAGACACAATTGGTATAATATTGACGGTTACTTTTGAAGATTTACATGAAAAGGAGTCTACCCAAACAGAAGAAATATACAATTGGTTAACTAGGATGTTAATAGACCTTTATAGGTGAATAGTTGTATTTATAGAATGGTAATTTTCTGAGCTAACAAAAGACATGCTTAGCTGTCCCCCTTCCCACAGTTTAGTTCCATATATTGTTGGATACAAAAAATGCTTTCTTCTGTGTTTCTTTCTCTTTGCTCTTTAGTCATCAGCTGCAGTGGAAGACTAATGCTCAGCTCCTGCATAGAAAATCTTTATACACAGCAAGAGCTGGTGAGAGAAATTGACTAGGATTTTGTAATTCTAGTCCCTTTCAATTAGCAACAGATGCTGCAGGGAAAGATTGTCTGTATAGGAACACAGTACTAATGTTTCTGTGCCCTAGCTGACATGGAATGCTCACTGCAAAAGAAAGATGTTCTTTTCCTTGGTCAAAGTTGTCACCGATGACAGATTAGATTTTTTTAACCTTTCTCCTAAATCCATTTAATGAAGTCTGACTCCCTTAGAAGAAAGTTAAATTCTTGATCAATTGTAACAGCATTTCTAATTGAACACTTAAAGAATTTGTAGAAAGTTTAGACATTCCAGCTTCCTTTCTGATAGTATAAAGGTATACATTGTGCTTAATTTTAAGGTTATAAGAATTTGCCTTTGTTCTTATGTTGTCTTATTTGTTCCTTATGGTTTTTTTTTCCCCCCAAAAGAGAGCTTTGGAATCCTTAAGGTCAAATATTTAAAGTGAACATTTTTTTTATTTTGAGAAAAAGAATCCTGTGGCATTAGAAAACTATATTTACCTTTCACCTCCTTCCCTAGTGTATTTACTACTGATTATCATTTTAATGTATTGTATGGATCTTGCGGCCTTAAGATTGGCCTGTCATTCTGATATTTGGATAAAGCATTATGTTACTTATGTGATAAATTCTTCCAGCATCTAACTATTGGTTTAATTTGAGTATTACATAAACACTTTATTTACAATGATTGCTGCTTTTTAATTAAATTTATATGACTTCTTAATAACAGTTCCACAGTTGCTATAACTTTGAGAGTGAAAAGAAATGAGGCTTTTAAGATTCTATTCATTTAAAAAAGCCTAGTTAAGAAAAATAGTTTAAGAGTTCTAAATTATAATAGAATTTCTCTATAAGTGAAATTCTCTTCTAAGAAGATTCTGAACATACTGTATTTCCTTCTGTTTCATGGGGAGAGAAGATACCAGCAACAGAGCATATTGCCAGAAGGAGGTTATGGACTTGTCTCTGGGAATTTTTGGAATGGGGATGGGTAACTATATTGTTAGTAAAGGTGAAGTGAAGAATTAGATGATTTATGTGGTTCTCCTTTAGTGGAAAAACCAGGGAACTGAGTCAAATGGCCTCACCAGTCTGATGGTGTGTCTTAACATGTATCTGTAAATGTGGAATATCAGATTCCCTTATTAAGCATTTTAAAAGTGATGTCTTTTAAAGAAAAGCAAATTCTGAATTTGGGATGTTGAAAGCCCCACAATTGCTTAAAATGCAAGATGCTTCATCTTTATAAAACTTTATGGAAACGTTTTTGTTTAAAGCTTGAGTTTAACTTGCAGTTTCTAGTTTTCTCAATTTTGTATACAATTTCCAGTATAGTGTTAGATCTGTCTTTGGTTATTTTTGCATCATGTCTGACAAATCTATGCAGTTTAAATTGTATAATCTTAAAAGGCAGTGCCTGTACCCTTAGATAAGCATACATCATGAAGCATACATCATGATTTTAGTATGTTGGAATCACATAGTCTCTCCAATGTCTTCCAAACTTCCTCAAGTCTGAGAGTGTGTACTGTTCTTCTTTCCCTTCCTTTCTCATCGCTATATAGACATCTTATGGTTGAGTTCAAGCTTTCTGCTTTTTTACTCCTTTACTTTTGGGTGCTAAGATTATTACAGTTGCATGTAGGGTAAACATTATTTTGGCTGTAAGAGGGAGACTTGGAAGACTCTGAATATCATAAGGACTATAAAACTTTGTTATTCTGTGTTTTAGCAAGCTCTTTGGCAATATGGGCTACCAAGACAGCATTATTTTTCTGAAAAATATCTTGGCTTATTGAAGAGTGTTCTATGAGGTGTTAAACATGAGTAAAGCAAAGGTAGGCAAAGCACATTTTATGTTGTGATATCTTTGTTTTATTTAATCTTGTTTATTCACTTGTGAAATATGATAGTTTGAATCATTAGTATGAATCAGTAAGATTCTATGTTGTAGTTAGAGTATCAGAATACTGAAGTGAAAGTTCTAGAATTTGACTCAACAGTTTGCACATGTTTGATGTCCTTAAAAATTTATGGATGAGTTGAAATTTAATCAGGAACTGATTCTGTGTCTCCATTACATTAAAAGATGATAATGGTTAGATTTAGTGACCCTGATTCATTTCACTTACCACCAGGTAATTAGTCTTTTAGGGAAAGAGAGGAGTGGCTGTGTATAGAAAAGAGAAAAGGAAGAAGATTGAGGAATGCTTGCTCATCTTAGCATAATCCACTCTTTGGGCATCTTAGGTTAATGGAGGGAGAAGAAGTTATGAGAAAGGCTCATGAGTGCTTTTGAAAACACTTTCAGGATCATAAAATTACAGATTATAAGAGGTTGAAAGAATGTTAGAGGTCTGGCTGTTCTCATTTTCAGAGAAGCGTCGTGATATACTCAGCCAAGCTCAAACAGCAGCATAACCAGAGCCTCGGCAATACATCTGTTTGACTTAAGGATAAAAATCCAGGATTCTTTGATATCACCATCTCTTTTTGAGTTTTTATGGGAATAAACTGAGAAATTATTTTCTGAGATAATAGTTTATTTTTCTCTGATCATGTTTCTTAATGCCCGTAGTGTGCCACTGCACTTGTGGAGAATAAGGATACTGTTTTACCAAGACTAGAAATTGCAATTATAGAATGTAGTGGTAGGGAATGGGGCATGCCCAGAAACTTAACACCTTGTGTTTTATAGGAAAAATGTTTTGAAAATTGGCAAAAAAAAAAAAAAAGTGTTAGAGTTTATCCTTTAAAATATTTTTCTAGGCCAAACGTGGTGGCTTATGCCTGTAATTCCAGCACTTTGGGAGGCCAGGGCAGGAGAATTACTTAAGCCTAGGAGTTTGAGACCAGCCTGAATAACATGGTGAAATCCTCTGTCTACAAAAAATAAAAATAAAAAAAATTAGCCAAGTGTGGTGGTGCATACCTGTGGTCCCAGCTACTTAGGAGGCTGAGGTGGGAGGATTGCTTGAGCCCAGGAGGTCGAGGCTGCAGTGAACCGTCATCCTGCCACTGCACTCCAGCCTAGGTGACAGAAAGAGAACCTTAAAAAAAAAAAAAAAGAAAACAAAACAAAATGTTTTTCTGCTTGTTTCCAGAGATTTTTCAAATTTGAGGTAGGAGTTAAAGGGGATTTCTCAGCTTCACTGTGTTATTCTTTTAAAATAGCCTCAGAGACTTACATGGTATTTCTTTTCATTCTCTACTTTTGATTTTAGGCACATATACCTGATATTTGTAGTAACTATCATGTTGCTTTATATATAAATCAGTGTTGTTGGTTTATGCTTAGGTTTTTTTATATAGAGTTTGCAAGTAAAGTAGTTTTAGAGTAGTGGTCTTTGACAGCCACACAACCTCAGGTTTCTTTTTGGCAATATGGTTTCAGTGTATATCTTAAAATTTTTAATCTAAGAATTACTGATATTTAAGGATCTTAAAAGGGCAACCAAATAAAGTCCTTTGTTCTGATAATTGAATTTTTTTTTTTTTCTGTTTTAACACCTATAAAGAAGAAATTCTACAAGTACTTACCTTCACCTGTTCTCATATTTAAGCTTCCTAGCTGTTAGGAAGTTCTTCTTTGTATCTTACCTAAATACAGCCTAAATACAGAACTCTTTGTCGTAGCTTAGAGTCATGTATGAAAATCAAGGACAGTTGGTCGTGATATCAATTTCACATTAATTAATGAATCCCTGCTTGATATAAAGTCATTTTGAACAGTTTCAAGCTGCACTGTTAAGGGGATGGATTTAAAAATTGTTCAATGTCTTTTCTGGTTTCCATGAAAAGCCAATTTACCTTTTTACAGTTCTTATCCTTCTCTATTACTCCAATATGATTAAAGATGACATTCAGCCTAGCTGCCTTCATAGTTTCAAAAGCAGTTTTTCTTAGATGGGACCAGCAGTCTCCTTAGACCTAAGTGCTGTTAGAAAGCTGAACTAATCATATCCAAGAGGAGGCAAGAAAGAAAGTCAATGGGGAGGAAATGAAGCAGGCTGTCTGTGGAAGAGAGAAGAGATGAAGATCCAGGAAAGATGGAAAATGGGGAGTGACAGAGGTAGACTGTGGCTGACAGCACTAAAGTGTCTCCAACAGTTATCTCAGGTGCCACTTGGTGTCTTGGACTAGCTAGCAAGCCCACTGAAGAGTGGGAATATAAGTAAACTTTGCAGGGGTGTCCAATCTTGTGGCTTCCCTGGGCCACACTGAAAGAAGAATTGTCTTGGGCCAAATAAAATACACTAACACTAATGATAACTGATGAACTAAAAAAAAAAAAGTCGCAAAAAAATCTCATCATGTTTTAAGAAAGTTTGCAAATTGGCATTGGGCTGCATTCAGCCCACAGGCTGTGGGTCGCACAGGCTTCCTCTAGGAGATTCTTAGGTCTCTTCCTGCTGTCTGTGTTGCCTCCCATTCAATTGGGGCTTATCAGACACTGTGGCAATCCACATTTGGAGCAGTACATTGGTCGTTATTTACCTGTTAAGGACCCTGGCAGAAGATTACTTAGGGATTTCAAAGCAGCATAAAGCCTAGTTCTTAGACTTCGCAGTTGAGCAAGTTCACAGAAACCAATACAGGAATCCACCTTGTCTGTCTCAGGAAGTGCCTCTCAAATTTTTCTACTTATGTACTTGACTGTAGAGGTGATATGAAATGAGTATCTCAGGGGACCAGTGAAATAAGATTCTGAGGTTTCTTTGAAGTCTTTTTATCTTGCACATCCATGCAAATTTTACATTGTGTTCCATAATAGGTCTTATTTATTTTAAAAAATAGTAATTGTAAAACAATACTGCATCCCCTCCCCACATACAAGTCTTTGAGACTCAGGAATATGCAATGTGCTTACCTTGTGGCTTCAAGAACACACTCCCCCTATGCCTCCCCACTAACACATTTCGTCTGGGGTGCATGTTCCCTGCAGTGGTGTGGAAAACAAACAAACATGTAGCTTTTGAGGATCTAGGCTACATTGTTGATGGCACTTTGGACCTTTTGCTGAATTTAAAGGGTACCTTTATAAATATGTTAGCCATTGATTGATTAGACAGACCCATCTGGGCAATCCTCTGCTCAGTTTTAATGGGGAACCTCATGAGCAGAGACTTAAGAATGTGGCTTCAGTCTAGAGCTCCTTAGCACGTGTTACTAGACCCTATAAACCATCTCATTAATTTTTACATTTCTTGAACCTAACTGGATCAACTGTCCCGCTTCTTCCTGGACACATAAATACAATATTCTCTCCCAAAGTCACCATACCCAAATAAGTTCTTCCATAAGGTTGCTTAGAGATTGTAAATAATTCCTGTAAAGTGTTCAATACGGTTTCTTACATGTAGTGAACAGCCAGGAAACAGTAGCTGCTATATTATTATTGCTGCTATCATTATACAATGTGTACCTACTGTGAAGAAAGCAGCATTATAAATGGAAAGTTTTTAAAACTGATGGCTGACAGATAACTTTGGATCTTGATGTAAACAGGTAAAACTTTTTTTTTTTTTTTGATATGGAGTCTTACTCTGTCGCCCAGGCTGGAGTCCAGTGGCGTGATCTTGGCTCACTGCAGCCCTTGCTTCCTGAGTTCAAGTGATTCTCCTGTCTCAGCCTCCTAAGTAGATAGGACTACAGGTGCGCACCACCACACCTGGCTAATTTTTGTATTTTTATTTTTTATTTATTTTTTGAGATGGAGTCATGCTCTGTTGCCCAGGCTGGAATGCAGTGGCGTGATCTCGGCTCACTGCAACCTTTGCCTCCTGGGTTCAAGCAATTCTCCTGCCTTGGCCTCCCGAGTAGCTGGGACTACAGGCGCCCACCACTGTGCCTTACTAATTTTTTGTATTTTTGGTGAAGACAGGGTTTCACCATGTTAGCCAGGGTGGTCTCGATCTCCTGACCTCATGATCCGGCCTCCCAAGTGCTGGGATTACAGGCATGAGCCACCACACCCAGCCTATTTTTGTATTTTAGTAGAGATGGGGTTTCGCCATGTTGGCCAGGCTGGTCTCAAACTCCTGACTTCAGGTGATCCTTGTAATACTAAGAAGTATACACTGCTTGTGATATGATTAAAGAAAATGGAGTAAATGAAATTCTTGAACAAAATGATACTTAAGAAATAAAACCACTAACTAGGAGGAAAACTGATTATAGCTTCACATTATTTAACGATGTGGCCAAGGCATAGAATTTTGTAGAGGAATAGTGCCTAGTAGAGTGCTTAGTTTATGCTGCTTCATGTGTGTTGGTTGAATGAATTTGATGGGTTGATACCTTATTATGGAAGCCGAATTGTATATATATACCTGATTAAGCAAGAAATTTGAATGTTATCTAATGGTCAGTGAGAATTTTGAGTAGGGAAATGATGTCATTCATTGCTTGTTTTAGACTGGAAGGAAATGTACAAAAGGTTATATTTTATGATAGAACTATGATAAATTTCCCTTTTACTTTGCTAACATTTCTAAGAACACACACCCTTTATAAAGTCTAAGAGGACACTTGCAAAGGTGATAGTGGCTCCCTGTGAAATGGGAATGGGGGTGAGGGCAATGTGTTTGCATCTGGGAGGGGTAGCATATGTACTTTGAAAGAGAGCATCCAGGGATATGTCCTTCATGAGTATCATTATTGTAGAGAATCCTTGAGTATCAAATCATAGAACTCCTAGAGCCCCTCAGCTCTAACCCTCATGTTATAGATGAGATCAAGTGAATTTCTTGACTCAACCCAGGACTCCTGATTTCTAGTTCATTGTTCTTTTTCATGCATTAAAGTTGTGGAAAAAACCATGCAGGTGAACAGAAGGGAAGATTGGTTTACGTAGTTTTGTCTTCCCTGCTCCAGAGTAACTTTTCCAGCGAGCCTCAATGTTTTCATATCATCTTGCTGTACTTTAAAAATTTAAAGATTTGTGTCAATTACATATTCATGTAGGTAATAAAAAAATCTCACTGGCCGGGTGCAGTGGCTCATGCCTGTAATCCCAGCACTTTGGTAGGCCAAGGCGGGTAGATCGCCTTAGCTCAGGAGTTCGAGACTACACAGGGCACATGGTAAAACCCCGTGCCTACTAAAAATACAAAATAATTAACCGGGTGTGGTGGCGTGCAACTGTAGTCCCAGCTACTTGGGAGGCTGAGGCAGGAGAATCGCTTCAGCCTCAGAGGTGAAAGGTGCAGTGAGCCAAGATTGCGCTGCTGCACTCCAGCTTGGGCTACAGAGTGAGACTCCTTCTCAAAAAAAAAAAAAAAAAAATCTCACCACCGCAGAGGCAAATCAGTAAAACATCTTGTCATATTTTCTTACCAGTCTTTTTTCTAAATGTATACTTTAAAAATTAGAATTGTATTGTTTTACAGCTTTTTAAAAAGCTATTGTTTTATAGTTTTTTATATGTTTTTATATACAAACATTCACTTAAGTATATTTAGGTGTTTTTTTATTTTATTTTTTGTTTTTTAATTTTTATTTATTTATTTATTTATTTGAGATGGAGTTTCGCTCTTGTTGCCCAGGCTGGAGTGCAATGGCACGATCTCAGCTCACTGCAACTTCCGCCTCCCGGGTTCAAGTGATTCTCCTGCCTCAGCCTCCTGGGTAGCTGGGATTACAGGCACTCGTCACCACACACGGCTAATTTTTATGTTTTTAGTAGAGATGGGGTTTTGCCATGTTGGCCAGGCTGGTCTTGAACTCCTGACCTCAGGTGATCCACCCGCTTCAGCCTCCCAAAGTGCTGGGATTACAGGCGTGAGCCACCGCGCCCAGCCCTACTTAAAATGGTTATGTAGTAGTTATCCATCATACAGATGTGCCACAACATATATGATTAAATCTCTATTGTTAGGTAGTTCTCAATTTTTCAAACAAGCAACTGTTTTATAAATGCAAAGAGTTCTAAGAACATTAGGAGACTTCGAGTCATTCACTTACTAGTTTGAATTAGTTAATAATCTGCTTTCTTTTTACTACCTAGTTGAGAGCGGCTAGTTGGAGAACGGAAACTGATTTGGCATGAAGCACTTTAGGAAGAGGGTGGGCTCAGAAAGGGCTGTGAAGGGGTAGAGTTCCATATAGGCTGTTTGAACCTCAGAAAAAGGGATGTAGAAAAAGGTTGCTGAATGGAGTAATTTCAGTGTTTTGCATAGGAATGACTCTTTTTTTGGTCCATGTGACTTTTGCTTTAAGATTATTGCTCAAGCTATTTTGTAAGTTTGGGGTTCTCCCACACAAATAGATTGACTAAGCACTAGTTAAAAGGCTAGGCATCTGAGTACCACTTACATGTTTTACTTTCCAAGTTCCAACCTAACTACTTATAAACTCGAAAATAGTTACAAATTGTGGGTTACCTATAGTCAAATAGTAGGTTTTTTTTGTTTGTTTTTTTTTTTTTTTAGTCAGTTGGAAATGAAAGGGCAGGTATTGGCAAGGCTTAGGGACTAATTTAATGCCATTAGGAAAGCACAAGATAACTTAAGGGCTAAAAGCCTCAAAAAAAAAAAAAAAATGGTGAAATGAAGAGTTGTTGCTGATTGGTGCAGGAACCTGAAAGATGACACCTGAAAACTCAAATTACATTTCAGGAACTTGTGCTGGCGAGAGATAGGGATAACACAGATAAAAGTGTAATTTGTAGATACTCTAAAATCCTTTATCTTGGCCAATAGTTTCAGCCATGGCTTAAAATAATATATCTATCTGTACTTTAGCAAAATGGGTAGATTTGCATTTCACATGTTCCTCCTTTGGTTGAAAACAACTGATTACATAGGAAAGGGAAGATGATACTCTAAACTAGGTCTTCATTCTGCTATAATATGACATTGGACAGGGCATTTCATCTCTCTGCTTTCTAACCTGCAAGTAAAAGGATGATTAATATTGGTTTAGATAATTTTTAAAGTTTCTTTAGAACCTGAAGAATCTTTATTTCTAAAACAAAAATGTCACCCATGAGGTAGAATTGGCTATACTTTCTCAAATGTAAGAAATTAAGCAAAATGCTGATCTAGTAGGTTCACATAACTTTTAAGTAAAGCATCTTGAAGGTGTCCCTCTATCAACTGAAGAACAAATGTCTGAGTTTAATATATGACTGCATCAAAAAAAAAAAAAAATGCAACCACAGTAGGTGACCAAAAGGATAAGTAACTTTCAGGAATTTTGAAAGCCCAGTAGTATTTAGTATATGCCCTCTCAGCATTAAAAAGGTCACCTTGCTAATACATGTTAATTTTGAAAGTTTAATTGCCCTTTGGAATTTTAATATCAACCTTTTTTGGTGTGTTTAGAGGTTGGAGCAATCACTGAAGAAACTGAAGCCTGTGATTGGTGGAGTTTGGGTGCTGTCCTCTTTGAACTTCTCACTGGCAAGGTAAGCAGGGACCTGGACGTTTAATAAATTTACTCAGATGCTACCTTGATTTCAAATTGAGAACATTAGCCTTCACCCTTAGTTTTTAAATCAGGGACTAAGCAAGAAAAACTTTGATACCGAAAGCAGGTAGAGAAATGCAAGTTTATCAAGATTCCAGATTTTTTTTTAAAGTTGGATTGCATTACATTGAATAAATTGATGGTAAAATTATTTTATGTCACAATATTTCATAGTGAAATATGACTAAACCTTTTTCTTTTAATTTTCCATTATTCAGCTTTAACAGGGTCAAATCTGTAAGGTTTATGTAAGGATGTATTAAAATTCTCTGGATGTTTTAAACATCTTGTCTGAAACCAGGAGGGAATTCTTATTTACGAAAATTAATGTAGATATTAAAGTTAGCATTATCTTTTTCTCAGTACCATAAATTTTTCTTATCTGTTCTACTTAAGGACAGAAATTATATTCTCAGATGAATGACTTTTGAGTATGATGTTTGAGTTAGTAGACTTTAATAAAGTATTGTGCAGATTGCTTCCTGGGAAGAAAAGAGAGGAAATGAACAGTTACGCTTTTGTAAATAGTCATCTACCTACGTGTGTAGATAATACTGACCTAAGATTGTTGGAGAGTTTACAAATCACCTTTACA
The DNA here is from genome assembly GCF_000951045.1 of Mandrillus leucophaeus. Lineage (NCBI taxonomy): Eukaryota > Metazoa > Chordata > Mammalia > Primates > Cercopithecidae > Mandrillus > Mandrillus leucophaeus. Next base: position 492,750 of record NW_012105399.1, read on the forward strand.
TACATTTACACTGTAAAGCGCTATATATGTATGTAAAGTATTATGACTAACAAATTCTAAACTTTGAAGAGTTTTTAAAACATTAAAACATTTTAAAGGGATCAAATCCCTTTTTAGTTTTGTATATAATTTAAGCATTTCTGTAATATTCTGAGCCATTAATTTTATAACCAAGGACGATGGGACAGTAGCATAAGCTTATGATATGATCATGGTGATTGTCTTCATTTCAGTTAAAAGTTCTATAGGCTCATAGCCCTCATCCTAAACAGCTTAGGCGGCACTGCGTTGATTACTACACCTCCAGTTAAAATGGTTGTTGAACTCTCTGTACTTGCTGTCCATAAATCCTATGATATAACAAAATATGATGTTATTTGGGATAAGAAGTGTGCCTGATTGATTGTTTCAGACTCTGGTTGAATGCCATCCAGCAGGAATAAATACTCACACTACTTTGAACATGCCAGAATGTGTCTCTGAAGAGGCTCGCTCACTCATTCAACAGGTAATTTAATTGACCTATTGGCCAGGTTTATCAACCATGCAGATTAGCAGAGCCCACACCTCCAAAACCTTAAAAAGAGATTAGTTTGGAGTAAGAAAAACCCATTTAACCTAAAACAAACATGCATTCAGAATTAATACTGTATATTTTCAGGCTTTTGCTATCATCAAAGTATTGATTGGGTCAGAGAGTATAGTTAAAACTTCTTGGTATTAATTTTTTTTCCCAAAATTCAGGACTCACGTTTAGTCAATTCTGTATATTTGTATAACTCTGTGATTTGAGTATTGCTTTTAGCTTGTCTGGGGCTGCTCTAATTTTGCAGTTGCATTTTGTAACCACCTATGAATGGCTGTTTTCAGTTTTTAATTCTTATTTATAAATTTACTCAGGTTATTTATAAAGCTACTCAGGTAGCTTAGGAGGGGCATATTAGAAAATCTTGTCAAGTTAGATACTTCATCATTGGTGGAACTTGGGCATTGGTGTCAATGATTACATTTCTGGTGGCTTTGAAGAAAGAGACCATTGATAATTAAAGTTCAGTATCCCAGAGATAGGCTTGGAACTCCAGTGCTGCTTAGATTGATTCCCCATACTTAAATTACTCCTCTAGTTTTGTGTAGTGAATTTTGCTGAGTATATTGAGGGTTGTTAGTACTCTGGTGTGACAGGCCCATTGCTGGGCTATCAGCTGGAACAAGCAGGCCTGGGATCCTTATACTTTGATGAAAAATATAATGGAAAAAGTTATTTGAAAAAGATCAAGAACTAAAATTATGTAATGAAACGTGGATTTTTTTTAAAAATCAGGGAAAACAAAAATTGAAAGAAAAGAGGGCAGGGGAGCATATATTAGGAAGATAATTAACTAGTATTCTCTTGAAGAGTGATTTTGCTTTCATTCAACAAATATTATATACAAGGCACAATGCTATAAGCTACAAAGGTAAGACACGTAAATAACCATACCACATGGAAATTGATAAAGGCTGTCAAAGAGTTTTAAAAAATACTATGGCAAGTCAAAAGAAGGAGGCAGATATAATCAGTGGAATGGTAGTATTAGGGAAAGTTTTTGTGGAATGGACGCTACTTTTGCTGGGCCTTAGAATTTCAGCATGGCAAGGCAGGATGTGGGGAGAACAGTCTTGGTGGAATGAATGGTTTGAGCAAAGGCAAGGAAGGAGTCTGAAAGACCCAAGTTTAGGAAACAAAAGTTTGATTTATCTAGACTAGAGAGATAAGTAAAGATATGGGTAGTAGGTGAGCATAAAAAAATAAGTTGGAGTTCTCTTATGGGGTTCTATCATCACAAACACAAGAATAGAGTGATAATATTTAATTCATTAAAATTTGAGATTTGACTGGGCACAGTGACTCATGCCTGTAATCCCAGCACTTTGGGAGGCCGAGGCGGGTGGATCACGAGGTCAGGAGATCGAGACCATCCTGGCTAACACAGTGAAACCCCGTCTCTACTAAAAATACAAAAAATTAGCCGGGTGTGGTGGTGGGTGCCTGTGGTCCCAGCTACTCAGGAGGCTGAGGCGGGAGAATGGCATGAACCTGGGAGGCGGAGCTTGCAGTGAGCCGAGATCGCGCCACTGCACTCCAGCCTGGGTGACAGAGTGAGACTCCGTCTCAAAAAAAAAAAAAAAAAAAAGAGACTTGGAGCTTGTGGAGAAGAGTAAAAGGTTTAGAGTTGTACTTCAGGAAGATTAATTTGCCCAGAGTATGTAAACTATAAAGAAACAATCAGGTTGGAAATGCTGAGATGAGAATACCTAGAGCACTTTAGATTAAGTGGTAATGAAGAGATACATAAAACATTTCATTCTAATGGGAAAAAAGAGCAGCTATTCATTTGATTTCATCTTATTTGTTGTGGCACGAGATAAATTCAAAGTATTTTTTAGTAAATAATTTAGGAAAGACTAGCAACTGCTATTTTTTTGTTTCTCTTCCTTAAAGAAGTAGTCGTTATTATCTAATACTAAAAATAGAATTTCCCATAATAAGTTATCAAGTTCTGCTTTTGTCTTTATTAGAAGTTATGTTGTAAAGGAATCTAGGCTTAAGGTATGGTAAGTCTCCAAACTCAGATATGTATAGCTTATATAGTAAATCAGCATTATGTCATTGGCCTGCCTAAGGAAACTACCACTCATGTTGAGGAAACATCATCAGGAAAGGGAAAAGGGGTCTCTTGGCATGATTAGCAATTTGTCATTTTGACTTTCCTTTTCCACTACCTCACAGGTCATAGAGGTCACTTTAAAAAAAAATCACAAAATGATTTATATGGAAATAATTCTACTTGGGGGAAATTTTCTCCTCTTTGGTCTTTTAGCTCCTTGCTTTCTTGTTAGATTTCATAATCCCCGTACCCCTGGTTCATTTATCTGTCCAAGTCAAGCGAATGGTGCCAAAGTAAACATAATTACATTTTAAATGCAATCTTAAAAAAAATTCCTCAGAGCATGTATGTTTGTGCTTTAGCATGTACATTAGTTAATTATGACGCAGTTGCTTGGTCAGTTTTAAGAAATTGTGTGAGAAAAAGACCAAAACAAATGTTTTGTGCCCTCATTGCTCAGCTCTGTTGCCTGTTCTTCAGGAGAAAGGAGGTTGGCAGCTGCTGTCTTGGATTCATTAACTTGAATGTGCCACTGGCTGACATTTTCTTAAGCAGTAGAATCTTTCTGTGACCTCTCTTGAGATGTATTATAGCCTTTAAAACAGCAGAATAAGCAAGATAGTCATGGTTAAAACAATTACACTTTTGCCTATAGATTTATACTTGCAAATGTATAGAGGAGTTCATGAACCAATTAAATTGACTTCAGTAAAAGTCAAAATATGAACCTTTAGAATTTCACATTTAAAGTAACATTTTAGAAAGAAACCAGTTGTTTATAATGAAGAAGAAAGAACTTACATGTTTATATGTTTCCTGAAATACTAAATATAATGCTGTCATTGTAGTTAATTCTTACAAATATTTGAAATGTTAGATTTATATTAAAATGTTTGATGCCTTCCACATTTCAGTCGGTAGACATAAATTGTCTGATTGTAAAAGTGGATTTGATACACGTAGGATATTCCTATGATGTTTGTTTTATAACAGTAGCTTTTCTCTTAACAAATCGTAGCAACTACTAATATAAAAATTATTTGAGCAATTAGGTTTAATAAACAGTGTAGTATGGTTCAGTTTGAGTGCTAGACATAATTTCAAGTAAAAGATTGTTAGTATAGTCTTTTGAAGTATATGCTTCATTCCCCTTATGGATTTAGTTATACCCAAGTGAAGTAATAGATTCTTAGCATTTGCAGATCTCACTTTCATGAGGCAGTGTAATGTTGTTAAGGCATGGATTCTGGAATCAGAATGCTTGAATTCAAATCTTGTCTTTGCCACTTACCACCTGTTTGATCTTAAACAAGTTACTTAATTCCCCTTTTCTTATCTATAAAATGGAGATAATAGTAGCTATTCATAGAGTTGTGAGTTAAATGAGTTAACCTGTCATAACCACTTAGAATAATACCTGGCATGTGGTAAATGTCGTGTATATCTTTGTTAGTATTACTGATGGGACAGTGAGGAACATTCATGACACAGTAATTTGCAATTTGATGAAGCATATATTGGAATTATAGGGCTGCTAATGAAGAATGAGGCTACTGCTATTGACATAGGTCAACAAAATTCTAAAAAAGTAGTGGACTGGCATATAATAGCAAACAATTGATACTTATCATGCAAATAATTGAATTAATCATGAATGAAAGAAAAATTAGAAATAATGAAAAAGAGAAGAAATGGAAGTTTTGGTTAACGTCCAAGAGTGGAATTTCCTGTATATTGGACTACAAATATTGTAAATAAATAATTTAATATTTCAGTTGCACTTGACTACATTCTGTGGAAAAAAATATTTACTGGGAGTATTCTTAAATTTGAGTGGCTGTGGCTTCATAAGTTAGTTGGCAGAGTTTCTTTCCCCCAGAAAGTATGAAGTTAGACAGATTTGGTGAAAAACCTATCATTTCAGTGCTCTGGAAATGGATCAAAGGATACAACAATCTGAAAGGTATTTATGCTTAAAAAATAGCTGAACTGGCCGGGCACGGTGGCTCACGCCTGTGATCCCAGCACTTTGGGAGGCTGAGGTGGATGAATCACCTGAGGTCAGGAATTTGAGACCAGGCTAATACGGTGAAACCCTGTCTCTACTAAAAATACAAAAATTAGCTGGGCGTGGTGGTGGATGCCTGTAGTCCCAGGTACTCGGGAGGCTGAGACAGGAGAATTGCTTGAACCTGGGAGGTAGAGGTTGCAGTGAGCCTAGATCGTGCCACTGCACTCCAGCCTGGGCAACAGAGTGTGGCTGTGTCTCAAACAAACAAACAAACAAAAAACAGCTGAACTCTGGGAAAGAAGAGTGGGGACTCTTGACTCAGGGCTGCTTTCAATCTCCCCTTCCTGCTTGATCAGGTGCAAAGGTTTTGCCAGGGTGGGGTAAACCATGAGGACTGATCCTGAGGCTGCATAAATGTGCACAGGAACAGGGAATGGGCCCAGCAGAAAGTAAAATCCAGGGCAGATGTGGTTTTGTGGCCTAAACTTTGAGTGTATTCTCCTATGCATTGGCAGAGAACAGAAGCTTGAAGGGCTGAGATATTTGAATACAACCTCTGTTCAGTCATTGGTTGACCCATAAGCTATGCAGACACAGGGGTGACCCTGAGAAAGCCAGCTTTAAAAAGAAAAAAAAATGTGGAAAGTTGTCAGCAGCTGCACATTACAGTGCAGTGAGTGGGAAGGGAACTTAGCAACTTTACAGATCTAACTGAAACAAGTTACCAAACAAAGAACAAACAATCCAACAGCAATGATAAACTTCATGGGGGAAAAGTCAGACTCTAGAGTTGCTAAAATATGCTATCTAAAATGTCCTGTTTTCAGTGAAGTGTAATGTAAGACATACACAAACAAAAATATATGTCCCATATTCAGAAAAAAAAAAAAAGCAATCAGGAGAAATTGTCTCCGAGTGTACGCAGACAATGGATTTACAAAGACTTTAAAGCAGCTATTGTAAATATTTCCAAAGAACAAAATGAAACTGTGTTTAAATAATTAAATAAGTGACAAAAATGAATCAACAAAGAGATTCTGTAATAAGGAGAAAGTATATTTTTAAAAAACAGAACTAAGTAGAAGTCACAAGTTGAAAAATACAATAACTGACATGAAAAATTCACTAGAAAAAAAAAGTAGCTAACAGCAAATTTGAGATAGAAGAAGAAAGAATAAATGAACTTAAATTAATAGAAATTATTGAATCAGAAAAATAGACATAAAAATTGGAAAAAATGAACAGACTATAGAAATCTGTAAGACAATAGCAAATGTTCCAGTATGCATATAATGATAGTCCCAGACGGAGAGGAGAAAGGGAAAGGGACAGCAAAAAGAAATAATGGCTAAAACCTTTCCAGATTTGATGAAAAGAATTAACTTACACATCCAAGAAACTCAACAGACCCTATGTAGGAAAATACAAAGAGGTCTACACTTAGACATATTTAGACATATCCACACTTAACCAAATTGTTGAAAGACAAAAACAAGAAAATTTTGGAAGCAGTAAAAGGAAAATAACTTACATAGAAGGAAGCATTAATGTCTAACTAATTATCAAAACATGGAGGACAGAAGATTATTTAGAGTGACACAAAGTGCTGAAATCAAGAAGCAGCAGTAAACCAAGAATTCAGCAACATTATCCTTCAAAAATGAAGGTGCATAAAGACATTCCCAAATACAGAAAGACTGGGAGGGTTTATTGTTAGCAGAATTGCCTTACAAGAAATACCACAGGAATTCCTTCAGGGTGGAAAGAAATGACGCCAGGTAGTAACGTAAGTCCAAGGAGGAAATGAGGAACACTGAAAATTGTAGATATGAGTTCATAGAAAAGACACTATATATATATATAATATATACATATATACACCTACATGCAATTTTATCTTTTAAATAAAATATATATATACACACATATATATACACATTGTCTATTACTAAATTGTCTGTTTTTCCTTTCAATTCAGTTCAATTTTGTTTCCTATATTTTGAGGCCATTAGTGCATGTACATTTGTAATTGTTACAGCTACTCATGTACTATCACTATGAAACATTTGTCAGTCCCTATCTTACTATTAAGATAGATAGTAGATCTGCCTTAATACCCATTTTGTCTGACATTTAATATTGCCACTCCAGCTCTTCTGTGGTTACTGTTGGTATGGTTTATCCTTTTCCATCCTTTGTCTTTCAATCTGTTCGTGTTTTTTAATTTAAGGTGTGTCTCTCACACACAGAAGATCCAGCTTAACGGAATCGGTCTTTGGTTTGGCATGCTTAGATATTCACTTTATTGATATGGTGGGTTTATATTTGCTATTTTGCTACTTGTTCTAGATTTACTGTCTTATTTGTTCTTCCTTTACTGCCTTCTTTTGTGTTAAATGCTTTTGCTGTACCATTTAGTTTCTCTACTAATTTTCTTTTTTGTTTTTAGGGTTTCTTTTTTATTTTAGTGGTTGCTACAATATGCATCTTATCACTTTAATACATCACTTATCTTATAAGATCATTTACTTCAAAATAATAGTAACTTTAATTTAGCAAAAGGTAGAAACTTTGCTCCACCATAGCCCCCTTCCTTTGTCTATTATTGTCATAAATATTTAGATATTGTTTCTATATGTGTTAAACCCAATAGCATGGTTTTGTAATTCTTGCTACATGCAATTTTATGTCTTTTAAATAAAAAATATGTACATGTATATATATACATGCAGTTTTGTCTTTTCAATAAAATATATATACACATACATATATACATACATTTTATGTCTTTTAAATAAAATATATATACACATACACATATATACATATGTATGTATGTATACATATACATTTGTATGTGTGTATTTATTTAAAAGACAAAATTGCATTTATATATTTTATTTAAAAGTCGTAAAATTGCATGTGTATATATACATGTATATATATATTATTTAAAAGACATAAAATTGCATGTAGCAACAATTATAAAACCATGCTATTGGGTTTAGCACACATAGAAGCAATATCTAAATATTTATGACGATAATAGACAAAGGAAGGGGGCTATGGTGGAGCAAAGTTTCTGCCTTTTGCTAAATTAAAGTTACTACTGTTTTGAAGTAGATAAATGATCTTATAAGTGATATATTAAGTGATAAGATACATATTGTAGGGATACAGCAACCACTAAAAAAAAAAAAAAATCCTAAAAACAAAAAAGAAAGTAGAGAAACTAAAATGGTACAGCAAAAAGCATTTAACACAAAAGAAGGCAGTAAAGGAAGAACAAATAAGACAGTAAATCTAGAAAACAAGCCCCAAAATAGCAAATATAAACCCACCATGTCAATAAAGTGAATATGTAAACATGCCAAACCAAAGGCAAATTCCATTAAGTTGGATCTTCTGTGTGTGAGAGACACACCTTAAATTAAAAAACACGAACAGATTGAAAGACAAAGGATGGAAAAGGAAAAACCATACCAACAGTAACCACAGAAGAGCTGGAGTGGCAATATTAAATATCAGACAAAATGGGTATTAAGATAGATTTACTAGGGACTGACAAATGTTTCATAGTGATAGTACATGGGTAGCTGTAACAATTACAAATGTATATGCACTAATAATGGCCTTAAAATGTAGGAAACAAAATTGAACTGAATTGAAAGGAAAAGCAGACAATTTAGCAATAGTAAGTGGAGGCTCAATACTCCATTCTCCATGGTTTATAGAAACCTAGCAAGGACATTGAAGACTCGAACAAGCTGTAACTGACATGTATAGAACACTTCACCCAGTGACTGCAGAACACACATTCTTATCAAGTACACACAAAACAATCTCCAAGAAAGATCACATGCTAGGCCATAAAACAAGTTTTAGCATTTAAAGGGATTGAATTCATACAATGTATTCTGAATTACATTGTACACTGATTATAATCACCATAACAATCAAAGTAGAAATCAACAATAGGAGGAGATCTGCTAAATCCACAAATATTTGAAAATTAAACCGTATGCTTCTAAGTTTTGTATGAGTTAAAGAAGAAATATCAAGAAAAACTAAAAAAAGTTTTAAATGGAACGAAAAGGAAAACACAATATATCAAAATGTATAGGATGCAGCTAAATCAATTCTTGAGGGAAATTTATGGCTTTAAATGACTATATCAGGGAAAAAAAAGGAAGGTTTCAAATCAAAATCTTAGCTTGCACCATAAGAAAAAATGAAACAAAGCTAGATGTGGTTGTGTGCTCCTGTAGTCCCAGCTACTTGGGAGGCTGAGGTGTGAGGATCACTTGAGTTCAGGAGTTCAAGACCAGCCTGGGCAACATGGTAAAACCCTGTCTGTACATTTAAAAAAAGAAAGAAACTATGAAAAGAAGCTGTAAAAAACAAAGTAAATCCAAAGGAAGCAGAAATCAGTAAGATAGAGAACAGAAGAATAAGAGAAAAATTAAAACCACAAGGGTAGTTCTTTGCGAAGATCAGCAAAATTGGGAAACCTTTAGCTGGTTCCAAACTGTGCATAAAAAGGCAAAGGACCTATAATGTCCAAAACAATTTTGCAAGACAACAAAGTTGGAGGACTTACTCTACCTGATTTCCACACTAACTGTAAAGCCACCATAGTTTTAAGACCACAGTGTTTTTCTAACAAATGGCACTGGGAAATTGAATATACACATGCTACAAACAAAATGAACTTAGACCCTTCATATTATTTGCAGAAGTTAACTCAAAATAGGTCATATATTTGTATATAAGAGTTAAAGCCATAACAATTGTAGAAGAAAACAAAAGAGAAAATGTTTGGTGTTGGGTTAGGCAAAGAAGTATTAGATGTGATACCAAAAGCGTGGTCCATAAAAGGAAAAGTTGATAAAGTAGATTTCCTTAAAATTAAAAACTTGTGTATTCAAAAGTCACCATTAAGAAAATGAAGACAACAGGGCAGGTGTGGTGGCTTATGCCTGTAATCCCAGCACTTTGGGAGGCCATGGTAGGAGAACCTCTTGAGCCCAGAAGTTTGCGACTAGCCTTGACAACATAGCGAGACCCCACCTCTATGAAGAAATAATAAAAATATAAAAATTTTAAAGAAGGAAAATGAAGACAAGTCACAGACTGGGAGAAAATAGTTGCAAATCATTTATCTGATAAGGGACTTATATTCAGAATATATAAAGAACTCTTGTAATTCAGTAAGACAGACAATTCAGTTTTAAAATGGGCGGAAAGTTAGATATTTCACCCAGAAAGCTATTTGAATGGCTAACGAGCACATGAAAAGATGCTCAACATTATTAGTTGTTAGGGGATATAAATTAAAACCATAATAAGATACTACTAATATCAAGAGAAGGGCTGTTATCAAAATGACAGTACCAAGAGCTGAGGATGTAGAGAAACTGAAATCCTCAAACTTAAATGTTTGTGGGAATGTAAGATGGTACAACTACTTTAGAAAAGTTTGGAAATTTTATAAAAAGTTAAACATAAGCTCATTCTGTGACCCAGCAATTCTACTTCTAGGACTGTAACCAAGAAAAATGAAAATATATGTCTACACAAAGACATGTACATGAATGTTAATAGCAGCATTATTCATTATAGCCCCAAACTGGAAAGTCCAAGTATCTAAAAACTAGTGAATGGATTAATGAAATGTGGTACATCTAAACAGTGGAATACTAAGAAAAAGGAGCGGACTGTTGATACTTGCTACAATGTGGATGGATCTCAGAAACATAATGATGAGTGAAAGAAGGCAGCAGCAAAAGACTACATATTTTATGATTTCAATTATATGAAGTGTTCAGAAAGGGCAACTTTATAGAGAAAAAAGGCAGGTCAGTGGTTGCTGAGGGCTGGGGATGGGAGTGGGGATTAACTATAGATGGCATGAGGAAGCTTTTTAGGGTAATCAAAATGTTCTAAAACTGGATTGTGGTGCTAGTTGCACAACTCAAAATTTACTAAAAGTCTTCAGATTGTACACTTTATAAGGGGTGAATTTTACGCTATATAAATTATCCCTCAGTAAAGTTAACACAAAAATTTGACATTATTAAACCACAAAATTTTTTTACATATTTTACACTCGTGTCCTATTTCTGAAGAAACCAAAACTTGTTTCATTCATTAGATTAAATTATTTCCTTTGTGTCAACTATGCCAAAGACTAGTAATTTTGGAATACTAAAAAGCATATTCACTCTTAGGTAAAGTTTAGTCTCAACACATACATAGTTCATTAGGGATCGAAAGATTTACTGTGCTTCCCAAATTTCTAATCATGGAGAAAGTAACTGGCTATCTCAGAATCTAGTGCAGTATCTAATTAATGTCATGGTGTACTTTTGGGGTAGGAAATTGATAGGTATAGCTATCCTGTTATGCTCTATGAGGATGAGGGAAACAAAGGAAGTTACTCAAGGCCATGTTTCCCATCAGTTGAAAAGCCATAAACTCAGTTCAGGTGTCTCTCACACCCCACAGCTGGAGTGGTATTAGATATAGCTCCCTTTCAAGAAAACATGGTCACTTGGGTATTAATCAAGACTTTGTTACCAGGGTTGAATTTAGAAGTTGTTTCCTTTCAAATACTGGTTTTCCTTTGATTTGCCAGTTGGATTCCTGTTACTCACTAAATCTGTCTTTTTTTTTTAGCTCTTGCAGTTCAATCCTCTGGAACGACTTGGTGCTGGAGTTGCTGGTGTTGAAGATATCAAATCTCATCCATTCTTTACCCCTGTGGATTGGGCAGAACTGATGAGATGAATGTAATGCAGGGTTAGCTTCACACATTCTGAGCACCTCCGTGACAGGCATCTCCAGCACTGAGGCACCTCTGCCTCAGTCACTTATGGAGCACCAAAGCATTTGGATAAAGACCGTTATAGGAAATGGGGGGGTGGGGGGAGTGACTGAAAGAGAACAATTTGTTTACAGTTACAAGATATTAGCTGATTTTACCAGGGGCTGTTATATACATATCTGCAACCAAGGTGTGATCTGAATTTAGTCCACATTCGGTGTTGCAGATCAGTTGTAAAGCCAACCGAAAGAGTTCCTTCAAGAAATTCTTCTGATAGGAAGCTGTTAAGTGTGGAATGAAGTTTTACTTGAAAGGACCTTTACGTGGCAGCTAACAGAGCTTTTTGCTGACCAGGATTGGTTTATATGATTAAATTAATATTTGCTTAATAATACACTAAAAGTACTTCATGAACAGCGTCATCAGCGCAACTTAAAAGTGAGAAAAATAGGATATACATATAATTTCTGACGGAAAACCTGTACCCTGATGCTGTATAATTAATGTATGTTGAATGTGGTCCCAGATTATTTCTGTGGGAAGACACTCCATGTTGTCAGCTTTGTACTCTTGGTTGGTACTGCTTATTTAGAGAAGGGTTCATATAAACACTCTGTGTCTTCAACAGCATCTTTCTTTCCCCGTCTTTCCATTTTCTGCACCCTCTGCTTGTTCCCTCATATTCTGTTCTTCTGTCTCCTGCTAACACACATGCAACAAAAAAGGGAAGGAAGTGCTTATTTCCCCAGATTGTGTAAGGACTAAGAAATCATGATGTCAAATAAACATGGTGAAACATTAGATCTCTTCTTCATTTAATAACCCTCCCCCCTTGTTTTTCTTAAAGAAATGCCTCCGTTCCTTTCCTTGTGAAATATTATCAGTTTCTACCATTGCTTCTCATGCTTGACTTTGTTTTACTTTTTGGCTTGGTATACTAAGAAGCAAAGGATCTCATCTAAATGGAATTGAATGGCAGTCCTAGTTTGTTACTTTGGTGATGAGATTTTCAGATTTGAACTAATCTATTTGACATGATTGTAGAAAGAATGTAAGTATTCACACATCTCCAAACATTTGTATTTGTTACTTCTTTTTGTTGCTAAGGTAGCTCCTGTAGTTATACATTGTTGCAAAAATTTACAAATGTTTTACAAGTGTTAACGTCTGTTTTTTTTTTTTAAACTTTAGCCAAAGAAGAAGTCACTATTTCCAAGTTAGAAACCACCAGAAATAACTGAAATTTTCGATATGTTCTAATCTTCTTTGTATTTTTGAGATCTGTGTGAGAACCCACCCCCACTCCAGGAGCATCTGTACAGCTTCCATCTGCCATCGACCAGGTCCTCTCATCAAATTAAATGGAACAGAAAATGCTCTAGTGAAACAAAGGAAATGTGCAAGCATTTTTCCTTTTTCTATTATTCTATTTCCCTTTTTCCTTTTTGGCCCCCTTATAATCCAAGCCCCAGCTGAAAGGCTGCAACAACACCAGGTTGGGGAGCAGGTCACCAGGATCATAGTTCAGTCAAGATGACATCATTCTCTGGAACTAGATTTCAACTCACTAGTCCCCTGGCCTCATAACAGGAACTTATGCAGGTGAGACACAAGAATGACTTCCTGTGTAGGACTAGTAGGAAATCTGCAAGTACTTAGAGCTGGCCATTACAGAACTTCCTTCCAGAAGTGCCCTGTGACATGAAAGTAGGACTTCACAACTAAGATGAAGATCCCTACCCTACCACATGATTTGAGTCTCTTGGATTCAAAGAAAATTAATGTCAACAGATGGTTGCCATGTCAGTCTGTTGACAATTCCATTGCTTCAGTTTCTCCCCCTTTCTCTCTGTATGTTTGGTTGGAGCTTGTGCTTAATGTAAATACATCATTCATAATTAGAATGGACATGAATTATTTTAGTAATAAACACAGGATAAATGACTTTGGGGTGATGAACCAAAGTCTGTTTTTATTTGATGATGTGTACATATTTTAAGCTGTAATTCTGTGATTGGTACTGATTTTTATGGTTGGTTTTTTTATATTTTGTTTAAGCAGAGGAGTGGAATATGGGGTCAAAATCATACAAGAAGTTGCCATGAGTGTTTCTTATTTGATTTTTTTATTGTGGTAAAATATACATAACAGTCACCATTTTAACCATTTAAAAATATACACTTCAGTAGTGGCATTAAGTACATTCGCATTTTTGTGCGAGATCACCACTATCCATCTCCAGGACTTTTTCATCACCTCAAATGGAAACTCTGTACCCACTAAACAATAACTCCTCCCCATTCCACACTCCAGCTCCTAGCAACCACTATTCTACTTTCTGTCTCTATGAATTTAAATGTGACTATTCTAGGTACTTCATATAAGCAGAATCGTACAATATTTGTTTTTTTGTCCTGGCTTATTTCACTCAGCAAAAAGTTTTCAAGGTTCGTCCATGCTGTAGTATTTATCAGAATTTCCTCCCTTTTAAGGCTGAATAATATTCCATTGTATGTATTACACATTTTGTTTAGCCATTCATCTGTCAATAGATATTTGGATTTTTTCTACCTTTTGGCTGTTGTGAATAATGCCATTATGAATATTGATGTACAGATATTTGTCTGAGTCTCTGTTTTCTGTCATTCAATTTTTTGTTTTATTTTTATATGAAATTACCAATATCATTCACTATTATTCTACCGTGATCTTTATAGAAGGGTTTTTCCAGATAGATTGCAAATACCATTATGGTGCAGTGCCACTTATTCTAAGATATAGTATAAAAATCTACTGTTTCTATGTCAAAGATGGATAAGTTAAGCTTCCCAAGAGTGAAAAGAATGTCATCATTTTAGCAATTTAACTGTGACACGAAATAATACTATTTGAGACATGGACCTTTTCAAATTACTTGTTATAATAACTTTTTTTTTAAATTTGACGAATAAGAGTTATGTATATTTATGGGGTACAATGTGATATTTCTATACATGTATACATTGTAGAATGATCAAATCAGGCTAATTAACTTATCTATCACCTCAAATACTTATCATTTTTTTGTGGTGAGAACATTTAAAATCCACTCTTTTAGCTATTTTGAAATATACAATACATCGTTAACTGTAGTCACCATGCTATGCAATAGATTGCCAGAACCTATTCTTCCTGCCTAACTGAAACTTTTACCCTTTGACCAGCGTCTCCCCTTACTTCATTCTCCCCTGGCCCCCAGCCTCTGGTAACCACCATTTTACTTTCTACTTCTATTAATTAACTGAACTGTTGATAATATATTTAAACCTATCTTTTAAACAGCTACAATACCTATTGTGTTTTGACCTTCATGCTTTTCCTGTCTTCACTTACTTCAAGGTCAGTGTGAACCAAGATTGACCTTTGCTTTCAAATGGTGCATGTACTGAAAAGCATAAAATGTATAGATAATACTCATGCTATAACCAGTAACACTATATTAGAGCTCCACATCTAGTATGCCTTGATTGAATTCACTTGCCCACAAGTTTGGAATCCAAATAGAAAGAGGTCTGACTAGAGCCCCGAGATTCTGCCTCCCAAGGGCTCCCCAGAGCATATTTATTGGAATCACTTAGGGATCTCTTTCTAGTAAAGGCGAAAGCATAAAACTGATCATCTTTTTTCCTCAGAGGAGTTGATTTAAACTCTGGTATATCTAAATGGTCTGGGCAATGGAGCCTGGAATTTATTTCAAGCTCTGTCTTCGAGAATTGTGCAGTAATGCAAAGTCTTAGAGTGGTGTCCTGGTCATGTCTCTGTGACTGATTAGCCATAGAACCTTAATCAAATAACCCTCTCCTGGACCTGTTCCCTCACTTGTAGAATGAATGGGTAGATGAGTTCTAAGCTCTCCATGTATGTGATGGATTTTCGGTTTTTCAGAGAGAGCTAATTTGATAAAACAACATTATAGGAAAGGCAAGGTTAATGAAAATCTTGAATTGGTACTTAACTGTTTTCTTATTGTTTTTCTAGTAATCCCAGATGCTTGGGTTGCTGCCGTACACCTGCTCAGTAGCATAGCCCTTGGCGGTTATATGGTTATAAAAATTGTATAAAAAATGAGATATTAAAAGGTTATTTCTCATTCAGTTCTACACTGGAAAAGGAGAGTTGAAGGTCCAGATAGCAGTACATAGAGGTGAAAGGAGGTGAGGGCCACACCTACATTTGCCTATTTCCTAGACCTTTCTCAGTAACTATGGTAGTATTCGTACACCTGTTGCCCTCATCTATCATATTTTGTGTGTTTATTTGACTCAGTCCTTTGGCAGGCATAATCAGCGTAAAAAATGGATACTTTCTGTTCCTATTTAATGCAGAACATTAACCTCTACCAGTCTAGGTAATTTAGATTTTTGATTATTTTATGTCCACTAGGCTCATTTTAAGGATTTCATATTAAGCCCTCATATTGAAGGGTTACTGAATGGCAGAAGCTGTGAAGTCAGCTATTTCTACATAAAGTTATAAACAGAATAGCAGCAGGGAAATGGAAAGCAAAGTACTACAAGTTTTTGTGACTCAGCATCACTTACTCTCTCAAGGACAGTAAATAGGAAAGCGGAGAGCAAGCTTCCTTTTTGGTAAGATTTATGATCCTGGTGGTGATAATGTAGTCAGATGGTATGGCCTTGTATTTTTGGTCCCTATCACATGATTTCCCCCCTTGATCTAGCTGTCTCATCCCAGGGAGGAATGGAGGCAGAGAGAATTTGTGGCGGTGTAAGAAAGAAAGTAACCTGAGTGAGTAAGTTGGGCCAGGGAGATGCAGCACAGCACTTGGCAGGCATGTTGGCCTAGGTACCTGCAGCAATAGAGAACCTTCTTTGTTGATCTGGATTTAAAGTCTAATTCTTTGTTCTTCCCCAAGGAAGAGTGAGGCAAAAACTGAAACTATTTCTACTATCCCAGGAAAAGAGATGGCCAACCTGCCTTTTAGGAAAGAATTAATTGACATGCTTATCCTAAGTCAGTTCTATCTCCCTCTCCTTGCTAAAGACAGCTGGTACAACTGGTAGTTAAGGCAGAGGCCATGAGTGTTTGCAGAGGGCTGCTGTGATTTCTTTTGGGCAGGAATGCCTCTTGATGTGGTAGGAAAGAATGACAAATGAGCCAGCTTTGAGGCACATTTAGAATTGCTGGCATGTTGTTTTTGTAAATCTCAAATTGAAACATATCAAAAATTTCATGTCAACTCTGTTGATCAAATTCTTCCTAAAGCTGGGTGCAGTGGCTCACGCCTGAAATCCCAGCACTTTGAGAGGCCAAGTCAGGCGAATTGTTTGAGTCCAGGAGTTTGAGGTCAGCCTGGGCAACATGATGAGACCCTGTCTCTACAAAAGATACAAAAATTAGCTTGGGCACAGTGGCGTGAACCTGTAGTCCCAGATACTTGGGAGGCTGAGGTGGGAGAATTGCTTGAGCCCAGGAGGTCAAGGCTGCAGTGAACCATGATCACACCACTGTACTGGGCAAAAGAGTGCAACCCAGACTTTAAAAAAATAAAATAAAAATAAAAAATCTTCCTAAAGTTTGGGTATTTGGTTAGGAATCCACAAGATAGATGTTTGATTAACCCCACCAAGAGGCACATGTCAAAAGGGACTGTAGAAGAATTTCAGCCTGTTTCAGCGCCAATATGACTGAACTGTGTTGTTGCCCTTTTCATGTGGGATATGCATATAAAATTGATCCAATGGAAAACAAGAAGAAAAGGAGAGGTAATGTTTGCAAGACATTTAAGATAATTTGTAGAACACTTGAGTCTCTCAGGATTGTCATAGGAAGAAAATGTGTTAGATATTTGAAGGGTCTGTCTTTAGCAAAAGGATTCTAAATGACTAAGAAAACTTCTTTAAAATTGAACTCTTCCCCCGACCGTGTGCTTCTACTGCTCTCTCATTTCTTCTTTCTCTCTTCATCCCCTCTTCATCCACCCCTCCCTCCCATTATGGGCTTCTCTGGTCTCTGAACAAAAGATATGGCACCTGCCTTCAAGGATCTTATAAAACACAGGGGAAAGAAAGAAACATAAATAATAAGTAGGGCAGAATGTGGCAAGTGTTATAAAGTACAACTGGAGTATGGTGAGCATACAAAGGAGAGATCTGAGGAGCTGCAGGAAGCCTTCCTGTATAGGAGCAGGACCTTGAAGTGTAGATAGGATTTTTAAACATAAGAATTTTTTTTCCTTTTTTTATATTTTGTTTGGAGAGAAGGAAAGTTCTCGGGGGGACAAAAAGACTGTTGTGTATAAAGGCATGGAGATGGGAAAATGGAAAACTGTACGTATTCTGTTTTGGCTGGTTCGTAGATAACGTGAATTGAAAAGGTAGGTTGGGGCCAGGTTAAATGCCATGCTGAGACATTTGGACTTCATTCTCTAGGTTGTGGGGAACTAGTGAAGGTTCTTGGAGAGCTGGCATTATTGCAGCGTACAGTTAAAGAGATAATTTTAGCGTTAAAATGGAGAATAAATTGGAGAAAGAGAGATTAGAGGCAGGGAAAGCAGTTTGGAGTTACTGCAGAAATTCAGGCAAGAGATAAAGTCCGGAGTTAAGGTGGTAGAATATAAATGAGAGGGTACTTAATCATACTCGTCTATTTCTCTCAAGTGTATGGAGGTAGAGTATTCCTATCAAATAATTGCTTTCCCTTTTTCTTGAAGTCAGTTTATACTGGGAGATTATGGACTGCGGTTTGTAAAATCACCCCCAAGGAATCACCAGAGAGAGACAAACCAGGAAAGCTTATAACACTTTTCCGCCCATTGGTTGATAATGATATTCACTATTCAGAGCTTAAAACCCCTGGGTCCCAACTCACTCTTTGATCATTTTGTGGCACTTTTTCCCACATTTTGCTTTAAATAGTTGGTTTGCTTTCTATTTGGATAGTGTTCTGATCTTTGCTCTTAGAAGACATTACATCCTGCCAGGTGACTTCTCTCTTTGTACCAGACCTCTGACATACATTTAGCTTAGCTCAGTGGTTCTCAAAAAGTGGTCCCCAATCTGGGTCAAGGGAATATGGATGATTTTTCCTTTTCTTGCAACTTTTCTTTAAATTTGAAATCATTTCCAAATAAAAGCTTTAGGAAAATAAAAAAAAAGTGATCCCCAGATCATCAACATTAGGATTACCTGGGAATTAGTTAGAAATGCAAATTCTTGTCCTCATCCCAAACCCATTGAATTGGAACTCTGAGGGCTGCCACAGCGGTCTGTGTTTTAACAAGCCCTTTCAGATGATTCTAATGCTTGCTCAAGTTTGGGAACTATGGCTTTGTTTGAATCCAGGTTATCGCCTCTGCCTTGCCTGATCATGGGCAGCCTACCCTGTGGTATATGTTTTGAGTTTGGAGACATTTTCAGTGTTGATCATATTTCCTAGGAAGCTTGCCCAGGAGTCCTTGTGTCAGTGGGAAAAGGTGATAGGAGAAGATAGATAATGAAGACAAGGAGGAAGGGAAAAGGCAAAGGGATCAGGCAGTTGGCTAAAGAGAAAATCAGGGAGCAAAATGAAGAGCACTTGGGCAGTAGTTCAGTTCCCCCAAAGAGATTCAGGCAGTCTGTCAGAGTTACTTGTAATCAATAACTCACCCTTTATAGACAGCTTCTGTTACCCATTTCAGAAATAGATGGCATAAACATCAAATTGTAGTTACAATTCCTTTGATGACTTGTATAGTGTTGGGTTTTCTGCTCCTTCTTAAGCAAAACCACAGTGGAAATTCAGTATTTAGTCCCTGCGTTGTTCAAAATCTGAATGCAAAGAATCAAAACCAAGTTTGGGAAAGATACCAGAATGTTCTCATTGGATTCTGACCTTGTAGCGGAGCTGCTCTGTGTTTTCTTTAAAACTGGGGAACTCAGCGGGGGATGGTTTCTGGGTAGGCTTGGTTTTACCTTTTAAAAACGGACTTCATAGCAGTAAAGTGAAATTAGATGTTTGCTGAAGGTTAAGTGTGTATGTGTGGGGTGAGGGGAATGTGGGTGATTATCTTTCACTTTAAATTATGGATCTTTTGTTTATAAAGGGTCAAGATTATTAGATGAGATTTTTAATAAAATATATTTTGACCTCTCAGTGGGCACCTGCAAAATGTTTATAGATAATCTTATGTCTTTAACAGGTGGGATTTCAGAGTCAGCAGTTGCTTCATCTGTCCCTATGCTGTGCCTGGACTCAGCCTTAATAATAATGTGCTGTTCTTTTTTTAAAGCGACACTATTGCCAAAATTGCCATTTGATAGAACAGGCTTTGCACTGCTTTTTTCCAGTGGTCGGCAGGGATTCCCACTAAATGTCCTTCCCCTCCCCTCCCGACCCACACACACACTGATTACGACCAGAGGCACACTCAAGTGTTTCTGGTTAGGAAATGTAGTATCTGGTGAACAGAGAGAAGCCAGTTTGACCCTAGGAGAAGCAACCCTCAGCTGGTAAATGACCTTAGGGGCTATTTCCCCCATCTTCTGACTGCAGAGGCCCAGGTGCTTTTCACCATATAGTCTATCTCTTATTCTCACTTGCGCATATACCTGTCTTTCAAGTGTAAGGCTCCGAGTAACTCTTCATAAACATGATATGGGGGAAAGGGGACACTGGATAGAATTTGCTACTTTGAGAACACGCTTTTTATTGTCATCTCTTCCTTCAAACCCTAAACTGGGGTTCAGCCCACCCTTTCTGGGCCATGCCTCCACCTAATGTGATTAGGGCAGGGCCTGAAGCCTCTGTCAGGCCGGTACTTCCTTACCAGCAGAAGTCACAGCAAGGCACAGAGCTGCCTTTTGCCTGCACCCCATTCCTGTGATCAGAACACCCCTGATCATACCTTTCCAGATTATAGACTGTGATTTGTATCTCGCCCTTGCCGTTTAGTTGGCCTTGCTGGCACTGGTAAATCTTGGCACCTAGAGAGCAGGGAGTGACAGCCATCCTGATGTTGCCACTCTGTGTCCCTCTGCTGCAGATTTAAGCTATATCCTGTAGCTTATCTCCACTGTGGGCTATCATGGTTTGAGGGAAAGGAGGGGAGAGCAGTTGCTGCCTGCTGCAGCTGTCTCCTTTTGAATCAACCACCCCCACTCCCCAGGTGCCAAAACAACTCGCTGGGTTTAGAATGCTCCCGTCTCTACCTCTCCCGCCCATTGCAGCATTGGTAGCAGCTTTCCAACGAGTCTTTTGTTGTGGAAGCTCTAAATCCATGGTAGGGAAATTACCAAGAGACTCTTCCACAGTCTGCCCTCCCTCCCCTTGCTCCGTCTCTTTCTTTCCTTCCTTTGTCTCCTTCCGTAGCTAGGGTCAGAATCCCTAGCCAGACTGAGAACATGGTTGCTATTCCAGGACCCAGATGCCAATATGTGGCAGCATCTGGCTTATTGGCAAGCATTGCCGGCAGTTGTGCTGGCTGCTCCTAGGCCTGTCATGTGGCTGAGCCTGCTGATGGGGGCCCTGTCACAAAACGGAGTTTCTTTGAGAATATGGTTTCAACCAAGGAGCCCACTAGAAAACAATGAGCTGCACGGAGAGGACATGAATTATTGGGCAGGGTGACTGCGGACTATAGCTTTGATGCTGATCCTGGACCTGTTTTGCAAAAATTTCTGTTTCATGTTGTGGAGACGGCTCCTTGTGTAACCTTACCTTCTTGTGCTGTTAGTGTTTCAGGTGCCTTAAGGCATGGAACTCCTTGAAAGAGAAACACAAATCACTAAAAATGTTGAGATAAAATCCTGCTCCTCAGAGGCGCCTGCTTGGCACAGGGAGCGCATGATAACAGCTTGCTTTAGAAAGGTGACATTTCTGCTGAAGGCTGAATAATAAAAAATGCATTTTAAAAACTCAGCTCTTCCGTGTCTTCTGATGGTTGACTTTCGGAGTGAAGGCCATTTCTTCCATGCGAAGGGTCTTTTCGAGGCTAGCCTCTCTAGCCCTCAAGCATGGCCATATTAACTCTTGTCATCATTGATGAGGCTCGGGAGCTTTTAAAATTAATTAGCACATAATAAGGCTTTAAATACTTCTTTCAAGGTGCAAACACTGAGTGCTCTGAAATGTGTCAAACACTGTCCGAGGCATGGAGGGGTAGAGACAGAGATGAAGAACACAGGGTTTCTGCATTCGAGGATGCAGGTTATTGGTGACCAGATTACATATGCTTTCGTTATTTTGTTTCTATACAACCTGTTCAATTAGGGCAAGTGATACGCTCTGTGTTTTACAAATGGAGAAACTAAGGTCCTAGGAAGTTGACTTGTTCCAGTTGGCATGGCCAGCTAATAAGACCTGTGATTGGAAACTAGATGGTTGTAGTTCTGCTTCACTAAGTGGACGTACATTGAATTCTTGGTTATAAATTCCTAATGGCAGGAACTGTGTCTAACTTTCTGCAACTCTACTCACAACTAACAACCTCCAGTTGCTCGTACATCTCCCTTCCCAAACACGTGCACGCTATAATACAGGAACTCTGCGAAACTGAGGCCTGTGACAGACTGAGGGAAGGAACCAAGAAGAAGCAAAAATTAGCTCGGATTAAAAGATGTGCTGCTGCTCCAGCTGTTGCTGGGAAGATAGTGAAGAGGGCAGTAGCATACTGCCCATGTAATCCCCCATAAAAGCATACAGAGCAACTGGATAGCAAAATAAATTCATAGACAACATTTGCAACAAAACTAGGTGACAAAACACGAATCCCAAAGTGCAAGCAGTTGAGGATGAAATACCTGTAGCTGCAAGACTTGCATGGTATGTGAGAGAGGAAAGGAAGCAATAGTGCAGCTTCTAACTTGACCTGAGAACAGGAGAACCCCAAACAGCCAACTGGTGTTCACTGGGAAGCTCAGTGGCCCACTTTGAGAGCAGCAGCTGAAGGCGGAAGGTGTTTTGCCCACTCTAACACCTGGTAAGTGCTAAGAGCTCGAGAGAGGGGGATTAGAGGCCTGACCTTTGAACTCGCAAAATTGACCTGCCAGCACTGCCTTCTAGTACTGGGCCCTACACTTAGGAGAGATTGCTGGGAGTGGAATTAAAAGGGAACAGTCTAGGGACAAGAGAAGGGTCCAGAACGAAGGAAGGGAAGAGCAGTTGGGAAATTTCCAAAAGCAAGATGTCATGCTTTAAAAACCCACCAAAACAACAAAAGAAGGAGCTTGGTGAAGTTAGAATTTTTTTTTTTAACCCACTTTATTCTCATAGTTTAGAAAAGCTAATTTCACGTAAAAATGCACAGCAGAAAAGAATCAACATTAAGTGCCACTCAAAGATAAGAAAAAAGAGAAATAGGAACAGACTACCTTTACAAACAACGGGAGCATTCCAGAAAGATGTGTTCACAAAACAGAATAAAACCAATAATTTCAAAATGAACTGAAAGATATTTAAAAAATGATAGAAGATATGAACCAAGAAAAATTAGAAAGCTTAGAAATGAGTTGACAACTCAGGAAAAAATTAGAAATTAAAGAAAAATATTTCAGAAATGAAGACTAAATTAGAGGGCAAAAAAGTGAATAGGCTGGACACAGTGGCTCATGCCTGTAATACCAACACTTTGGGAGCCTGAGGCCAGTGGATCGCTTTGGCCAGGAGTTTGAGACCAGCCTGGCCAACATGACAAAACCCTGTCTCTACTAAAGTACAAAAAACCGAGCATGGTGGTGCACACCTGTAATCTCAGCTACTCAGGAGGCTGAGGCACAAGAATAGCTTGAACCAACGAGGTAAAGGTTGCAAGATCTTGCCAGTGCACTCTAGCCTGGATGACAGAGTGAGACTCGGTCTCAGAAAAACAAAAAAGTGAATAAACACAACAAATATGAATCAACACAAAAGAAATAAACCTTAACAGAAATATAAGTTGAAAAGGAATTAAAAATTTTTTAAGTAAAAAGGATTCAAGAGAAAGTGCCAGATATTGAAGTAGGCAAAGAAGATGGAACTTGTTTAGTAGATCACAAAGAAAACCAAAGCAAGGGAACTGAACTAATAAGAATTTGAGAAAACTTCTGAAATTTAAAAAAAAAACAAGCGCCATATGAACAAAGCACACTGCATACCTGGGCGTGTTTACAGTATGACTAATACCAAGAAAAGAAAAAAGTACTTTGAGCTTCTAGAAGAAAAAAGCACATTATTTACAATGGAAAACGTTTCTAGTTGCACTTCTCAACAGCATTTTATAGAAGGGCAAAAGTAAAAGAACATTTAAAATAATGAAAGTCAAGGATTTTATATCCAGCAAAACTGACTTTTAAGTATAAAGGGCACGTGTGGTTATCAACATGCAGAAACTCAGAAAGTATTTTTCCCTGTCTTAGTTTGGACTACTGTAACAAAGCACCACAGACTGGATGACTTACAACAAAAATTTATTTCTCACAGTTGCGGAGGCTGCGAGTCAGATAAGGGTGCCAACACGGTTGGGTTCTGGCGAGGGCTGCCTTCTAGGCTGCAGACTGCTGACTTGCTGTGTCCTCACATAGGGGAGAGCAGAGAGAGGAAGCAAGCTCTCTGTGACCCTTACAAGGACACTAATCCCATTCATGGGGACTCTACCCTTATGACCTCATCTATCCTAATTACCTCCGGAAGGCCCCATCTCCTAATACTGTCATATTGGGGGGTAGGATTTCAACATGAATTTTGGGAGAACACAAACATTCAGTCTATTGCAGTTTCCACGAGTTATTCCTAAGAAACCTAGTAGACAATGTGTTGTAGACAACTGAAATGAGAAAGACATCAACATACAAACTTAAGAATTAAAGAGTTACCTGTAGAACTACGACTAAAGGAGGACTAAGAAGCAGACAGTACAGTGTGTAATGGCTATATGCTCTGACCATGTAATAGAACTGCTTTTCTTAATGGAGAAAGTAGCAAGAGTATATGCAAACGATTTGCAATGTTTTTGGTAATCTTTGTGGTGGTGGTATTGTCATTCTGAGATTTGCTGTGTCCTTGGTGTCCTCACCAAATTCCTATGTTGGAACCTAATACCCAGTGCAATAGTATTAAGCTGTGGGGCTTTGGGGGAAGTAATTAAGTGATAAATGGGACTAGCGTTCTAATAAAAGAGACTGAAGAAAGCTGCCTTGCCCTTTCCACCACGTGAGGATGCAGCAAGAGAGCACCATCTTTGAAGCAGAGAGCAAGCCTTCACCAGATGCTGAATCTGCTGGCACCTTGGTTCTGAGCTTCCCATCCTCCAGAACTGTGAGCAAAAGAATTAAGTTGTTTTTAAATTACCCAGCCTAAGGCGGAACCGTCTGATGTGGGACAAAACAGGTACGTAATGTTGGAATGTCATAATTCTGCCATTTCTTCTTCTTTTAAGAACCAGAATAAAAGAGTCTGATGTTGAGAAGTGGTTATGTAAAAACTGAGTATTGAATTTGAGTAGAAAGTCTCAATATAAATGTATGAGATACTTTTTATCTTTGAATCAATAATATTTCCTAGTTTATCCTACTGAAAGCCCTTAGGAACAGTGTCCAACTTAACAGAGAGTGTGTCTAGAACCCAGATTGTGGTTTTGAAATAACTTTTATTCTAAAAGAAATTAGGGCTTCTTGGAGCAATAACTGTGGTGCAGGAAGTTTACAAAATGAAGTAGAAACATTTTGTAAGAGATAATACAGAAACTATCAAAGATTTTTGGGGACATGGCGAAAGGACTCAGAGCCTCTTACTGGCCACAGATGGGTCAGTTTGACCTTCAAAAAGAATAAGAATTGATACATCCTATATATTTAAATTCACAAGTTGATAATGATATTAAAAGGAATTGATGAACTTTGGAGAGTTACAGGGAACCAATTCACTATCTTGAAATCTGGAAAATAAAGGGATTCAAACATTTATCCTGATTTTTTTGTGAACTATACCACTGAGTATCTAAATGATGAGAGGTAGAGTGTCTTTATAAAACTATTCCGGCTACAGAATGAAAAAAAAGTGATAGAATATTACCATTTTGCAATCTTCAGTGGATGGATACAGGCATTAAGCATCAACGGTTGGTAAGATCACAAAAAGAAAGACAATCAGACAGGAGCCTCCTATAGTATTGCCAGACACCACCTTGCTAAAGGCATACAATCTGGGTTTGAAACTGACGTGGACTGAATTGCCAGCTTGCAGGAAATACAGAAGGCACAGAAACATGTTGACTGCCACCATAAACATGCAGTTGGCAACAGACACTGTGGGCAACTATAGGACAACTAGTCTGGGTTCTTTAACAGATAATTTGTAAAGAAATGAAAAGTAGGTAAGAGAAACCAATAGATTAAGAAAGAATTGAAAGATATATTTTTAGGAAGTGAAAGACTAAACAATAGTATCTAGAGATGCATATTTGGGTGATAAAATGATTTTTAAAATGCACAGAAATGAGAACTATAACAGGATAATTGGTAAGTTGGGGGAAGAGAGGTTACTGGTTGGGGCACATGAAGGAACTTCTGGGGTGCCTATACAATGTGTGTGTGTGTGTGTGTGTGTGTGTATTTTTAAGTGGAAAAGATAAAGGTATCTGGATGCTGGCTATCTTGTCTGTTTCTCAGACATCATTTCTACAGGGCTACTGCTAGCCTTTATTGGTATCTTTGTACAACTTAGGAAATGACCACCCTTCCTCAAGGCATTTACTGCTATTGGCCAGTAAATATAAATCTACAATCCCTAGGATGTAACAAGTGCCTCTTTGATGGTGTCCTTGTACGGTGTACAGCATGTGCAACTTTATGAAATGGACTTGGGTCTCTTTGATGGTGTCCTTGTGCAGTGTACCACATGTACAACTTTCTGAAATGGACTTGGGTCTCTTTGATGGTGTCCTCGTGCAGTGTACCACATGTACAACTTTATGAAATGGACTTGGGTCTCTGGTTCAAGCTCATCTCTGTTCAATGTTATCAAGGAAAGGATTTTTTTTTTTATTGGTTTTTGCAAGCACCATTTTGTTCTTTCAAGAACTTTACAGCAATGCGATTTTGCAATCCAGTGGGATACAGAAAGCGCTCTTCTAGCTAGTATTTCTCTTGCTCATTTTAGCATGCAGTATCCCTGAGGTAGAATTAAGTACTTCCTGAGATGTTATGTAGTATTACAAATGTTTAAGAGGGCTGGCCGGCTGCTGAGGCAGGAAGTTCCATGGCATACCCCTGCTGTGGCTAGCACCATTGGGTCTCTAGACCTCATCTTGGCTAAGTCTAGAACTTGATTCACCATAATTAATCAGGTTCAGTGAGATAGACTCACATTAACAAAAGTTCAAAAGATGTGATATAAATCAGAATATCTGTTTATTAATCTTTCATAATAATAGTAACTGCTAAACGAACCAGAGTGCTCATGTTAGCCCTGTTTTCTCCGTACTAGGCAGGTAGCTTTGAAGCCAGGATGTTGTGTGGTTTGCAAAGGGAGGTGGATGATCCTAATGGTTGGTGACATTCTCATCTTATTCTGTTCCACCCATCTCTACTCCAGGGAGATACCTGCCAGCTGGACCAAAACACTTGTGTCAACCGTGTCAACATTGTGCAGTGCACACACTTACACATTCTTGCTTGCTAGCTTATCTTCCAGACTTCATTCTGGGGGAGGAAGGGAATACCATCCCAGTCAGCCTGAGCATCTGGGTCAACCCTAGTGATTAGTGGCATGACAATTGAAGCAACCAGCTCACCTTGCATACAAAGAATTTCAGGTACATTAATCTAACCCACATGGAGCACTTTCCATAGACTAGACAAAAGAAGGAACCAACAGTGGTTTCTGATCTTAAGTAGCTTATGGTCTAGAAGGGACAGATTCAAACATTCCTTTCCCATTTTTATTAGGTTCCTGCTCTTAACTTATAACCTAGTAGGGCCAGATTTAAACTTTCCTTGCTTACTTCCACTAGTTGATACCTATAGTTATATGGTGTGATTGAATCAGAGAAAGCCATAAAATAAAGTTAGGCTTAGCTTGTGTCTGGACTATCATAAAATTCACATTATTGTGTTTCTGTCTAAGTAAAGTTTCACTGAGTTTCTTTCCTTGGGTGGTTGTATAACAGGACTGAACTATACCTGAACTCAATCCCTACATTTTATCAGATTGGATTGGATCTATTGGATCCTGCTGGATGTAGCCTTATCAGGTAGAAGCCTGCTGTTCAGTTCTGTATTTAGAGAAACAACAGAAACTTCCTGTGCGAGTGGCAAAGTACCGAGAGACAGGACTTCATCTCTCCACCCTTCCTTTAATGCTGTAGGTCTGTGTGATTGGGACTGGCTGGTTGTTTGTTTGTTTGTCTGTTTTTTTAATCTGGCACAGAACATGGAACTCTCAGTGCTGCTGCTTCAGGTTTCCGAAGCGCATCCTACTCTGAACGTGGGGGATGCTGGTCTTTTGAGCCCCCTGCTGTTCCTCAGGCGCCCCCAGCCACAGCCACAGGGCCACAGTATTATCTTCTCACATGCCTGGCACCAGGTCTGGAAACATAGTATCTAAAATTAAAGAGTTCTTTCCGTCCTGGAATTTTGAACTAACCTTTGGAGCTCAAATGAGGGCTGGATGGTGACAGCAAAAGAATTAATCTGGGGAGTTAGATGCTCAAAAAAAAAGAAACAAAGACTTAAAGATCCCAACCCTTAAATATATTGGACCTAGAATGGAGATGATTTATGTATATTTTGGATTTAAAAGAGTTTTGTAAAGAATTTTTTTTTTTCCACGACTTTTTGGTTTAATTGCCTGGCATGGTGGGAAATCCCAACACAACAGCGTGGAACTGGGGCGTGAAAAGCAGTGAGTGAAACGGATTTATGAGGCCCATAAATAAAAATGAAACTCACTTCATTGTCCAAACTGAGTGGAAAGGCACATCCATCCCAATTCAGATAAATGGCAGAATGGGACACGCATAGGAGAAAGTTCTTTCCATTTTAATAAGGCAGGATAATGGGTGTAGCATAACTGAAGAATTTCAGAAAAAGGGACATTTCATTTTGCCAGACTTGACCAAGGACGCATGTTACTTCTATCTACCTATGGGGAAAATGTGCTTTTCCAAAAAGAATTACAATGAACTGCATATTTAAATCATGCCTCAGGCCGGGCACAGTGGCTCATGCCTGTAATCCCAGCACTTTGGGAGGACAAGGCAGGCGGATCACTTGAGGTCAGAGTTTGAGACCAGCCTGGCCAGCATGGTGAAACCCCATCTCTACTAAAAATACAAAATTTAGTTGGGCGTGGTGGCGCATGCCTGTCATCCCAGCTACTCAGGAGGCTGAGGCAGGAGAATCACTTGAACCCAGAAGGCAGAGGTTGCATTAAGCTGAGGTCACACCACTGTGCTCCAGCCTGGGAGACTGAGCAAGACTCTGTCTCAAAATAAATAAATAAATATATATATTAAAAAACAATCGGTCAGTCATGCCTCAATGGGCATTTTCCTGTAAAGGCAATAGCAGTGAAAAGGATGAGAGGCAAAGGCCAAGGTGAGCCACGTTAGGCAGTAGATCTTCCTGCTTCTGGAATTTGGGGTTGTCAGCCTTTTACTGTTCTCTCCTGAGATGCACATTGATACTTAACTGTTCTTTGAAGGCTGTTTATTTCTGTACAAATGGATAGGTAAGACTGAGGTGAGGGCCAGCAGTGAACAGCTGCATTTTTAAAAGGCGGGGAGCAAGGAATGATACGGGCTGCCTGCACGTTGGGTAGCAGGATGTTTGTGTTCTGTGGCTCCTCAGTGATGTGGAAGCCTCTGCTTCTGACTCCACATTGATTTCCAGCCCTTCCTTCTCTGGTATGTCAATTCAGCCTATTCTCTTTCCAAACTAAATTCCTAGGGCGTTTTTGTTGTTGTTGTCGTCGTTGTTGTTTTTTAGACTTTTGTTTGTAGTTTTTTGCTAGTCCACTTTCAGTCTTTTCCTCGGTCTAGTTGTGACAAGGGCAGACATGCAAGCTGGTTGCTCCATAGTAAGAGTCTGGTCACTAGTCAAGAAACAGGAAAACCCCGGGGTGCGTGAGGGACCCAAACGTAGGCATGAACTTATTGGTAGGACATGAAAACCCACTTCTCATTCACTTAAACATTTGACCACCTGTCTTGTACTCATCCTGTTAGGCAGGTAGATGATTCAAAGATAAATTAGAGCTGGGCCTCCTCACCCTTCAGCCATCTCACTGCAAATGGCAGTGTTTACTTCCTCCTTCAATTTCCACCAGCACTCCAGGCCACGCCAAGAAACATTTAACCTAAGTAAAAATGGGATGTTTACCTTGCAAATGTGGCTTCCAGGCAAGTTCTTTAAGCCCTTTCCAACTAGATTGCTCCCTGAGCCCTGCTTAAATAGCAACTCTGAAGCTACCACAGCTTTACCAGTATCCACTGAAAAGGTACTCCGGCAACTAAAAGACCACATAATCAAACCATTCTCTTCATCCATCTCTCTGGTCATGTATGATGCAGGGTTTAAATTCAGGCTAAGAAGAAGGGTAGATTCCTTCCAACTTCTTTGTGTGAGGTTCTGGAAGCATCCTACCACCTTTTTGTACTTTGAGGAGAAACAGCCCCTCTCTGAAAGAGGATGAAATCTCTTCACCTGCTGCCTCTCGCACTTTATCTTCAAGAACTGACCTTACAGCAACTTAGCTAACCTGATTCTTTGAAACATTTCTGACGCAGACTCCTGGAATTGATCTTTCTTGTTTGGTGTTCTATCCTTGGATCCTTAAAGACTGTGACTGCACAGGGTTCCTCGCGTGGTGAGAAGTTGACTAATTAAATGACCACAACGGGAGGTGCTTTACTGTCAGGTAAAGAAAAATATGTGTCAGTAAAATGGGGAGGAGTCTGCACTGAAAATTGGAGCCCAGAGAGACCAAAGTCGGCGTGTTTGCAGCACTGCATAAGGAAGAGGGACTCCGTGTGCGGGAGTCGGAGTGAGTTGCTAACAATAAAGAGGTTCCGTCTTGTGCAGTGAGGATATTCCTTGCGGCGGAATCCTCCCACACCATTCTGCTTCCCTCTTCTGATTTTGTGTTCACCAAGGAGACTTCTGATTAGTCACCCAGCTTCCTTTCATAAACACATTGACATTGGAAAGATCACCTTGATAGCCTGGGAGCTCCAAGCTCCAGCAAGGGAATATCTGAACCCCTTCATTATAAATTAGTAAATTAATATGCTGATTTATTGTTTAATCACATGTGAATTTGGTTAGAAAAAGGTCATCTCTAAGAAAATCCAGTGTCTGATCAGTAAAGTTGAGCATCTGGACCCCGTTGCCTCGAGGTGCTTGAGAAACCTTTTCCTGCGACACCCTTCCTAGCATCTTCATAGGTGCCTCCCCAAATTCCAGCACATTTCCCATTACCTTCCACTCCAGGAGGAGACAGTGCATCAGACTGTGTGCTGGTTAGGTTGAGGGTTTTTAAAGATTTTATATTTTTTTTTCCTCCTTACCACTTATGATAGACAGTGATTTTCTAAAACGAAGTGGAATAGAGGCGGTAGGATTATGCAAATTCACATAATTATTAAGAAACAAAGGAAGAACTGCAGGCCCTCTTAAACCATGATCGGGTAATTGTTCTGATTTGTTGGTGTAGACTTGAATAACACCTCTCTGACCAATGAGGGCTCCCCCACAATGTTTCCTACAAAAGGGGAAAAAGAAAGGAAGTCACTGTTAAAATCAGGCAAACCTCCTTTTTGAATCACTCTGACATGGATGAGGGAAAAACCCAGAAGGAAAAAAATGTGAAAAGTTTACTTCAGGTTTAGAATTTCTAATTCCACCACTTTTGTGTGTGTGTGTGTCTCTGTGTGTGTGTTGTTGTTTGATAGACATGACAGCATCTCCTCATTATTATGGAAAATATAGGGTTGGTGGTAATTACTATCTGAATATGAATGGGAGCAGAAGTGGGCATAGCCTGCACTGGCCTTTCTTTGACAAGGTATAACTTTCTTCTGAATTTCTGTGTTAATTAATGCTTATTTAAAAACCACTTTAATTGGTAGTAAACACCTCAACTTTTTGTACTCATTAAAATGCAGCCATTGATGTGTGATGGATTTTTTTAAAGCTTAATTAACTTTCCTTCTGTATATATAACCTATAATAATGACAAACATATTGGGAAAAAATTACCCCTGCTTTTTCCCCCTTTCTCTCTACCCCATTATAAAGACATTTTTAGCTGTGGATGCCTCACTTTGTTAGGATCAGATGCCATTAATCTGGCATCTTTGAGAAGAGTAGGTGGCAGGAAATCAAAGCTTTTTGACACATTGGTCATTTCTAAACCAAATACTCACATATCTGCTGGGGAAATAGGCTATTTTTCTTTTTTCCCTTTTTTTAAGTAAAGTTTCCTGCTTGAGCCCAGGAGTTCGAGGCTGCAGTGAGCTATGACTGCACCACTGCATTCTAGGCTGGGTGACAGAACGAGATGCTGTCTCAAAAAGAAAAGAAAAGAAAAAGTTGAAAGAAACCGTACCCCAGGTGACTCAAGACTTAACTTGAGTATCTTCTTGGAAAATATCAAATTTTAAAGATCTTCTTGGAAATCTTTTCTTGGAGTTGATTGTAATTATGTAGGAACTGAGTAATGCATCCTTTTCCTTTAGGAGATACTATTAAGATACTATGACTATCTTAGAGAAAATTTGGAAAATAGTAAAGAATTCTTAATAATCTGACTACTGTAACACAATGACAGTTTTTAATTTTTCATAATCCCCTTGCATTCTTTGTCTATATTGGGCTTGAAATTGCTAACCAGTGAAACCACAGCTGGTGTGGAAGGAAAGAAACTGGAGCACCATTAAACAGCAGAGCACTTTATTCAGATGCCAAAGCATGAGAAGACCTTGAGAGAGTGCTCTGCCTTGGGGAAGAAGAGCAATGTTTTTATAGACCTTTAGCAAGAAAAGTTCGCTGAAGCTCAGCTAATTTTGGTAGT
This sequence comes from Mandrillus leucophaeus, assembly GCF_000951045.1. Taxonomy (NCBI): domain Eukaryota; kingdom Metazoa; phylum Chordata; class Mammalia; order Primates; family Cercopithecidae; genus Mandrillus; species Mandrillus leucophaeus. The sequence goes on from NW_012105399.1 coordinate 525,259, forward strand.
AGTTGATCAAAGATGGTTCTCACAAGAGGAAGAATTGATCTTGTAGTTTACCATCCGTTGGATGAGAAATCTGAGTTTTGCCAAGGAGGGCAGGAGAAACAGCTGCAAGGGGTCACAGTGGAACATTGTCAGTCATTTAGGGCCTCTTATCTCTTGGTCAATAGAGAGGCCAAGTCTCATAATTTGATCAGATTTTGGTTTGTTCACTCCTCCAAATACATAACTGATGTCAGTTGCAGTCTCAGGCTCATTGGCAATGACTACTATTGGATGTGCTGGTGATTTTTGCCTTCATAGTTGAATTTCAGTCATTTTTGAGTAAGTAGCTGACCAGAGCATTTAAGACTCTGGAGAGAGCCCAGTCAGTGACTGTGGGACAACACCTATTAGAAGAATTACCAGAAGGCCTTGGATAATGCCCATATTCCTAGATAGATCCTGCCCTACCTAGGATCAGCCAGAACAGTTCCATGCCCAACCCAAAGAGAAGAGAAGTTTGATATTAATAAACTCACCTAACACTTTGTTCATCTTCTTGACTTACCAAGGTTTAATCTCTGATATCCAGGATAGCATAGTTACGGGAAGGATTTTTAAGAATCTTATTTGTTAAAATAAAATAAAATAAAATAAAATAAAATAAGAAGCGTTTTCAAAAATGTTTCTTTTCTTTCTTTTCAAAATTATTCTTTCTCCTTCTTTTCAAAACTATCTTTTTGAAGGCATTGGTTTAGTGACAATTAAGGGTATGGCACTCAGTGGCTCCCTGTGATTGGGGGTCTTGAACTGGAGGTCATGAGCAAAAGCATTCCATGTCTAGCTGTCTGCTACTTGGTTTGAAATCCTTGGAAAGCTGTCTCCTTTGTGATGCCATTTGTTCCAGAATAATTCTGAAATCAGTTTTAGATATCCTGTCAATGTGGAAGTTCAGGATGAGGGTGTACATCTTGGGAAACAGGAATCCAATGGGATGACTTCTTGGAATTTTACTGCAGTGTTTGTATTTTATGTTACCTGATAATGTTTCCTCCAAGAGGTGCCCTCGGGTGTAAGACCATGACCAACAGGAAGTAGATAAGGCAACTGTGATATTATCACATAAAGATCAGAGTAACCCTGGAAGGTAAGGTAGTTAATGATCTCTAAGATTGGGATGTCTTCTTTCTTTCCCAGTTCGTAAGACTGGATTTTTGATGTGAAGGATCTCAAGGAGAGCTGCCAAGATATCTTGTCATGTGTTTATGCTCTTTTTATATCCATTATGGTCAAATTTTGCTTCATATATTGGATATAGTTTTGGAAATCAAATTACTTGCTAGAGACTAAGGAGCTCAGAATATATGTTCCAAGGACAATTCTTAATTCTTTAAATGAATTTTTGGTTTTCCTTGCTAGGGGTTGGGAAGTCCTTAACTAGATCATGCAAATCTGATCTTGACCAAGGATTAAAGTTAACATGTCATTGACCTTGAAGGTGACCTTCACTCCAACTTATATTAGGAAAACATTATGAGGATATATTGTCCAGTGAGAGGGACATGTTTAGGAAGGGGCAATGGAGGAGAGGAAAGAGGATCTGGAAAAGGAGGAACAACAGAGCAAGAGGGAAGAGGAAGTCGAGATTCAGGGAACTGGAAGGGGGCCAATGTGCAATTGATTGTGTTAGGAGAGGGAGAAGATAGTTCTAAGTTTAGATTTTAGATCATCCAGGTTTTTATTAGCTTTTCTTAAGGAGGCCTTAAAGGAAGCAATTTTAGAATATTTCTGTCTTTCAAAGGCTTTTTTATACCAGTAAAAAAAAAATGCCAGTCATTGAATATTTGGAATTTTGAATCAGTTGTAAAGTGCCATGCAAATGGATTATCTTACTCATATCCCAAATTGATCAGATTGGCCACTGAAGTTCTAAATTGTTCTTGGTAAAATTCCATCAAAGCTTCAAATATTTGGTGCTATTGGCATCATGTTTGTACATGTAAGAAGCCAGACAAAGACTTGGCGTTTCATTGAATAGCTCACGATTGGCCCTCAGAATCTCGACAATACACACCCATATTGTTGCTGAGAGCCCTGGGTTAAGAAAAAAATCGAATGAAAGTTTTTCACCAAGGATAATTAAGAGGAAGAACAAAGGCTTAGGTGGTGCTTCAATGCAAAGAGAGCCAAGTACTAGTTGGGGGCAGGACTTTACTGTGCAGTCCCTGGGACTTACAGAAGAGACTTAGGGGTCTCTTGCATTCTCTATCCTCATCAGAGTGGCTAAGCTGTTCAGCAGTGGGTCCAGGCAGTGATTAGTGTCTTGGCATCAAAAACTGTAGAAGATAATCAGCCAGAGCATCATTAGCATAAACCTTTGTTCTCAATGCTACAGCATGAGAAGACTTTAAAGGATGTTCTGTCTTGGGGAGGAAGGGTAGTATTTCCAATAGAGTCAGAGTAAGAAGAGCCAGCTGAAGCTCAGCTGTTTTGGGGACTAGTTGGTCAGAGATGGTTCTCAGAAGCAGGAGGGATCATTCTTGCGATTTAGCAGCCGTTGGTTGGGCAGTTCAGGCTTATCAAAAGGGATCAGGCAGACAGTTATGGACTAAGGTCAAGTGAGGGTCAGAGTGAACATTTTTAGTTCTTTAGTTTTTTTAAACAAAGGTGCTTACTACAGTGACAAAAGAAGTCACTAGTGTGATGAGTAAAGAGTAAGGCAGGGAAGAATCTTCCAGGTGGCCCTCTGCTCAGAAGTTGTTTTCTTTACAAAAGCAGAGGAGGTTGTTGATTCTTCCTTTCTTCTCAATGCGCCATCCCCATCTCTACCCTGCTTGTCTCATAAACCAACCAAACCAGCAGGGAAAAATGCAGTCGTATCTAAGCAGCAGCAGATGACAATAGCTTGCAAAGTCTTAAAGAGGGTGCTGCTCAGGACCACACCTCCTTACACTTCCAGAATGCCACAGTAATGAGCCAGAATAGCCCACACCCTTGCAGACAGAGGACTGAGAACTCACATAGACTGATCACGTAGCTTCGCTTAAATGTTGCCTGAAAACAGGTCTGCATTGTTTGGTTGTACTACTAGGGCCATACTACCACGTGAGCATTTGCTTATGGAATGTGAGAAATACAAACCAGGAACAGGCCTTGTTCATGTACCTGTGTGTGAACTGTGGCCTAGCCACTCAAAGTACGTGAATCTGAACACAAATGTCCATTGTGACTACCCAGTCCAGGCACCTCTGCTTACAGTCACTGAAAACAGTCTCTTTACCTTTTATAGGACAAAGTCAATGCAAAGGATTAGCCAAGAATACTTGAGTCCACATGATGGAAGGAACTGGATGCCATTTAATGAATAAGTAATTTAAGCATAAGTATACATACCTAGAAATAACTATATGTGGTTTGGGCTTTTATTTTAGAGACAGGATCTTATTCTGTCACCCAGCCTGGAATGTAGTGATAACCTCAAGCTCCTGGGCTCCAGCGATCCTCCCTCCTGGGCCTCCCAGGTAGCTAGGACTACAGGCGTGTACCACCACACCCAGCTAATTTACAAAAAATAATTTTTTTTTTTTTTTTGGTAGGAACGAGGTCTCACCACCTGCCCAGGCTAGTCTCAACCTCCTGGCCTCAAATGATCTTTTCACCTCCCAAAGGGCTGGGATTACAGGTGTAAGCCACCATGCAGGGCCCTAAGGTTTGGTTTTGATGTTAATTTCCTCTTCTTCTTCATGAATTCGTTGGCTAAGAAACTGCTTATTTCTTAGACTTTGCATTACTCATCTCCATTGAGCACTGCAGTCCCTGCTTCAAGCTGAGTGCCCCCAGACCAGTAGCCACAGGGTGAGGTTCAACTTGGGGGCATCTTCAGCCTGGCTGCAGGAGCTCAGCCACTGTCCTGAGACTTTGCTTCAGCATCATGCTGGGAATTCTTGAATTTCGATGTCCCACGCCTTCATCTTCTACGTTCTAGTAACTTCTTGAATAGGGGGGCGTAGGAAATACATTTTTTTGTGTGTGTGTTTTGCCTAAATGTATATACTTCCTTCAAATTTGATAGTTTGGCTAGGTATAGCATTTAAACTGTAACTATTTTACTCAGAATTTTAAAGGCAATTATCTTGGATTCTATTTCTATTTCTGACCCTTTGGCCAACCCTTTATTTTTTTCCTTTTTGAAAGCTTCTAGTATTTGTTCTCAATGCTCATTATTCTAAATTTCCCAATCATGAGCCCTTAGTAGGACCTTTCAACCTGGAAATTCATGTCCTTCAACCTAGAGACTGTTTATTGTATTACTTCTTATGTTTGCTGTTTTTTGGTGAGTTTCTATTAGCTAAGTTTGAGCCTTTTTGAGTGATCTTTAAATTTTTTTCTTTTCTGTTTTTTATCTCTGCTCTTTTTATTGTTCCTTGGAAATTTCTTCAACTTCATCTTCCAGTTTTTCTATAAAGTTTTCTTTCAGCAATCATCTTTTTAATTTCAATAATTCTTTCCTTTTCTTTGAATATACCAATTTTATAGCATCTTATTCTTGTTTTATTAATGTAATTTTTTATCTTTTTAAGGAGAGAGAAATCACCGTTTTAGTTTTTATTTTTTCCGTTTTCAGCGTGATTCCCCCTATTGTTGTTATCAAGTGCTGTGTAACACATTTCTCCCCTCCTCTCTGAAACTTCATGGCTTACAGTATCATTTATTTTGCTCATGAACTTTCAACCTGAGTGGGGCTGAGCAGGTTCAGCTCATCTTTGATCTATTCAGTGTCAGCTAGGGCTGGAATCACCTGAAGTCTTCTTCCCTCACGTCTGGTGTTTGGTTTGAACACATTCCAACAGCTGGGGCATCTGTCTCTAGCAACATGTGGTCCCTAAAGCATGGAAGCTTCATGGGAATCAGACTTCTAATTTGATGATTCAGGGCACCTAAGATGTGTATCCCATGAAAGCAAGAGCTGAGTGAAAGCTGCATTCTTTGTATGACCGAGCTGCAGAAGTCGCATAATTGCCATTTCCCTTTTTCTGTATTGCAGTGCTGTCCAATGAAAATATACTGTGGCTGGGCGCAGTGGCTCATGCCTGTAATCCCAGCACTTTGGGAGGCCAAGGCAGGTGAATCACCTGAGGTCAGGAGTTCAAGACCAGCCTAGCCAACATGGTGAAACCCTGTCTCTACAAAAAATACAAAAATTAGCTGGACATGGTGGCATGCACCTGTAGTCCCAGCTACTTGGGAGGCTGAGATAGGAGAACCACTTGAACCTGGGAGGCAGAGGTTGCAGTGAGCCGAGATGGCACCACTGCACTCCAGCCTGGGCAACAGAGTGAGACTCCATCTCAAAAAAATAAAAATAAAAATAAATAAATAAAATAAATAAAATATATCATGAGCCACATGTGCAATTTCAAGCTTTCTAGTGGCCACATTAAAAATGTAAAAAGAAATAGATAAAGTTAATTTTAATAATATTTTATTTAACTTAATATCACTTAAATATGTAATGAACAGAAAATCGTTAATGAGATAGTGTACATTCTTTTCTCATACTGTCTTCAAAGTCCAGTGTAAGTTTCATACTTACAACACAGCTCAATTCAGATGCTAAATTCTTTTTTTCAGATGCTGAATTTCCAGTAGTTAATATGAAATATAGTTCTGCCAAAACAATAAAGCTAGAAGAAAAACACTTTACATTGCTTCAGTTTTTAGATTTAAATTATTTAGAATTGAATAAAATTATTATTTCAGGTCTTCAGTTGTAACAGCAACTTTTCACTTACTCAACAGCCACACGTGCCTAATGGCCACTGGCAACCATATTGGGTGGTGTGACTGCTAGTTGAAGTCCCACGTAGATTCAAGGGGAAAGAAGATAAACTCCAGCTTTTAATGGGAGAAGGACAATGTTTTAAAGAAAAGAAGCAGAAGTATTGTGGCTGTTTTTGGAAAATGCAATCTGCCACACCCTCTAAGTTTCCCTTTTCCCCTGGTTTATTTGCTTTGGTCTCTATATTTCATGGTAGAGACTTTCCCCAAATGTGTTCACATTGAGACTGAAGCCCTTCGAGGTTGATTGGAGGCTGTATGTAGGGGGGAAGTCTGTCTTTGGTAAGCTTCATGAAGGGTGATTGACGGGGGCCAGGTCATCTTGCTGGGAACTCACCACAGGTCAGCATCTGCTGGTTGTTTCTCTTAGGTCAGTTTCTTCTGAGAAGGCTCAGCCAGTCTCCTTAGGATATATAAACGTGGTTGTCAGTGTTCTGGAGGCAGAGAAGGAGGCAGAGACAGTTTAAATGTTCACCAAATGTCATCATTTTAGTAAAACAACTTTCTGGTGTCTGTACCAGAGACTCTCTGATCTAATTATGCAAAGAATCAACCTCCCAGGGCTTGCTGGGTTGGGAGGAGCAGTCTCCTGACGGCCACAAGTAGGGTGGGGAATCAGCGGATCCTCTTCTTCATGCTCCACCCTCACCCTGCCTCCTGAGGAAGGTCCCTGAGCCTTCCTGGGGCTCTCTACTGTGATGCAATCCCATATCAGGAGCGCCCCTTCCACAGGCTCTTAGGGTTCATGCTTTTTCCACTCCGCTAAGCCAGTTATCATTCATATATCCACTTTGCATCCACCAAATATTTGGAGACATCTGTTGTCTGCTGTCTTCTCCTTTCCTGTTTTCTTTGTCTTTCGTGTATTTCTTTGCTTATTATTTTAGTGGGATTCTAGGAGAAAGCAGAGATAGCCTAATATGACAATGCCCACCAGAAGGAATGTCAAGGCCATTTGGTGCCCTAGGACTTCTAGCTGTTGAGGTCAGCAATTGTGCTGCTTTAAAAATAAAAAATTAACGTGAAATTTCACTATAAATTACACATTACTCACTACAGACAATGGACAACAGTTAGCCAGTCGATAAATAGTAAGCAACTAGTATATGCCAAGCATTGTCAGCGTTCTGGGGATAAGGTGGTAAACAAGGCAGAAAAGGCATATAGTCCAGTGCTTCTCACATCATCTGGAGATTGGTTAAAAATGCAAATTCTGTAGCTGGTCATGGTGGTGCATGCCTGTAGTCCCAGCTACTCAGTTGGCTGAGGTGAGAGAATTGCTTGAGCCCAGAAGTTCTAGGCTGCAGTGAGCTATGATTGCACCACTGCACTCCAGTCTGGGTGACAGAGCAAGACCCATTTACTTATTTATTTATTCATTTTATTTATTTATTTGTGAGACAGAGTCTCGCTCTGTTGCCCAGGCTACTAGAGTGCAGTGGCACAATCTTGGCTTATTGCAACCTCCACCTCCTAGGTTCAAGTGATTCTCATGCCTCAGCCTCCTGAGTAGCTGGGATTATAGGTGTGCACTACCACGCCCAGCTAATTTTTGTATTTTTAGTAGAGATGGGTTTCACCATCTGGGCCAGGCAAGTCTAGAACTCCTGGCGTCAAGTGATCTGCCTGCCTTGGCCTCCCTAAGTGCTGGGATTATAGGCATGAGCCACTGTGCCCGGCCAAGACCCCATTTATAAAAATAAAAATATAAGAATATGGAATTCTGTTTCAGTCAATCTGGGATAAGGCCTGAGATTCTACTTATAGAGAAGCCTTTCTCCTTTATTCCCCCCCGAGTTAACCCAACCTCTGAGTGCTTCACTCTCAGTGTGAACAGAGGAAAGTCTCTAATGTGAAAAATGAATTTTATTACAATGCTTACTAATATCCTCTGCCTGTCTATGCTTTTAAAATGTTTTTACTTGGCCAGAAGTTGGTTAGTGGCCTTTTGTAGGTTTTTGTACCTATTGTGTTCATTGGCTCCTAGAATCTCAGGAATGAAAGAGACCTAAGAAGTTACCTAGTCTAGACCAGGTGTGGTGACTATGGTGATTATGGTGACACCCATAATCGCAACACTTTGGAAGGCCAAGGTGGGAGGATCCTTTGAGCCCAGTAGTTTGAGACCAGCCTGGGCAACATAGTGAGACTCTCTTTCTAAAAAGAAGAAAAAAAAAGATATCTAGTGCAAAATGCCATTTGTAATACTTACATTCCTGTGGATTAAGCATCACTTCCTGAGGTTACTGGCCCATTGTTGAGAGCCCAAAGGCGGGGTTGACATGTAGTGGAGGATTACTATGCCCACTGGACTAACTGTGGCTCATCCACATGTGGGCACAGATTTGACCCTAGGCAACCCCTATCTGTCCTAGTGACTTCGGTGTCCTTACAGACATGTGTCACTAAGATCAAGACTGGGAGAAACTCAGGGACAGACCCCATGTGACATGCTTCTTGGTGCTTGGCACACTGTAAATATTCAGGAGCTTATTTTTGTATATGTTATATATATTATTCTAAGTATTTTGTATATATTTCATCCACTGGATCTTCAATACTTAAAACACTGCCCATGTACCAGAAACATTAACATCATCTGACAGCTTGGGAGAATCTCAGTCCCTACCCCAGGTCTATAGAAACAGAATTTGCATTTTTAACAAGATCCCCGGGTAATGTGTGGGCACACTAAAGATTTGAGTAGCGCTTGACCGTATGCCTTTTCTGCTTTGTTACCACAAAACTCTGTGAGTGCCGTGACAGTGTCTGGTGTATGCTGGCTGTTTTGTATTTGTGGACTGGCTGACTGCTGCTCATTGCCTTAGGTCTTCAGCAAGCCAGGCTGCAGCTGGAAGAAAGGGATCTCCAAGTCAGTTTCAGGATGAGTGGGGAGAGGAGAGGATAAAGACGTCCTTGCTTTGTGCCTGGGATCTGTAACTTATTTGGAAGCCTCGGTAGTGAAAGCTAGTACTCCCTCCAAGATTCATCTTAGGATTTTCCCATCTGAAACTGACTTTTGGGATCTCTCCGTTCCTTCGGGGATCCTAGAAACTTGACACCATCTGAGACTCCTCCCAGCTCTGAGGTGACTTGGACATTAGAGCAGATGTCATGGCTGTGTGGATGCCTGGACTCCAGGGCGTTCTCTGCTGGTGGTGCAGGAGCTGTTTCTGGGCACTGGAATGTGGGGCCTGGCTCTTCCCCAAGCGCGGTCTGCACCCTGGCTGTATTTCTCCTGACAAAGGCACTAGGGTAGGGCGTACCCAAACCCCAGAGAGTTCAGCACCTTCCTCCCAGCCATGCTGAATTATTTCAGGAATCCCCCATGGTTTTCTTCTTCTCAGGATTTCGAGTGATCTAACTTGAGGATAGGTTTATACTACCAAAAGATTTTATAAATAATTTAACAACGAGGCTCTGAATAGTGTTATAATAATATTTTATTTTATTAATAATATATCAACTGAGAAATATAAAAATAAAACATCCCCTCAATAGAGCCATTGTACCGAACATTAATGACCATTGCCTGAATTGCATTTAGAAGGTATAGATGCTTGAGCCAAAGCCTTCCTTAACCCAGGACATACTCTGGGATAATTAAGATCACTGAAGCCTCATTACGAATATATTTTGCTTAAAATAAAAATGCTTTCTCTAATTTAAAATAATACATATTAACTAAAGGGAATTTGAAAAACGTAGAAACTTTCAAAGAAGAAACAAAAATCACCATAACTCACCACTCAAAGATAAGTGTTGGTAACACTTTAAATCTATTTTCTTTTAGTCTTTTTTATGCATATTATGTATTATTATATAAAATTGAAATTACTCTGTATAGAAAATTTTGCATCTTTTTTTTTTTGAGACAGAGTTTTCTCTTGCTCTTGTTGCCCAGGCTGGAGTGCAATGGCGCGATCTCGGCTCATCAAAACCTCCGGGATCCTGGGTTCAAGCGATTCTGCTGCCTCAGCCTCCCGAGTAGCTGGGATTACAGGCATGCGCCACCATGCCTAGCTAATTTTGTATTTTTAGTAGAGATGGGGTTTCTTCATGTTGGTCAGGCTGGTCTCGAACTCCTGACCTCAGGTGATCGTCCTGCCTCAACCTCCCAAAGTGCTGGGATTATAGGCGTGAGCCACCGCGCCCAGCCAATTTGGCATGTTTTTATTCACCTAACATTATGACAAACATTTCCACGTGCCACTAAACATTCTTTGAAAATATCATTTTGCTTTACCTATAGTGTTCTATTACATGGATGGCCTCTGTTTTTGTTGTTTGTTTTTCAATGACTCCTCTTTTGCTCGTCACTGAGACCATTTTCAAGTTTTGCTTTTATAAGTAATGCTACAATCACCTTTCCCAGAACCTGTCTTTGGGAAACAGTCTGAGATTCATGCAAAATCTTTTTTTTGAGAGAGTCTTGCTCTGTTGCCCAGGCTGGAGTGCAGTGGCGCCATCTCAGCTCACTGCACCCTCCGCCTCCCAGATTCAGTGATTCTTGTGCCTCAGCCTCCCGAGTAGCTGGGATTGCAGTTGTGTGCCACCACACCCAATTAATTTTTTATTATTAGTAGAGATGGGTTTCACCATGTTGACCAGGCTGGTCTCGAACTCCTGAGGTCAGGTGATCCGCTTGCCTCAGCCTCCCAAACTGCTGAGATTACAGGTATGAGCCACTGTGCCCGGCCACATGCACAATCTTTATTACTGGATCAAGTTGGGATTTAAGCTTAAGACTCTTGCTGTATATTTGCCCAACTGGTATCTGAAATAAGTTTCCAGTTTGCTCTGGCTTTATGGGACCAGTTCTTTGAAAAGCGCAGTGTCAAAAACCCCAACTCCGTTCAGCTGAGTGTTCTGCCTAGCTCATTTTCACTCAGTGGAAGGGAGATGGTGCCCATGGCTGGGCGGGAGGGAGGTATCAGAACACAGAGTAGAGGAGTGGAGAAGAGTTAGGAGTAAAGGCTAGGGATTCAATTAGATGGCATCAGTGTTTCTAGTGTCTAAGGTAAGGACAGATCCCACTGGCCAAACATATTACTATAAACTTCCCAGTAATGAGTTTCTCTGTCCATGTTTTCTTGTCCTTACCAGCTCATCTCTCTATGTGGTGTGCCCTCTCCATTTCTACCTCTGTTTTGTACCAGTCGATTTGCTTTTTCATCAACTGACTTGACCGTGTAACTTCTGAGAATCTAGTCACCACTCCTGAATTACTGTTGGCTGAGGTCAGGAGACAGGCACTCCACTACAACTGACAGACCTCATTCATTACTGTTATTAGGAAAAGCTAGGTAATGCTACGGTAACAACACCCAAATTTTAGTGCCTTTGTGTAATCAAGTTGATTTCTCATTCAGGCAGCTCTCCTTCAATGGAGAGTGTGGCTTGACGAGCCAGTCTGCTTGGATTTCATGGCACCTTGATCTTAAGACATGATTTTTGGGATTACCATAGCAGGTAATGAGAGTACAGAAAATTAAGCATTCTCTTAAGTGCTTCACTTTGGAAGTGACACAGTTTTTGTCAAAACTAGGTGCATAGCCTCACTTAATTGCCAGGGATCAGGAAAATGTGATCCTCTGTATGTCCAGGAAGGAAAGAAGCTGGACATATTGGCAAGCATTATGTCCACCTGAATTATCAGAAACACCCTTAAACTATATTCCAAACACAGTAATTAGAGAAAAACATCATTATTAAATATATGCAAGCAGCATTGATAAATAGGGAATGATGAGAGCATCCATTATGTAGGCTTTATGTTTCCAACAGAATTTGTTTACAAATATGTGAAGCTGTGTGCCTCGTGGCGAAAACAACTGCATCAAATTAACCTGGATGTCATAATGGAGCTCAAGGTAACCCAGGAATCTACTAATATTTTGAGATACAAATTGCATCACTTAAAGGGAGAATGTTATGATTTAGCTAATTGGGAAAGAATGGCAAGTAGGTTTCTATTTGCATGCCACCTCTACTTAATTGGTTGTAGACTGCTTGGAACTCAACTGCTGTGTTGAGAAGGACTCTACAGCAGCACTTAGGCTCAGTGGGGAAGAGCTCAGCCGTCCATTCATTCATTCAAAGAGTATTTACAAAGCACTTAGTAGGTAGTAGGCACTATACCAAATGCTGATACTTCCAGGCCACATGGAACTTACAGTATCAATATCATTTAGCAGCGTCTGTCCTGGGACGTGTGCTTATCTGTGTGTGTGGTGGGTTAGGGAAGTAAAGGCATGTTATTTACATCATATTTCTACCTCTGAGCTAATTTGACTGTTCAGTGGTCAGTTGGTGCCAGATCTAAGTAAGAGAAGTAATTGCTAATCTGCTGTCTTTCACAGGCACTCGCATAAGAAGGATGCTGGTTTTCAAGGGTTTTCCTCTTGTCAGAATGAATCCCATAGAACTAACCATATGCTCCTTCCCTATGACATGTGAAACTGAAGGCGTAAGGACGTACCATCTCCCTTTATGTTTCTCTCTGCCTAGCTCATTCCTCTGGCTTCTATGTAAAACTTTGTGTATTTTCATTCTTAAAGTGCCATATCCTATTTCCTGACACATAATTTTCCCTTTTCTTGAAAACTTAAGCTAGCAAATGGAAATGATATCAGTATGATTCTTTAACCCATCCCTGGACAGGAACAGGAGAACTGCCACCTTTCCTTTTCAGTTCCTTCAATAGAAGTGATACAAAGACCAGCGGGGTCTCCCAAGGGGCATCTTCTCAGCCTGGGCCCTGGAGTGGCTTCTCCATAGTATCTGTACAGTGAAACTCAAGTGGAATGGTACACTGCACAGAGAGGGCCGCACCAGGACCTACATGGTCAATTTCCGGTCTCCTGTTTTTCCTTGTTCTCATCAGCTTACCTCTCTTTTTCCCCCCCATCTCCCTCATTCCAGACAGCACAGTATTTGCTTGGGACCCTCTCATGGCCTGTAGTGGGCAGCAAGTCAAGGACTGTGCCAGCCTTGAGCGGTCACAGGGCTGTTTAATGATATTGGGCTATGGCCAAATTTAAAGAGAAAGAAGAGGCCAGGCGCGGTGGCTCACACCTGTAATCTGAGTACTTTGGGAGGCTGAGGCAGGCGGATCATTTGAGGTCAGGAGTTCAAGACCAGCCTGGCCAACATGGTGAAACCCTGTCTCTACTAAAAATACAAACAAATGAGCTGGGCGTGGTGACGGGCGCCTCTAATTCCAGCTACTCAGGAGGCTGAGGCACGAGAATCCCTTGAACCCAGGAGGCAGAGGTTGTAGTGAGCTGAGATCGAGCCATTGTACTCCAGCCTGAGTGATAGAGTGAGACCCTGTCTCCGGAAAAAAAAGAAGGAAAAAAAAAAAAAAACAGAGATAGGTAGAAGAAAAATGAATCTATTTCTAAAGAAAAATAGGAAATACACCTTTACACATTTTTTCTTCTTCTTTATTATCTCTGTACCTATGTAATAAATATGATAAATCTAGGAACAGGTTATACAAAACATTTTCTCCATTGAGACTCACTGAATATTTAGCATTTATAATTATAATAATATATGCAATCATATTTGGCACTAGATATTAAAACACCAATGTCTATCTTCTAAAAGCCATTTCAGACCAATTATGGAAAACTTTTTGAAGCTGATTGTTTCATTGGCTTAAGGATCCTTTATTCTCTAAGTATTCATGATCCAGGTCCCCACTTGCACATGGAAGGAAAAGTCATTCTAACAAGTGACCACTTATAAAATCAGTTGCTACTCGAACATCTCTCCCTGTTTCACACGAAAGTTTTAACCCTGCCCATTGGGTCAATATCTTTTACATCTTTGGCTTTCAGATAATTTCAGGGTGTGAGAAACATTTGACAACACTAAGACAAATAAAATGTAAATGGATGAAAAAGTAAAATTGCAAATCTTGCAGAAGACCCAAGCTTTCATAAAGTTGTCAGTAGTGATTACAGAACTGTTCCAATCATGGGCAAAGCATTTGGCAACTAGAGATCTGGCAGAGCTGGATTAAGTAAAAACTGAAGGACAGACTGGTGGCTCACGTCTGTAATCCGGGGAGGCAGAGGTTGCAGTGAGCCGAGATCACGCCACTGCACTCCAGCCTGGGTGACAGAGTGAGACTCCATCTCAAACAAACAACAACAACAAAAAAACTGAAGAAGATAAATGGAAATGGATAAGGACAGTATAGATGTTTTCTAAGAGAAATATTTGAGCCCTAAGAACACTGATGCAATACCCAAGTATTTAAAAAATGATCTGCTGTGTAATCTTACTGTGTGGCAAAAATGAAGTGAAAAGTGTCAGAGTTCATAGGAACTTTAGACATCGTTAGTTCAGCTGTCTCGCTTTTGAGATGAAGAAGACTTGGAGAGGTTGAACATGTTGCACAAGGTCAGGAAGCTAGTGAAGGGCAAGACTGGAGCTTGGGTCGGTCTGCTTTGCCAATTCCTCTGGTAATTCCAGCCAGAGTTGTGCTTGATTCCCCTCTTCTCTTATTTATTTATTTATTTATTTTCTTGAGACAGAGTTTCCCTCTGTTGCACAGGCTGGAGTGCAATGGTGAGATCTCGGCTCACTGCAACCTCCGCCTACCGGGTTCAAGCGATTCTCCCACCTCAGCCTCCCGAGTAAGTGGGATTTCAGGTGCCTGCCACAACGCCTGGCTAATTTTTGTATTTTTAGTGGAGACAGGGTTTCATCATGTTGGCCAGGCTGGTCTCGAACTCCTGACCTCAGGTGATCCGCCCGCTTCAACCTCCCAAAGTGCTGGGATTACAGGTGTAGAGCCACCGCTCCCAGCAGATTCCCCTCTTCTCATTCCCGCATTCCACCTATAAGCAAATCCTGGTTGCCCCTCTTTCAATGTATGCCTGGATCTGACTCCTTCTCCTTTCCCTGACTATCCCCCCATGCCCATCCTCAGGTGTCCTGCATCTGGCTTCTGGCAGTGGCTTTCTAATTGGTCTCCCCATTCCCTTCCTTGTCCCTGTGTTGTCTGTTCTCCACACAGCAATCATCGTGACCCTTTTAAAACAGGTCAGACCTTATTCCTCCTCTGCTCAAACCTTCCAGTGGCTTGTCATCTTCCTCAGAATAAAATCCCAGGTCCTCCCAGAGGTTGTAAAGTCCAACCAAATCTGGCTCCTGCTCACCTCTGTGGTGTGACCCGTATCCCATCCTCCCTCTCTGCGCTCCAGGCATCTGTCTCCTTTTCTGTTCCTCAATTCCCTTAGCATGCTTCCTCCTCATGGCCTTTGCACTTTTTTTCCCTCCTCCTGGAAGGCTCTTCCCTAGATAGCTCCCTTCCTGCTGGTTCTTTCACAGGTACGTAAGCGATTTGAAAGAGCACCCTACCCCATCACCCTTTTCTACTTAATTTTTCCTCATAACAAAAAGAATCAATACCTGAAATGATATGGATTTATGTTTATTACCTGCCTTCCCCTATCAGAATCTAAGTTCTACATTCATCGTATGTTTTCAGTGTATTCATCAGGCATTGTATCTCTTTTGTTTGCAGGTATTGTTTGAACACGAACGTGGTCAATGCTAAATAAGTAATTCTTGAATAAACAAAGAAATAAATAGCATGAATATGGAAACGAATAAATTTTGTTATGTATATTGGGGTTTCGTGTAAGAATTTGTATTAAAAGTCAGTCTGTTTTGCCCAGTGGGCTGGTGGCACGTGTTTCTGGCCGTCCTCCGCACTAGCACATTGTCGGGTACTGCATGGATCCATCCTGAGCTCTGCTCCTGTCCCCCCTTGCCAGGGTGAAGCCTCACACGGGGAACCAGAAGGCCATCTGGGTCCCTGGTTCTCAGGTTCTAGGTGACTCAGTGGGGCAAAGTCATTCGTTCAGAGCCTCAGGATCTCAGGGTTAGGAGGGTGCTGGGAGTCTCACTCAACCAGAGCCATTGGGGCTGAGAAGAAATCTCTTACATGGGAGAAGGACTAGTTTCTTCTTTTTTTTAGATGGAGTCTCGCACTGTTGCCTGGGCTGGAATGCAGTGGCACAATCATGGCTCACTGCAAGCTCTGCCTCCCAGGTTCACGCCATTCTCCTGCCTCAGCCTCCTGAGTGGCTGGGACTACAGGCACCTGCCACTACACCCGACTAATTTTTTGTATTTTTAGTAGAGATGGGGTTTCACCGTGTTAGCCAGGATGGTCTCAATCTCCTGACCTCGTGATCCGCCCACCTCGGACTCCCAAAGTGCTCGGATAACAGGCGTGAGCCACCGTGCCTGGCCAGCAGTGCTCTTTCTGTCAGGGTTTACATATACGGTTTCTGGTCTTTTGGCCCCGCTGGTCATACTCTTGTATTGTGGCCAGAAGGGAGGGTTGAAATTTGGTCTAAGTCGTCAGACTTGTAGTGGGAAAAGAGGTTGAAATTCCTGGACAAAGTCAGCCTTCTTGAATTTCTTTGGTGTGTACATGTATGTTGTGGGTGGGTGATGGGGGTGAACATTTGGGGTGTAATGGGGTCTGTGCAGAAAATGGATGCTTCCATGTAAAGGGACTGTGCCGTTTGGGGATATTAGCTTTGAAAGTTTGAACAACATTTGAAGACTGATGATTTTGAACATTATTATCAATTAGCACTGGAGAAGGGAAATTTTGGGGCTGTGTGAGGTGGGGAGATGGGGAACTCCGCCCACAGTAAGGGCAGTTCTTAGTGCCAAAGGAAGTTAGAGGAAGTTAGGCCAAGCCTCAGCAGGATCTTTTTTTTTCCCCCCCCCAAGATGGAGTCTTGCTCTGTCGCCCAGGCTGGAGTGCAGTGGCGTGATCTCAGCTCACTGCAACCTCCGCCTCCTGGGTTCAAGTGATTCTCCTGCCTCAGCCTCCCAAGTAGCTGAGACTACAGGTGCCTGCTACCATGCCAGACTAATTTTTGTATTTTTAGTAAAGACAGGGTTTCACCATTTTGGCAGGATGGTGTTGAACTCCTGACCTCAAGCAATCCACCTGCCTCAGCCTCCCAAAGTGCTGGGATTACAGGAGTGAGCCACCGTGCCCAGCCATCAGGAGGAGATTCTGATTCTGCCCACCAAGAGGGGCTTGGGGCACCGCCCAGTGCAGGGGGGCAACTGCACCCCATGGGCAGGCTGAGTAGCTTTCTTCTCAGGGGCGCTTAGGTGTCTGGGAGCAGAAAACTACTCGAGGTGACCCGTTTGACTTTTCTAATTCTTCGATTCTGGGTTATTTCCTTAATTTCGGAGTCAGCAACACAACTCAGTTTGGTGGCTATTGATCTGAGAAACTGGCACCCGGAAGGGGATTTTCAGGGCAAGCAGCTTCCATCCTAGCTCTGGTCCCCTCCTCCACAACAGAACCGAGTGAACTGGAGAGTTCAGAGTGATGCTGCAACTCCATCTCCTACCCTTGGCTCAGTCCTGTAAACACTTGCCTATAATACTGTGCAGTGCGGCATTTCTCTTGCACCGTGGAATGAAAGTGAGCCTGGCCCTTTCCTCAAACCTCGGTCCTGATTGAAAGACGAGTGAGCCTACGAACTGCCATCTCCGGCAGCTTCCCCAGCTCCACAATATGAGGACAGGGTAATGATGTCCAATTTTGCACACTTCAGATCCATTAGTAGCAATTACCTTTCTCGAGGTGTTTTGAGTTAGTTTTAACATAGCATTCTTACAGTTGGTGGATAATGACAGTAATAATGTACACAACATTTTCAAGTCGCTGTTTTTAGCTACAATAACACCATTAGTAGGTTCTGTTTAACAGATGCATTTCATGCTAAAAGTTAAGGTTCTCATGATTCCTTTCCCTTCCCCCACATAGACCCTTAACTGCTGTTTTATTCAATGAAGATTTTTACTCGGAAGTTTCAGAGATGTTTTTCTTTTTCTGAGTCTTCCTATTGAAACCGGATGGTTATGTCGCTGGTTTGATCTAGAATCGTTCATTGTTTTGCTGTTCTTAATTATCTGTTCTTTTCATGACCTGCCAGGTGACCCAGAAATCCAAAGCTCACAAAAATGAAAAATACATGGATTTTCCAAAACTCGTGCAAGAGCCTGTGAGAGATCAGCAGGTTCTACATGATGCCTTCAGCCTTCAAGGCAGATAGGTGGCCACCAATCTGCCCAGAGGAGGCAACTCCCAGAAGGGAGGTGTCAGTCTCTTCTAGTTACTTCAGTTGAGGTGTGTGAGTTTTGTTTTTTTTAACTCCCCTAATAATACAGATTTGTGTATTCACTCCTCCCTCCCCCCTCCCCCCACTCCTCCTTGAAGCCACCTCTGAGCACCCCAGGGACCAGGAACTCTTCTGTCAACCCTGCATTTTCATTGTTTATGTCCCTTTTTTGACACTTTCCTCTATGACACTTCCTTCCATTCTTGCCATTTCTCCTACTGTTTCCTACACAGCTGTTTTGGTTTTGTTGTGTCCATTTTGCAGTCAGTCATTTGTATGTGTTAGTCATTTGTATGTTAGTTTGATAATGCTGCTGCCACAAAGTATCACAAACTGGGTAGCTTAGAATAACAGAAACTTATTCTCTCCCAGTTCTGGAGGCTAGAAGTTCACAATCAAGGTGTTGGCAGGGTCCTGCTTCCTCCGAGACTCTGGTCGGGAATGTCCTTTCTCGCCTCTTCCAGCTTCTGGGGGTGGCCGTTGGTCCTTGGCCTTCCTTGGGGAGGCTGCACACTCCCGCCTCTGCCTCTGCTGTCACGTGGCATCTGCTGGTGTCTTTGTCTTCATATGGCATTTTCCTCTTCTTATAAAGGACACCAGTCATATTGGATTAGGTCCCATTCTAATGACCTCGTCTTAACTTGATTACATCTGTAAAAGCCCTATTTCCAAATCAGATCACATTCACAGTTACCAGAGGTTAGGACTTCAACATAGCTTTCTGGGGGACCCAATTCAATCATACCCCATCCACCCTACCAGTAAATTGTAGTCTTCTTGAAGCCCGGAGTGTTTGGTGAACCCCCTTAGGTAGCATTTCCTAACACCTTGACTATGGAACAGCAAGAGTGGAATCCTGAGATTCTTTTTAAAAGAGAGTGTCCTGTTGTCAAATGCATTAGAGAAACACTGTTCCTATGCCCTGACCTGGGGACTTGAGATGCTCACTAGCCTACTAAAGGCTCTGAGGAATCCTGTGAAGACACCTGATTAAGTCAAGGTTATTTTCACTAGCTTTTTGGACCATGGTGGCTTTTTTTTTTTTTTTTTCCTTCTTCTGGGTTTTCTCTATTAGCAGCGATGAAAATACTTTGGGGGAAATAGGCCCATTAAATGCTGTTACGAATTGCCCAAAATGAAGTAAGCAGAATAATATGACATTTAGTTGAGTAATTTTTTTTATAACATGAAATGGGTGCTGAAGAATAGGAGGGATTTTTTTTAAAGACTTAATTCTGAGAGATACTCCAGTTCAGTGGAGAGGTGGAGAGAATGGCTGCGAGTGCCCCACGTGCAGCCTCCTCTCCTGGCCCTGTAGGCTGTGCTTCCTCGCTTGAAAGTGGAGGCAAGCACAGGTCTTAAAAATGGGCAGCGCATCATTACTATTCGAACCCCGTAATTCAACCACAAAAATCAGTGAAGTCAGTGAGTCCTTCTGCTATTCTGTGCTTTCAATCACAATGATTTTAAATGATGTGATAGAACAGCAAGCTGCCTGGGGAAAACTTGATTTTCTGCTTACATTAAAAGGAACATAACACTGATAATTTTCTAACAACAACAACAACAACAACAACAACAACAAATATTCTTTTTGACCCTTTCAATAGCATGTGAGTTCTTCATCTGTCTTTTTGGCAAAAGTTGAATCCCAGGTGGACTTCTTAGCAAACCTGTGAGGTTGTTTCCCTTCCCTCTCTGTCACTGGTATGTTTTGGGGGGCGAATTCATTTTGACACTAGCCTGAGCCAAACCAAATTAGGAAGGTCAATCTCCTGGCAAAAATGCCACACATTATATCATAAAGCCAAATAAAAATGGTTTTTAGAATCACGGCTGTTTCCTCATTTAATATAAAACTGATGTATTTATCACACATAGATATTAAGGGCTATTTCACAAGAAGCATTATTTGTTTTTTAAAATATACAACTTGGAATTCATTACAGGTTCTCTTTAAATGGCAAATACTCCTGGTATATTTCAGTTAAGCTTTAATATTTGATATCAGCACCAATTTTCAGATCTATATTAGTATATAGGAGAGAGTGGTTAAGAGCATGGGTTTTTAAGTCAGGCAGACCTGAGTTCAAATCCTGACTGGCTTCATTCCTTGCTGCCCCCTATGGGCTTATACAGATGACTCGCTCTATTAGCCTCAGTTTTCTTATCTGTAAAATGGGACTCATGATACCTGCCTCAAATGGCTACTGTGAGAACTAATGAGATAATGAATTTAAAACTCTGTTCCTGATACGTAAAGATTTTAGCTTAATGCCCAGCATGTATATCATTTGCCACTGTTGTTATCTGCTACCTTATAATCATTCGCATTTTTCATTCATTTAAGAAATACTTATTTTTTATGACAAAGGTGGTATTACTTCTTTATTCAGGAGGTGATATCATCAGGCTCTGTGTACCCACACATATCTCATCTGGAATTGTAATCCCCATAATCGCCACATGTTGAGGGAGAGACCTGGTGGGAGGTGATTGGATCATGGGGGCAGTTTCCCCATGTTGTTCTTGTGGCAGTGAGTGAGTTCTCACGAGATCTGGTGGTTTTATAAGTGGCAGTTTCCCCTGCTCTCCTCTCTCACCTGCCACCATCTAAGATGTGCCTGCTTCCCCTTCGGCCATGATTGTAAGTTTCCTGAGGCCTTCCCAGCCATGCTGAATGGAGTTCATTAAACCTCTTTTCTTTGTAAATTACTCAGTTTTGGGCAGTTCTTTATAGTAGTGTGGAAGTGGACTAATACAGTCAGTTTCCACTCAAGTAGGGTGTTTAGTCTGAGGAAGAGAATAATGACCAATGCAGGTTAAACCATGCCTAGATTATATTACCAAATTGGGATGATATCTAAAAGGCATTTTCTGGTGAATCTGATGATTTTAAGAAATAATTACTGAGTGTCTATTATGTGCTAGGCACTACTGAAATTGCTAGGGATATAAGAGAGAACAAGCAAGTTCCTGGCCTTGTAAAGCTTTCATTTTAGGGAGAGGCAGATGATGAACAAATTAATAAGCAAATAGTGTGTCATGTTCTGAGGATGGCTACAGAGAAAAATAGAGCAAGGTACGTAGGGCATGTAGTGTGTGTGTGTGTGTCTGTGTGTGTGTGTGTTGGAGGGGAGGTCTGCGGGTTATTTTTACACAGAGTGATTGGGGGGGCTCATTAATAATGTGACATTGGAGTAGAGACAGAAAGGAAATGAGGAAATAGATTTCAGGCACAGGGAGTGGGGAATGCAAAGGGCCTGTGGTAGGTGTGTGCTTGGTGTTATCTGAGAAGCTACAGAAAGCCAGCATGGCTGGGGCAGAGTGAGCCAAGGGGAGGATCATGGTGGGGGTGAGGTCAGAGAGGGAGTCTGGCAGGTGAGGGGGTCTTGTAGGAGCCGTAGCAGATTTGGGCTTCTATTCTGAGGGAAATGGAGCCACTGGTGAATTTCCAGCAAAGGAGCAATAAAATCGGACTTATGTTTCGGAAAGACCAAGCTGGCTACTGTATTGAGAATATATGAGATTAAAATACAAATGTAACTTGGGGGGGGTGTGTGTAAATCGAGATAACGGGCTCTCAAAGAAAACTTTCTGAAGAAGGCGTTCTCTGATTCATTGCTTGCCTTTTTCTCCTTTCCCTAGCCCCAATTCCCTATTGTACATTCTTCGTCTATGGCTGCCCATTTCCCAGGGCCACTCAACGTCACTGATGTTGAGAACAGTGTCATAGTTAGCTCAGGCTGCCATAAGAAAAAGGTAGGTTCACTCTGAGGCTTCTTCTTTTGGTTTGTAGACGGCTGCCTTTTCACTCCATCCTCATACAGCAGAGAGAGAAGGAGCAAGCTCTCTCACGTCTCAAGTACATGAATCCTATCAGGGATCAAGGCTCCACCCTGATGACTTTCCTTAACCTTCATCACTTCCATAAAGACCCCATCTCCAAATATAGTCACATTAGGGGTGGGGCATCAATATATGAATTTGGGGAGGGGGACAAAAACATTCAGCTGATGGCAGGTAGGAAGTGCCATATTCAATAAGTTCAGTTCTTTTTACCACAATGAAGAGTGTGGCATTGAGCTAAAATGAAATCTATCACCTTTCTCTTAGGAGAAACCCAGCGGTCACCATTATTGGTCATACTGAGGCATAACCTAGTAGTAGAGTCGTGCCAGATGTGGTAGCATCTACCAGGGGATTGAGAGCTGGGGTCCAGGAACGTATCCCATGGGTCTCCATGAGATGATTTATCAGATTTCACTTCAACATGAAGGGCTTTAGGAAGAAACGGTCACCTGCATCCCCTGAGCAGGACTGTCCCAGGCAACTGTGCATGACACAGAGGCACCTGCCTCATGGGGCAAGTAGGGCTGAAAATCCAGCCTGGGCACCTCCTGCCCAGCTTTGTGCCTACCTGGGAGGCAGGGGCTATGTTCGCCTGGAGAGGGATATGCTTTTCTGATTCACAGAAGTGCCTGTGGGCCAGCAGCTGTTTCCTTACTGCAAGTGTCTGATTGAACATCAAATAATGTCTTCTCTGTCCTTAGAAGAAATTTCTCTCCAGTGTGAGTATCAGACATCGTTTTGGTTCCTTTGGACCCCTGGATTGTTTTGTCTTATGGATATTTACAGCTGCATTTTCCTCTTCCTATGGACTGTTAGCTTAGAGTTAAATTAGAGCCTCCTTGTAGCAAGTAGATGGGAGTTCATGGCAGGCATTTTCTGGGCTAAAGGCCCTTGTCTTGCAGGATTCCTGGCCTCTTGAAGTGCAATGGGTGGTCTGGGATACCTTGTAAATTTATTAATTTGATGCGCTGCTTGGACTGCATCATAAATCGAGTTTTGGTCTCCTTATTTTGGGGGATTATTATAAATTTGTATTCATTTCACAAATATTTGTTGAGTTTCCGACTATGTGTCTGTATTAGTCTGTTTTTGCACTGCTAATGAAGACATACCCAGGACTGGGAAGAAAAAGAGGTTTAATGGACTTATAGTTCCATATGGCTGGAGAGCAAGTGGAAGGCAAAGAAGAGCAAGTCATGTCTTACACGGATGGTGGCAGGCAAAGAGAGAGCTTGTGCAGGGAAATTCCCCCTTCTAGAACCATCAGATCTCATGAGACTTATTCATGATCATGAGAACAGCAGGGGAAAGACCTGCCCCCATGATTCAATTATCTCCCACAACAACATGTGGGAATTCAAGATGAGTTTTGGGTGGGGACACAGCCAAACCATGTCACTGTCCATAGTAGGGATGAAGACGACAGGCTAGGGCTCTCTCCTAAGGAATCTGCATGCTAATTAGGGAGGCTTAGACATTTCTCAGGTAAACAACTATCAGGATAGTTATAGGTTGGGACAAGTGTCATACAAGAAGTGAGCAAGGTGGCTGGCTGCAGTGGCTCACACCTGTCATCCTAGCACTTTGGGAGGCCAAGGTGGGTGGATCATCTGAGGTCAGGAGTTCGAGACCAGCCTGACCAACATGGTGAAACCCCATCTCTACTAAAAATATAAAAATTAGCTGGGCGTGGTGGCAGATGCCTATAATCCCAGCTACTCAGGAGGCTGAGGCACGAGAATAACTTGAAGCTTGAACCTGGGAGGCGGAGGATGCAGTGAGCCATGATTGTGCCATCTCACTCCAGCTTGGGTGACAGAGTGAGACTGTCTCAAAAAAAAAAAAAAAAAAGACACAAGCAAGCAAGGTGCTGTCATGGAGAGTAACTGAGGATGTGTGTTGGAGGAAAGGAGGCTCTTTAGATAGAGTAGGCAAGGAAGACAGCTAAGAAGAGAATTACTTCACATAATGTAAATTAAGCCCTTAGCTTGATCCCTGATGTGCGGTCAGCTCTCAGTTCATAATAGTTACTATGGTTATTATTGCTGTTGTCACCTTTCCCTTATTATATGCTGCACAATGCGTGAAGGCAAGAACACATTGCCAGAATTTTGAACAAATGGTGAAGACTTTGCAGATGTACCAGTGCTGGATCGTTGGGAAATTTCAGTTCATAGTAACTGAATTTAACTCTTTCTATCTCGAAAGACAGGCCTTGCTTGTCTGGTGGAACTATGGAAATTTGCTATGCATCTCATCATATTGGAGCTATGCATCTCCTAATTTGAGCCCTCTCTCCAAACCAACATCTTTAAGCATCAATCTGCTGTACCTACCCAATATCTTTAAATCTGGATTCTCCTGATGGTTATTGTAGTGCAAGTTTCAATTCATGTCTATTCAGAACCTAATGCAATTAGATCCAGAATTAATTTGGGGGCAGTGTATAGCTCAAGGCCCTTCTTTGCAGAGATTATATTCCATGTAGAGTAGAGTCATTAAACAGACAGAAATATAGCCCCTCTAACTTAATCTTTTGATCCCTCTCTGAGCTTGTAGCACAGTCAGCCTATGTAGCAGAAGAGGGAAGAATAAGGGCGTGAGGCTGGGAGTTTTGGTGAGTATAACAAGTTCACTGTAGTTTTAAGAACACTGAAAAGTACCAGAACTAACCTGGTTGAAGAACTTGGAAAAGCAGAAGGCCTCCATCTTGCCCACAACTCAATGCCTTCCCTTGGTTACCTAAGGGAATGCACTTATGACTCTATTACCCAGCAAATTAGGAGAGTGATTCAGTCAGGTATATTTATCATGAAGAGAACTGAAGATAATTAATACACTGCATTGAATGCAAATTGCACCCACAGCACTTATCTCATTTTCAATTAGCACAAATGTTACAGCACTGCGGGCTTGTTATGGTTTTACCATGGGCTGGGTAATTAATTTCTGTGAGCCACATATCAGGCACCTGGTAATGCCGTTTATTAATAAATGTCACCCCAGGTATTGGTTTGTTAGAGGAGGTAAATAAATGGAATGTGCAGTTGTCTGCCCTGTGCAAATCTATTTTTACACCTCACTGAATCTTTTCACTTGTTTGTTTATTGACTAGAGTGACTACTGAGATTACAATTGCAAACAAAGGAAAATCCCCACCCTTAATGTGGCCTCGAAGGGGATTCCTTTTCTTCTCCCTCCGGGATCATCAGGCCAGTGAGTAGAGTTGCTTTAGAACGCATTTTCCAGATAAGACTCATGGGGGTAGAGTTAGAAACAGGGGACTTCTGGGGAGCCAACCCCACCTGACCTCAGCCTCACTCACTTATGCCGTATTAGGCACCTGTCTCCATCTGTGAGTGTTTGGGGAGCATGAGATCGTACAGGCCCTTTTATGGGCAGACTGTCCTATTCCTCGTTTCGGCCCCCTTTCACCTGCTCTGTTTCTTGTTACAGTCTTAGCTGCTGAGTCTGTGCCATGCGGGCCCCTGACAATGTGGGTAGGACCTGGGGGCTTTGGAAAAGGGTTGGGTGTTGAGCAGAAGTCCCATATTTTTGTGAGATTTTCTACATTTTTCAACTTGCGTCCTCTCTCTCCATATTGGCAGGTGATATTAGAATTTCTTGGCAAAAAAAAAAAAAAAAAGAAAAAAACAACTCTAATTAGCAATTTTTTACTACACATCAATGATGGACCAGACAGCTTTCAGAGCCTTTCAGAGGGTGATGGGCTCAAACTTCATTTTATCAAAGCCATTGTGATGGTATCAGTTTTTCTGGGTAGACAGTTTCTTCCTTTTGTCCTGAATCATCTGAGACCTTAATCAGAAATCAGCAATTCCCACCCTATATTTTGAATTTTGTTGCTCCTTGAGGTGTTCCCTTTAGTATCCCATGAGAAGAACCACTGTGATCTGACTAACCGAGTTAATACATGTAAAGCACTTACCACAGTACCTGGCACTTAATCAGTACCCAGTGACGTAACCATGGTTGGCATGATTATAGTTTTTATCAGTATTAGTTCTCTCATTTCATGTGGCCTAGGATCAATATTAGTATTGCTCCTGTTGGGAAAGACTGGCAGAAAGTGATCCTTTATTAATTACAGCAGATATTTATTGAGCACCTACTATGGGCCAGGCACTGATTTGATGCTGCTGATAAAATAGACAAAAATCCTGGTCCTAATGAAGTATACGTTCTATTGGAGACAAGAAATAAATAAGCAGGGCATAAAATATGTAGTATGTCAGAGAGTTTGAGTGCCATAGAGACATCAGATAGGGAGGAAAGACAGGAAGTGGAAGGGGTTTCCGTTTGAAATGGGACACTTAAGGGAAAGCCTTACTGAGAAGATGCCATTTGAGCAAAGACATGAAGGAGCTGAGGAAGCTAGCTGTGGGATATCTGGAGAAAGAGCTTTCTAGGCAGAGGCATAGGAAGTGTAAAGGCCCTGAGACAGAAGGATGCCGAGGGCCTCAAGGAGGCCAACAAAGCCAGAGTGGAATGAGTGAGAGGGGGTAGAATGAGAGGAAGCCTCAGAAGTTGTGAGGGCTGGCCCGGTGTGGTGTCTCATGCCTGTAATTCCAGCACTTTGGGAGGCCGAGGTGGGAGGATCACTTGAGGTCAGGAGTTCGAGACCAGCCTGGCCAATATGGTAAAACCCCATCTCTACGAAAAATACAAAAATTAGCTGGACGTGGTGGCGGGTGCCCGTAATTCCAGCTACTTAGGAGGCTGAGGCGGGAGAATCACTTGAACCCAGGAGGTGGAAGTTGCAGTGATCTGAGATGGCATCACTGCACTCCAGCCTGGGCAACACAGTGAGACTCTGTCTCAAAAAAGAAAAAAAAGTTATGAGGGCTAGGTCAGGGAGGCCCTAGTGGGAGATTTTAAAAACTTGGTAGTTCACGATGAGATAGGGTGCCACAGGAAGATTTTGGGCAGAGCAGGTACATAATGTGACTTAGGTTTTAAAAGGATCATTCTGGCTATTGTTTTGGAAATAGACCACAGAAGACAAGGGCAGAGCCAGGAGACCAGTAAGGAGGGTGTATTAGCTTCTAATTGCCACTATTAACAAATTACCACAAATGTAGTGGCTTAAAAACAGTACCCGCTTATTGTTTTATAATTCTTGAGGTCAAAGTCCTAAAATCAAGGTGTTAGCAAGATTGTGTTCTTTCTGAAGGCTCTAGAGGAGAGTCCATTTTCTTGACTTTTCCCCTTTCCAAAGACTGCCAGAATTCCTCAGCTCGTGGCTCCTTTCTCCATATTCTTTCTCTTTCTTTCTTTCTTTTTCTTTTTCTTTTTTTCTTTTTTTTTTAAGACAGAGTTAAGTTCTTGTTGCCCAGGCTGGAGTGCAATGGCACCATCTCAGCTCACTGCAACCTCCACCTCCTGGGATCAAGTGATTCTCCTGCTTCAGCCTCCCAAGTAGCTGGGATGATAGGTGCCCACCACCATGCCTGGCTACTTTTTTTTTTTTTTTTTTTTTAAGTAGAGACAGGGTTTCACCATGTTGGTCAGGCTGGTCTTGAACTCCTGACCTCGTGATCTGCCCTCCTCGGCCTCCCAAAGTGCTGGGATTACAGGTGTGAGCCACTGTGCTGGGCCTCCTTCCTCTGTTTTCAAAGCCAGCAGCATAGCATCTTCAAATGTCTCTCTTTCTCTGAGTTCTGTTTCTGTCACCCCATTGCCTTTTCTGACTCTGACCCTCCTCTTTACCATATAGAGACCCTTGTGATTATACTAGACCCACCCCATAATCCAGGATCATTCCCTTGTTTTGAGATCCTTAATCACATCTGCAAAGTCCCTATTGCCATGTAGGATAACATATTCACAAGTTTTGGGGATTCAGTTGGGAACATCTTTGTAAGGCCATCATTCAGACTAGCACAGAGGCAGAAGCACGAATGCAGGTGAAAGATGAAGGTGGCAGGGGCAAAGATGATGAGAAACAGTGGATCCTGGTGATGTATCCCGCTGCCACACATCTTGGACCAATTTCAGTATGGAATCTTCCATATTATCTGGGCCTGTGGCAAAGGCATCCCCCTTTCCGTAATCATTTCAACTGATTTAGTGTCTGTTCCTCATCCCAATGGTTCGTGCACAAACTAAGGAACCATAGACAGTTGGAGTGGGAAGGGACCATAGAAGCTATCAAGTCCCTATTGCCCCTTTATAAATTCCTACTTTTTCCTGGGGCCATTGAAAACTTATTGGAAGTTTTCCTTTTCTCAAGATTTTATTTTTTTTTAGAGCACTTTTAGGTTCATATAGCAAACCTGAGAGGCAGGTATAGAGATTTTTGATTTACTCCATGACCCTACTCATGCATAGTCTCCTCCATTGTCAATATCCCCCACCAGAGTGATACATTTTTTACAATCAATGAACCTACATCAACACATCATAATCATCATAATCATTAGGGTTCACTCTTGGTGGTATACATTCTATGGGTTTGGACAAATGTTTATTGACATGTACCCACCATTATAGTATCATACAGAATATTTCCATTGCCCTAAAAATCCTCTGTGGTGTAGTTTTTACTAACTTTATCTGTTTATTCTTTTATTCATTCATTTAGCATTGACTAGGCATCTGCTGAGTGCACTGCTCTGTGCTATAAAAGCAGAAATAAAAGATATAAGAGTCATGATCTTTATCTCCAGGAGCTTGCAATGCATTTGGAATCAGAGAACAATTATAGAGCTAAATATAAGTAAGTGAAAAATCAAATGTTAAGATTTATGCATCAGTACAAAGGGAGTGAGGAATGTGGAGAGGCTTTTTGGAGGAAGTAACAGGTCATGGATTTTTATTTTGTAATTGGGGCCAGTCAGAAGATTGCCAGCTTTTCTTTTTGCTAAGAATGGGCATTAGAATAATTCTTACCATATCTTATTGCCTTTATTTCATTTTAGGTAGGATATTTAAACATCTAAGATTTAAAAAGGACATGATCTGAGGATGGAAAGTCCTTGATCTTGGACTCCAAGCTTCCAGAACTGTGAGAAAATAAATGTCGTTGCTTAGGTCTATTGGAAAATACTGGTCTCTGGTATTTTGTTACGGAAGCCCTAGCATACTAATACAGACACTATTCAACCCAGTGTAATGCTTGATATGCTTTTTTTTTTTTTTTTTTGAGAAAAAAAAAAAAAGCTTAGATAACCCAACGTTTGATGGAGGAATTCCAAATGGATTTCAAGATGTCTGTATTATACCTGTACCTTTGTTACCATTTGCTTCATATCTATTCTTACTTATCTTGCCGTGCTTGGCGGGGAGGGGGTTGGGGGATAGTGAATGTTTTCACACAGGAAGCTGTGAGATGGCGGCACCCAGCTATACATTCTGCTTAGGTGAATTACGGATTTGCCACATTTAGAGTTCTCTTGAGTCTCAGGTTCAGAGGACATGTGTACACATGGGGGTCAGATATATGAGGGGAGGGCTGCCGTGGGGTAGGGGCTCTAACAGTACCGTTTTCCCCGCTCCTAGCCTCATTATCGCTCTCCAAGGACCTCGATCTCACCCAGGCCAGCCCTGCCCCCTTTCTGCACCCAGTAAACATTGCCGGCCTGCTTTCTCATGAATATGGATTTCCATCATCCCTCACTGTAGGGATAGATGTTGGGGGCAGAGCTGTTGATTACATTTCCAGCCAATCATTGCCCATTAGCAGGGAAGAGCGGTGGGCATTATCCCTCTTCAGCGAGGAGCCATTTGCATTTGGTTGGACCCCGCTTTCTTTCTGAGCATCTACGGACCCTCAGCGCACTCAATTACTCCGGCATCCGGCCCTTCCTCTTTCGCTTTCTAAGTGTCTTGATTGGATTGGCCAAATAGCTTGGTGCTAACTACAGCTGTTTAGCATATCCCTGGGTGGAAGGTGATAAGGACTGCAGGGCTTGAGTTGGCTGTAACCTGCAGAAACATATACCTTTCCCTTTCTGCCCATACTGCCTTCCGCCCTCCTACTGAAAGAATCCGCAGAGGTTTGCAGGGAATAGCCCCAGCAGGCAGTACGGTATGGGCTCCATGCACTTTGCATCTTTTGGGGAGGTCCCTCCTTCTAGAGTTCTCTGTCTAGTGCTCTTGTCCCCTGGAGATGTTGGTTTCCCGACTGCCCTGGGGGGCCTGAGGGGTCTGGCACGGATAGATGGTAAGTTTCTCCTACCACTTGCGCTTCTGGGAAAGAGGAAGGAAGTGGATCTAAGCAGAGTCCTCTGGGAAAGCAGGTCCCCTCCCTACGGGGAGTTCCGGCAGCGCTCCTGGGCCCTATGGGAGAATTGGAGGCCTGACCTGGGAGACAGGCATGTTTCTGTCCTGCTCACAAACCTTGGTCATCAGTAACCTGTGAAGACAACTGAGAATGACAGAGGGTCTCCTTCTTTCACAGGATCATATTATCTTCAACTCCCTTCTGCTGCCCATGTTCCCCTGGAAAGCCCTCCTCCAGAGTCAGAAACATTTGTTTGCTCTTGTTAAGGCTGGAGCCATTTCCCCTCCCTCCTCAGGGCTTCTCCCACCCCTTAGCTCCTTCTTCTTCCGTGTTACTAGGGATGCTGTTTTGTTTTCTTTTCCTCTTCTGTTTTGCCCATTCAAGAAAATGAAAGTGAGCACCTGAGAAAGAGCGGGAGGCAGAGGGGGAAGAGAGACTGTGAGCACCAAATGATCTGAGCGTGATAGAGGAAGGTTACCTGTGTGTTTGTCAACAAGATGAAATAAATAAGAGAAAAAAAAAAAAGAAAAAAGAAAAAAAAGACAGCAGTCAAAGGCAATCAAATATGTATTTAATTAAAGCAAACATAAAAATAAAAGTTACATGTTGAATCAATAAACAGCACTTTTTTCTACATGCATTTTGAACAAGACAGATCAGAATCTTGCATGATGAAGACATAATGTGTCATAATAATTAGGAACACAGACAAAAGAACAGCTAATCAGCATGCAAATGTATGCAGTTCTGGTGATTCAGATGAGGCAGATTTCTACCTCTTTTTTGCTTGATTCATCTTCATTGCTAATCATCTGAAGGCTGCCAAATGTTCACTGACACTAATGTATTATAGGTCAAGAGAGGCAGGTCTTCACCTATTACCCCCCCAAACAATATGCTTCCCTTCCCTGTTTCCTCTTCAGGATTTTCAGCAATCACTGCCAGATGCAATCAGACTCCTTGAATAGGAGCAACTGAGGCTTGTTTGTGGCTCGGATTCATTAGAATCAGGAGGCTGAAGAAAGGAATAAATTACTTAATTGCACAAAAAAGTTGCAGCCAAAGTGATGGTGAGAGAAACTGATTGTGTAGATACGCATTAGGCCACTCTTGGAATGGGGTGTCTTAGAATAGCTGGTAGTTTGGCCTCACAGATTCAGACAGATTTGGGTGTCCTCCAAAACAGATGGCTCCACATACCATCTATTCTTCTCTTTGTCAGGTTTTACCATTTATTTGATCTTGGTCCCTCTCTGATGCTGGTTGTATTAGTTGTAACACAAATATGCATTCAGATCATATCCAT
Organism: Mandrillus leucophaeus; assembly: GCF_000951045.1. Classification (NCBI taxonomy): domain Eukaryota; kingdom Metazoa; phylum Chordata; class Mammalia; order Primates; family Cercopithecidae; genus Mandrillus; species Mandrillus leucophaeus. The sequence continues at coordinate 556,658 of NW_012105399.1, forward strand.
TTAGTCTGGCCTCTCCCAACTTTTGTTCTTCCTCTTTTTTCTTTTTCTTTTTTTTTTTTTTTTCATTTTCTTTTTGAGAAGATGGTCAAGTTGAATTAAACCCTTGTTGTCCAACTCTTGAATGCTCCTTCACATGAAATGCAGGAAATGGGAAGATTGCACAGGCCTGCATTGCGGGGGTGTGAGCCCTAGACTGGAGGGAGGAGGAGGGAGAAGCTGCTCAAATGGGGAAAGAAAGAAAGAAAGAAGCTCTATTTTCCAACCACAGGGATACCTTCCTTGCCTCAAACTAACTCTTAATCCGTTAAAAAAAGCACAATATTAACCAGTGTTGTTCATACACAACCAAGGAAGAAGAAACAAAACCATGCAGAGCAGTCTCACAAATGCTTCCTTCTCTTTTCTCTGGCACTGTGGCATGTCCTTCCAGCCATGGGGCCTCTGACTCACACATTCCACTCAGGTTTTTGGTCATGTGCCCAACTTGCGGGTGGTCTTAAGGTCTTGAAGACGGAATTTCATTTTCTCTGTGAAGTTCCTGCATTGCTACTAGTTGTGTGTATGTGTGTGTTTGTGTGCGTGTGTGTGTGTTTTGGGGATGGGGTTGGGAAGAGGGAGGGAAAGCTTCAGTACAAGACAAGAGACACTGACAGGGAAGAAACTGGGAAATAAATTATTATGATTTATTTCTGTTTGGGAAGAAAAAACATTCAGAGAGGTAACTTTTCTAGTACTATTGAAAAGTAATTGGCAAAGTGGATTCACCCAGGTTTGTTCTGACATTTCTCTATCCCACCTCCCTTTGCTTTGCTCTTCCCTCTGCCAGACAATCCTTTCTCAGATCGTTCCAAGTCTTGGCGGTCTCATCAGTTATCTGCTCATCAATCTCATGATGTGGTCCTCAGAGGGGCCAGCTCTGCCCTCCAAAAGTCAGCTGGTGGGCACCTGTTCACCCCATCTGATTCTTGGGACTACATTTTTATTCCCTCTATAACTCTTAACATTATCTGAAATTTATCTTTCTAGTATGATTTATATTTTAAATTTACATGTATGGTAGCTGTTGCCCATGTTAGAAAGTAGGTTTCTTGAGAGCAGGGCAGGATTGCCTGTATGTTTCAACTCCGTATCCCCAGTTTCTACACCTCTATCTGGCTTTCAGTAGGCATGCAATACATTTTTATTGTTTAAACAAGTTGCTTCTGAAACCTAACGCTGCCTAAGCGCCCTGACACATTAACGGTTGATTGTGAAAGGTTACCCAAGTTACTTTGCTGTGCTGTGATGCCATAACAACGCTTCCTGGAGGCTAAAATGTAGGCCATTGTTATCCTTAAGCTACAAAGACATTTTGCCCAATTCACCTCTCTAAGTTTGGTGCTCATTGGATGGGTGACCGTGGGGCTGACTTCACAGAAAGGAAAGACATTTGTTTTCCTGAATTCATTGTCTGTGTTCAACTTAGTAGGAACTGGGAGTCAACCATTATTTTTTATATATATATATATATATATATATATATAAATAACACACACACACACAAAGTCAGCTATATATTTCTGTATGGTCCTTTAGGTGTGGGTAGGAACCACTGAGAGGTCTCAGCAGTGTGAGAAAAGTGGGGAGAGAGAAGAGGAGGAGAATGAAAGGAGAGAGGAGAAAGGAAAGACGTTCTAGACAGTGGGGGTTAAGTGGGTCCTGTGTGACCTGACACACTGTCCGGTGTCATTTACTGCCTTATTGCAGACACTAGAGGACACTGTAAATGGACCCCACAATGGCTGGAATATGGAGTGAAATGCCAGGGGGGTCCCTTTTAAGTGCTTGGACATGGGTTAACTGCCTTTTCTAGGAGCTGAATAAACAGAGAGGGTCACACAGAAAAACATTTATTTCTCTGTTTTGATTATGCCCTTTTAAAGTACGTGTTCTATAGATCAAGATTCCAGCTGCTAGGAGTTCCCTCTCTTAGCCCTGAGCCCCCAACCAGGGCATCGTGTTAGTGGTACCTTTCTTCAGAGAAGTGAAGACCTTTTTTTCTGCTGGTTAGAGTATCGCTTTGATTTTATTTTATAACAAAATAAAACAAATTCTTCCTTTTCTGGGAAGAATTTTATTTATTATTTTTCTCAGTCTTACCATCGGAATGATTCCTTTCTTCCAGGAAACTCAGTGAGGCGTCTTCCAATGGCCTTGATCCCATTTCCAACTGCAGGGGACCCGTGGAGTCAGACTTGTTGGGGGTGGGAAGTGGAGTAGGGTGCAGGTTCTGGGTGAACAGCTCGGCTCTGGGCATTTTAATTCCATGTGGAGCTGGCAGGGAGAAGGCCAGAGCAGGCCCCAGACCATCTAATCCCTTATCATGAGGGCCCCAGCTCCATGCCAAGAACTCGACTTTTGGAGAATGGCAGTTGTCTTGGGGGAGGCTCTCATCTCTGCAGGAAGCCAGCAGGCAGAATGGACACCACCAGATAGAGCCTTCTGTAGCCCGTCCAGAGGCATCTGATTATTCAGTTGATTTTTTTTTTTTTCTGGTCCAAATAAGCCTCATATCCCTTCATCAGAACAAAGCTGAACTTTCCCACTCCCCGGCTGGCGGAGATAGCTGTCTTAGGCTCCTTGGAAAAAGCTCCATGGTTACCTTTCTTTCCCATTTCCTTAGATCTTTTTGTTTGTTTGTTTGTTTTCTTTCTCATAAAGTAAGAAAGACATTCTTCTGCGCCTTGGCAGACAGCTGTCCGCGGTCCTTCTTCTATTGGGGTCTCACCGTTGGCCCCCCAAACCCCTCCCAGTCACAAAGCGACAAATGCTCCTCCTACCCTTCCTTTCACATAGGAAGGAACTGCTCTCTGAGCCGGCAAGTGAAACCTTGGCACCCTCTCAAAGAAACCTGAAGTGAGAAGGGTTCAAGAGGGAGGTCGCTTTGTGTGGAAAAGCTCCCGCCACAGACCTCTCCACCAGCCTGGCGGAGGGCCTCCCGCAGGGGCACCGGAGAGATGGAAGCCCATTCACACTGGGTATTGTGTCCACCCTGGCTCCTTAGCCATTACTGTAACTTTAAACAGCTCAAAGAAAAAGATTCCCATGGGATACAGGAGAAACCTATTCCCATCTCCCCTCCCATCCATCTGTGATATGGACTTGGGATTTTAGTCCCAAAATGCTTTATTTCCCCTCATCTCCAAGTTGGATTACCGACCTTCTATCTGTAAATGCCACCAACTGGCTTCTCTGTTCATGTCTCAGGGTTAGCACAAATACACATTTATTGCAGGGTACTAGGATATGAGATAATTCAATCAGTGTTCTGTTGGAGTCTAGTAAGGAAAAGAGACATGTGAACAATGATCTTACAGTGCTGAGACAGGTGGCTGGATGTCTGTGGCTTATGCCAGGAGCTCCCTAAGAGAAGCTCCCCTCTGTACAGCACCTAGTCTAGACCCGTGTGCAATAGGGGTTGTCAAAGGCTCATTGATCTTGGTGACTGATGGTGAGCAATGCCTCCACCCCTTCTTTGGCTCAAGCGTAGGGAAGTTGGTGTTAAAACTGAGTTAGTGTGATCACTGGAACAATAGAGAACCACCCTGAGCCCCTTCTTATTTTACTCATACAAAGTGGCGACCAGCGTGGAGAAGTGAGAAGAAAATTTCCACAAACTCGTGGGAACAGGGTGCTGTCCACTTTGCTCTCCACGATCACTGCTTTTATTGAGAAGGTGAACGGTGAGGAGTCCATGGTTTAAGTGACCGGCTCTTGGATTTAAATGTTTTCATTTTCTCCTAGAAGGAGAACTTTTCATGGCACTGGTGGCTACTCTCAGAAGGTGATCACTAAAGCAAAAGGAGATCAGATCTCTGCTGAGCCATTCACAACTCAGGCCATCTGCTGGAAAAGCAGAATGAGAAGGTGGCATTTTATCCTGGTGCATGGAAGAAGGAAGAAAGAAGAAGTTGTGGTGGTTGGCTTTTTGCTAGTAAAGAAAAAAATAAAGAGAGAAATAAGCATTTAGCCATCATTGTATATGGTTGGAGGTGAGCCAGTGCCCCTTTCTGACGGCTAATGTGCTGGCCCAGGAGACTTGTAAGCTAAAACTTTTCTATCTGTTGATTTAATGATGTATGGAGGATTCATATTTAAAAAGAAGGTTAGGGTCGTTGAATTCTAGGTCCCCATCCAAGTCTTAAAGTTCTGCTGGTCTATGAGTTAATCAACAACATTGGGTACCCACTCTGTGCAGGTGGGGTCTCCTTGTGCTGGCCCTCTCACCTATGGGTGAGCACTTTTCTCTAGTGGGAGCTGAAAACCTAGATTAAGAAATGAAAGTAGTATGGTAAAGAGCATTGGGTGGAGATAAAGCCATTTTAGTTCTGGGTCAAAAGCCATTTGAGTTCTGATGGGTCAATGGTTAATTGAGTCACTAGTATGAATGGGCCTGGCCAGTGCCGGTGCAGAGATACAGGGATGAAGGAGATGAATGGGGGCGTGTGGACAGCCTCTGTGAGGAGGCCAGGCCTAGGTAGAGCCAGGCCTCTGCACCTGCGTCCTGTGCACTGCTTGTCTGTTGCTCCACGTCTGCAGATGTTTGGGGGCTGGTAGGCCCAGACCCAGACAGGCAGGGAGAGCTGCCTGCACAGGGAAGTCGGTGGCATTGCTATTATTTAGTTTTGAAGGAGGCCATGACTTTGTGTGTAAAACAGAGGTGAAGAGGCCAGGGTCCTTTTGTGTGGGCCAGGGCCTACGTCACCCTGCGATTCTCTGAAGACTCCCGAGGAACTTGTCCCCGCAGCTGAGCTCATGGCCTCTCTGCTGGCCTCCTCTCCCTGCCCGCCCAGGCTGCCTTTGTTTTGACATCTTTTTACTCTCCTCTCCATGTTTCCTGTTTTTGTGGATCTTCCCCTTCTGCTGTATTTTTCCTGTGTCTGTTTGGGCTCCCAGATGTTGTGGCCACTGGTTATTTTGGTAACTATCTGGGGCATCACAAGATCTTAAAAAAAAAAAAAAAAAAGACAATGGAAAAATCCTATATTGGAAAAAAAATTTCCATACGTGTGTCCCAGGTTGGATAATAGACCATCCCAATGTTTTAGATGCGTAGCTTGGGTGTTACAAGGACAGAGCCAACCAACTGAAATGTAGTCAAATCAGTTAAAACATTCACAGTTCTGTCATTTTATGCCATCTCCCCGGGGCCCATCATGGCACACTGTACATCATTGGCACCCACAAAACTTTGGTTGAATTCAATGTATTAAGTGCTGTACCCTCTCTGGAGATATATTTTTAGGTAGGAGGGTTCACAGACCTTTTAAAATACCTTTTCTCCATTAGCTGTCATTTTGAAAAAGCTGTTGATACAGTGATCCAATCAAATGGCAGTGGAGGGCATGCTTGTCTGTATATGCAAAATAAAAGAAATGCCACAGAAGACATATGCTGCTCCGATGGGGACTCTAATCCATCTCTGGCAGCAGGACGGCCAGCAGTGCCCAGGAATTTGGCCTGAGAGAGGCCTATATAGGAAGAGTCTCATTAGCGAATTCGGTGTGGGCCAGATCCTGCAGGTAGGTAAACTGTTTGCTTCAACACCATTTAGTCAGCTCCTCTGCTGGTGGCTGTGGCAGAGGCACAGCTGGGTCGTGGGTTCCTTCTAGAGTGGAGGGGGTGTCTTCTCTGCCCTGACCACAGATCACACTTCTGCCCAGAAGGCCGACCTCAGATGGTGCTGGCAGGACAGCTTCTTCCTTATATACCACCTTTTCATACCCACCGCAGGACAGATCCAGGCATAACTACTGATGTGTAACAATTGACGAAAATGATACAAGCCCCTCAGTGGCTTTTCTGACCACCGCATGGTTAGGAGGAGGGAACATGACTTGGATGGAAAGAAACTCAGGGTTCCAAGGGGCCAAGTGGCACAGCTGGTAGAGCAACGGGCTGGACGCCAGATGGGACTTCTCACCAGGTCTCTTCTTGTTCGTGAACACCCGACTCCACATCCAATCAGTGAGAAAATCTTATTGCCTCCACCTGCCAAACTATTTCTCAAATGTGTTTTTTTTTTCTTTCTATTCCATCCATAGGTGACTCTTGGGCTAACAGTTACATATTTAGGAGAAATAGCTATTCTGGCATTTCTCTTGTGAATGGGTATAAACCATCAAGTCTCTACAACAGGAAGGAGCCAGCCAACTGGTCTTGTATATTCCTTGTCATTTTTATGACCACAGTTCCTGGTGATTGTTTCATGTTTAGTGGAAACATTCATGTCCATTCCTATAGACATACGTTGATCTACAGAACGATCAACCCCAGTGATTTCTCCAGCTGTGTGGAATTGTTGTGAGGTGCTCAGGGTCAGGTTTTGGTGCCTCAGGTATGGTGTAGCTGGGGGGCTGTTCCTAAGCTCTTTCCTATGTACCTGTGGTGCCGTGTATTGCAGGTCAGGGACATTTCGGTAACAAGAAGGGCTGGCTTTTATTTTATCTTATTTTATTTTATTTTCTGAGATGGAGTCTCGCTCTGTCACCCAGGCTGGAGTGCACTGGTGTGATCTCGGCTCACTGCAACCTCCGCCTGCCGGGTTCAACAGGAAGGAGCCAGTCAACTGGTCTCGTACGTTCCTTGTCGTTTGCAGGTAGGTAAACTGTTTGCTTCAACACCATTTAGTCAGCTCCTCTGCTGGTGGCTGTGGTAGAGGCACAGCTGGGTCATGGGTTCCTTCTAGAGTAGAGGGGGTGTCTTCTCTGCCCTGACCACAGATCACACTTCTGCCCAGAAGGCCGACCTCAGATTCTCCTGCCTCAGCCTCCCAAATAGCTGGGATTGCAGGCACCCACCACCACACCTGGCTAATTTTTGTAGAGAAGGGGTTTCACCATGTTGGCCAGGCTGGTCTCAAACTCCTGATCTCAGGTGATCCACCCGCCCCGGCCTCCCAAAGTGCTGGGATTACAGGCGTGAGCCATTGTGCCAGGCCAGGACTGGCTTTTAAATAGTAACCAGAAGAAGCACTAAGTGGAGAACTTCAAGAACGGGATTGGTACTTCCTGGGCTCCAAAGGGGCAGTGACTGGAAACCTCTCCTAGTTTCAGGATGATAATAATAATAACACTAGTAGCATTTGCTGAGGTCAGGCCCATGTTAATGATGCTTCACATGAATGAACTCATTTAGTCTTCACAACAGCATCATAAAGTACAGTCTATCATCTTCATGTTATGGGTGAGGAAACCGAGGCACAGAGAGGTTGATTAGCTTCCCTCAGGACGTACAGGTGCTTCCAAATTTTGTCAAATTTGGGAACACCTTTATTATATTCTTCTCATATATTATTCTTAAATACTGCATGAATTGATGATATTAGGAGAACTCCTGGCAGCCATTTCAACACTAGGACCACCAGCAGTAAATAGCCACAGGATTGTGGACCATATAGATATATCCTGCAAAATCCAAATGAAATGTATCAGCAACTCAGCTTTTCCTTAGCTGAATCCCCAAAACACCCTTAGCCATTCCTGTACCATCAAAGTGGAAGTAGGAATGAAAGTCAGAGTGGAAAGAGAGAGGTCTTAACCAACTCAGTTGAAAATAGTTTATTTTTGCACATTTTATGAAAACATATGCTCATGTGAACACATTGCGAGGTCTCCTCCCAGGGCCTTTGACAGGGTCTGCCTGAGGGTGGGACTCTGAAGCTTCTGCTTATTAACTGTACAATAGATTTGTTCCTGGCCCTAAGGTAGGTATGGGAGGTGTAGATCTCTCTTTCTCTCCTTTATCCATCATAGCTATAGACATCTATATTTATCTATCCATTTCCTGTATCTATCTAGAGATAGATATATTTCATATCTATATATACATCTACATCTCTCTCTTGCTGTATATGGTAACAGGATGCACACTGAAGGTGTTGGATGGATGTCCGCCAGTCCTGTTGGGTACTGCTGTGACAGAGATAAAGCCTCACTTGGAGATAATGTGAAGTCCTTTGTGATGTTAAGGCTTAAATCAAATGACTTCCCCGCCCCATCTCTCCCCAAAACAATCCTGTTAGACCGGAATTATTATTCCCATTTTGCACACGTGGGAGCTAAGGCTTAGAGAAGCACACAGGGGGAAGAACCAGCTCTGACAGTCATTTTTCACTCATATGAACTAATGATGGCTTCTATAGAAAGCACAAATAAGGATCACATTTCATGGCCTCAAGAGGATAGGATGGCAGAAAGCTTATAGCTCCTTAGGAAGTGAAGTACATAATAATAGGTTGTTGTATTAGTTAAGATTAGTTGGGACTGTGAGTGGCAGAAGTCCCTGAATAACAGTGCTTTACATCAGATGGATCCTGATTTCTACTGATTTCTCACTAATGTGAATGTCCAGGTAGCTGGTCCACTGTCATCAGGGGTCAACTTCTATTTTATTGCTTTGCCATCCTCAACACGTACTTCTAACTCATGGTCCAAAGTGGCTGCTATAGTTCCAACCATGAGGTCTATATTCTAACCAGCAGAAAGGAGAGAAGGGCAAAAGAAGACACATTTCTTCTCCTTAATTACACTTACTGAGAACTGTGTATATGTGTGTTTCCACAGACATATATGCACACACCTGCCACTCCTATCTACAATCCCATTGGAAAGAACTTGGTCATGTGGCCACACCAAGATACGAGGGAGATTGAGAAATATAGGTTTTATTCAAGGCAACCGTGTTCACAGATAACACTGTGACAAAGGGGCAGAGCTGATGTAAGGAGATAGCTAGCACAATTGTCGTGTGCTGTATCTCATCATATTTTGCTTATTATCTTCCCAAGAATATTGCATTCTCTTTGAAGTCAGGGATTCTATTCTGTATTCATCCACAGAATTAGAGAATGTGAAAAGGCCAAAGAGGTGATTCAGTTTAGTGATTTTCAAACTTCTTTTTATCATATATTTCATTTTTCAAAGGAAATTTTTTAGGAGACTCCAATATGTAAGACATGAAAGCAATATATTATCAAAAGTAATTTCACGAATTCAAAGTTATAGCATTTTCTTCTTTTAAAATCAACATGGAGTCAAGTTAAAGGTTCTAAAGTACCAATATTTGCTACACAATACATTTGAGTGTGTGTGTTTCCACTGATTTATAAATAGCTTAAAGTTCACTTCTAATAATGAAATTCAATACAATAGCTTCAGAACCCCTTCAAACCTGAGCTTGAAAACAGCCAATCTAGTTCAAACATCTCATTGTACAGCAAGTATTGTGAGGCCCAAAGTGGTGAGCTGCTTTGGTCAACATCCCAGAGCTAGGCAGTGGTGGAATGCGGCTAAAATCAAGTTTGTGAGTCAACAAGTATGGGCTAAAGTTCCAACATTGCACAGGTGCCAAGCACTTCTTATTAAATCCCTCTATATTGCCTAGAAGACTGCTGGGTGTAGAGAGGCTGCTCAGTACATATTTGTTGGTAAGAGAAAGACTTTTTCCATGATGATGGGGTATGTTTACTTAAGGAGAACAGAGGCCCTAAGGGTCATAGAGTCATTATTTGGTATGGAGGGAATAACAATACGTAACATTTGTTTGGCTCTTTATATATTCATAAAGTGATCACATATCTTTTCCAATTTAATCCTTTCAAAACCTATTAAATAATTAGAGCAGATATTATTCTTATTCCCATTTTACAGGTGAGGAAACTGAGGCTCACGGAGTTGAATGAGTTGCCCGAGAATACAAGGCAACTGAGTGGCGGAGCCCGAAGCCAAATCTGTGTTTTCTGGCTCCAAATCCAGACCTCTGTTCTTTATTGTCACCCAGCTCGTTGAGTTTTTCATACACTTATTTAGACTTTTCCTGTGTTACACAACTCTAAGGGGGTACCATTCCCACTGTAAACTAAGGAGTTATGTTTTGGTCTATTTACATAGACCACAGTGGTATCTTTGGCATTGTGCAAAGTGGTGACAGTATCTCTCTCTACATTGGGAGTTCTTTGAGTGAGGGCATTATGATTTATCTCTGTATCCCAGGCACCTGGCCAGGGATATCAATTGATGTTGTTGAATGAACTGCATTGCATGACTACAGAGTGCAGTAGGTTTTCCAATAATTTAATTTGTGTTCCTTTTTGTCTCTTTAATCAGACCATAGGCCTGGAAAGGACAAGGGGTTAAACTTTGCCCTCTTCCCTGCATCCTAAGTCCCACTCTCCTTATTCTTCCAGGCTTAATACAGGCTAAGGCTCAGAGTTCTCACTCAGCCAGCCTGCGTTATTTCAGCAGCATCTGCAGTGATGCGCTTAGATCTGAACTACGGCCAGAAGACCTGTATTTCAATCTCTGTCTCATCATTAACAAGATATATGGTCTTGGGGATAGTTCTCTCCTCTGTAAATGAAGGAGATGCTCTACCACTGTGTATGGTTATCATAGTAGATTGTGTGTGTTCAGTTCTGTGCCTCTAGTCAGCGTTGATTACATGCTATATGAACCCCACTCTGTTGGCTTATGGAGGACAAAGGAGGTACGGGCAGCAGATGGGTGAGGCTGACTGATTTGACCCTATGTTACTGCACTCAGGGAGTGATCATTAGATTCCATGACATTTCTCCCAGTATCTCATGGTCACTGTGGTTATTGATGTTGATGCTCTTCTTGGTGATGACTGGACCCGTCTGATTGATTCCTGGTATATTGCATACATCCACTTACTCATTTTTTCATTCAACAGATATTTATTGTCTGCTGTGTAGCAGGTATATTCAAGGGGTTAGGGATGATACAGTTCCACACAAAATGGGCCAAGTCATTGCCCTCGTGCAGCATATCATGCTGTAGGGGAAAGAAGAAGAGATATGCAGGAAGCAAAGAAACACAAAAGTATGCAATATAGTAATATAGGGTAGGGACAATTTCTCTGAAGACAGTGAAGCGGGGCTAGTGAGGGGTGAGGCTGTGTGCATGTGTAGGAGTGGTATGTGTGTCTGTGTGTGCATGTCTGCATGTACGGGTGAGAGTGTATGTGGGACCATTGGGAAGGCCTCCTTGAGAGGTGACCTGAACCAAGAGGAGTGAACTCTGCAGTTATTGGGGGAAGAGCTGAATTCCTAGATTCTTGGGAAATGTTTCCTTAATGTTAAATAAATAATTATGAATGAATCTTGGGCCTACTCTGTCCAAATCTCACTTTGCTTTCACATTGAACCTCACATCAAGTCCAAACACCTCCAAGGGCCTTTCCAGCATGAACTTCACTCTCCCCTTCATGTGATTATCTCACTACACCACGGGGCCTGGATTCTGATTCCCTCCTGCCCTTGGCCTCTCCAGGCCTGTCAGCTTCATGCTCCACTGATCTCTTTTTCCTGGGCATTCTTACTGTACTTACAGCCTACACTTCATAGTTTGCACATTCTTTCTTTCTTTTTCATTCATATTTGTTGGATTTGTCTCTTCAACTGAGGCTTAGTAGTTTTGGAGTGAGTTATGTTTTAAACTTCTGTTGGATCCTCTGTGGGACCTACCACAAAGCTAGGTCCATAGCAGGTGTTCAGTAAACCTTGGATATTGACTAACTGAAGAATTATTTTCTTCTCCAAAGGAATAGATTGGAGGTAAACCTGATGTGGTACATTGGGAACAATGGCACAGACTTCTCCCATCAAGATCTGGCATCTGTTTTCTCAGTCGTTAATCTGGGCTGGCTTTGTGGCATGTTTTGACTAATAGAATGTGTGGTAGAAGTGATGTGCAAGTTCTGGTCTAGAAGTCTTGCAGCCTTTTTTTTTTTTTTTTCATTTTGAGAGATGAGGTCTCACTATGTTGCCCAGGCTGGCTTTGATATCCAGGGCTCAAGGGATCCTCTTGTGTCAGCAAGTAGCTTAGAGTACGGATGTGTTCTCCCATGTCTGGCTCCTCGTACCTTTTGCCCTTGGGCTGGAAATGCTTCCCACCCTGAACATACCAAGGCTAGCTTAGTAGAAGATGAGAGACCAGGGCCAGGCGCGGTGGCTCACGCTTGTAATCTCAGCACTTTGGGAGGCCAAGGCAGGTGGATCACCTGAGGTCAGGGGTTTGAGACCAGCCTGTACAACATGGTGAAACCCCATCTCAACTAAAAATACATAAATTAGCTGGGTATGATGGTGCATGCCTGTAATCTCAGCTACTCGGGAGGCTGAGGTAGGAGAATGGCTTGAACCTACGGGGCAGAGGTTGCAGTGAGCCGAGACCACACCATTGCACTCCAGCCTGGGCAACAAGAGCGAAACTCTGTCTCAAAAAATAAGAAAATAAATAAATAAAATGAAGAAGAAGATGAAAGACCATATGTAGACAAATCTTGGCCATCACAGCTGTGGCCCCAGACATGGGAGTGACGCTCGTTAGGAACAGTTGATTCTGGTTCAGACCAGAAAGATAACCCTGCTGAGCCTGGTCCAAATTGTCCATCCACACAGTTAGGAGCTAAATAGTGTGGTATTGCTTTAAGCAACTGGGTTTTGAGTGGTTTTCTCTGCAGCATGCAATAAGCGATCATTCGGCGAGACCATTCTGGTAGCATGGCAAAGTAGTTCTAGAGATAATCTCTTGAACTCGGATTACATTTGTAATATACTTCAGATCTCTTTCATGTTCATCACCTCATTTAATTCTTACAGGATTATTTGAGAAGACAAGCAATCATTATTGTGCCTATTTTACAGATCAGGAAATTAAGGCTCACAGAGGCTGCCTTACATGTGCTACTTGGAAGAGGATGTAGGATTCAGCCTACTGTGATGTGGAGGTCCCAGGACGCATGGTGGCTTTTCCTGTTGAGGTCAGGTTAGCCCTGAAGGCAATAGCCTGAGTTAGAAGGAGAAAGCTGAGAGCTGAGGGCCTCACTCTGAGGCTGCCTGTTTTTCTTTTTTCTTTTTTTTCTCTCTCAAGACAGAGTCTTGCTGTGTCGCTTAGGCTGGAGTGCAAGGGCACGATCTTGGCTCACTGCAACCTCTGCCTCCTGGGTTCAAGCAATTCTCCTGCCTCAGCCTCATGAGTAGCTGGGATTACAGGCATGCGCCACCACACCTGGCTAATTTTTTGTATTTTTAGTAGAGATGGGGTTTTGCCATGTTGGTCAGGCTGGTCTTGAACTCCTAACCTCGTGATCCATCTGCCTTGGCCTCCCAAAGTGCTGGGATTACAGGCATGAGCCACCGTTCCCAGCTGAAGCTGCCTGTTTTCATGAGCCCTGTGGTCCTGGGCTTCTCTCACCTCCATGTAGGAAGGTTGCATAATGAGAAACTCATAATGAGGCTTAGCAAGTCCTTGTTTTTTCCAGAGTAGCTCAGAGCTTCTGCTTTGCTGCTGGATTGGGTTGCTTGTGAAGGTTTCTAATTCGGGGTCTTAATTTTTGTAAAGCGTGAATTACAAGAAGTCAGAAGAATGATGCAAAGAGCATTTAATAATGCACATTCACAAAAGAAGTGGTGTAACTACATTAATTAGGCAAGTCTTGCGTAAAGATGCAATGTAATTATATATTTGAGACAGTTAATTAGGGAGCTACTTGGAAATTTCAGTGAATATTAAGGTAATTATACATAAATACTATAACCATTAAGACTGCACCCATAATGAAAGCAATAACTAATTACATAAATAACAGCATACTTATGTTTTTACATTACCAACACCTAACAATGCTTCCTCTCCCCCGCCTCCCTTCACCATGCAAATGGCAAGTCTTTCATTTTTAACTCAGATATTCTTGCAAATGGTTGGGAACAATGACCTTTCCTCTTCTTTCCTCTATGTTGACAATGCTGGGCCTGCTGTGGAAACTTCCTGTGAATGGACAGAAGTGTGAGATGTGAGGGCAGGCGGGGCTTGCCTGACTCCACCTGTGTGATTGGGGACAGGAATAAAGCAGGGCCAAGCCGTGTAGTGGCTGGAGAAGGACAAGGTGAGACCATGGTCAGAGTTAAGCTGACTCCAGTCCTACCCTGCCCTTTATCAGGTAGTTGAACCACCTCAGAGAAATCACTTAGCATTGCTGAGCCTCAGTTTCCTCATTGTATCGAATGGGCATAATAGTAATCCCTGCATGTCAGAGCTTTCATGGACAACAGATATAAAACCATCAAATGCCATCCTGTGTAACTGGCCATAGTTTGTCTTTGAAGCTCCTGCTCATAGACCTCTATGCCTTTTGCTCCTCTCAGCATATCCCTTTTATCTTCATGGCTCTCAGATACCCACCAAGCTGCCTATACCACCTTCTCAATTAAGAACAGCTTTTATAAAATGATCTGGATCTCATTCATACTCAAGTGTGACTGACTGATGACTCCAAGGATTGGGAGTAGGTGGATGATTGAGTATGTTTATATTGTAATAGGAAGCAAAGTCTTCAGCTACTGCCGTACGTATAAAATTCCCAGGCAACAGGTAGTTAATGAACTGTTTGGACTCCAGGAGCACTTCTGGGCACTCATGATATCTCACTATGTAGGAATTTGTTCTTTCACATGAGAGAGGCCACATAGAGTGGTGGGTAAGAGCATGGAATAGGAGTCCCAGACACCTGGGATTAAGCTCTTGGCTCTAGCACTGGCAGACTACTTAGTCCTTCTAATAAGAATGAAAATGCTAGCATGTATCGATCAGTTACTATGTTGCAGGGACTGGTTTAAGGACCTTACTTGTATTAACTAATATTAACTAATTTAATCTTCATGAGAACCCTGCAAGGTACATGCTATTATTGTCTTTGTCTCATGGATAAGAAAATTGAGGCACAGGGATGTTAAGTAACTTGTCCCTCCCAGGTCACATAGGTAGTAAGAGGAGGAGCTTGGATTTGAATCTCAATGCTTGGCTCTACAGCCTGAGTTTTCTGCCATCTTCAAATGCAAGATGTGGCAATCATGATACCTACTTCATGGGGTTGTGGTATTATTTGAGATAGCTTGGGTAGAGTGCTTAGCTCACTGCTAGCACATTGTAAGTACTCTATTCTATCAAACTTTGCCTCTTGGCCCAAGTGTCAGTGCATGTTCATTTCTCCGTTTGATTCTTCTCTTGGCCAGGCAGTGTCTCCCATGCTCCTCATTTCCCACTACCTTCCATTGTTTATAGCTTGGTCAATTTCTCACCAAGTTGCCTTTCCTGCTTATGTGGAATGTGGACATAAGGGATGAGTCAGATTCCACCTGATCTACCAGACGAATGGTGCCCTTTCAAAGACATTCAAAAGGGAAGCCACCTGCTTGATCTGATAATGCTGCCATTACCCAAAGTCTGACTGACATTGTCCCCTCCTGTCACATTTCCTGATTCCTTGGAATTCACACATCAGTTTTTACTGGAGAAGTTTCATCGCCTTGTGTATTGACCAGATTTATATATGAATTGCTTTTAACTCTCTTGAGAAAATAAAACAGACCTTTCCCAGCATGGTAGGCAACAGCAGTATTTGGTACATAGAAACTTGTTCTTTTAAGACATGTGGATGGTCTGTCTGGAATAGAAAAAGGCTCTTAGTATATGGCTCTTAGTACCCCAGAGTGAAGCTTTTCTTAATTTGGTACGGGCTGGGGACCAGCCTGTTTACATGTTCCCTTCCATGTACCCTAACTATAGCCATTGGCCAGCCTTTCCGTACAGTCTCTGTTTGCAGCCATTTTTTTTTTCACGCTATCAGAAGAAAATTGTCTCATTCACTTATATTTGACTTTTAACACAAAAATCTATGTGATTCCATTATTCATAAGTGAATAATGAGACACCAGACAATCTCTGGATATTTGGGAAAAATCATAAAGCACAAAAGAGAAGAATTAACAGATAGAGATGATCCCAGAGAACACAGATAATTTAGAGAACAGAAGGGGACTTAAAATTTTTTTGGCTGGGCGTGGTGGCTCACATCTGTAATCCCAACACTTTGAGAGGCTGAAGTGGGCAGATTTCTTGAGGTCAGGAGTTTGAGACCAGCCTGGGCAACATAGCAAAACCCTGTCTCTACAGAAAAAATACAAAAATTAGTTGGGTGTGGTGTTGCACGCCTGTGATCCTAGCTACTCAGGAGGTGGAGGTGAGAGGATGGCTTGAGCCCAGGAGGCTGTGACTGCAGTGAGCTGTAATTGCACCACCTTACTCCAGCCTGGACAGCAGAGTGAGAACCTGTCTCAAAAAAATTTTTTTTGTAGTTGAAATACAAGACAATATTATATTGTAAAATAATTACTGCTTAAAAAAAGGAGAAATCAAAGAACAAGAAATAATTTTTGGAATTGAAAAAGTGTGAATAGTAAAATAAACATTTCAATAGGATATCTGGAAGATAAAGTTGAAAAAAACTCCCTATTTATAGAGCAAAAAGAAAAAAATATAAGACACAATGAAAAGTTAAGAGGTAGAGATGATGAAACCAAGAAATGTAACCTCCACTCAATAAAAATTCCAGAAAGATATAACAGAGAAATGAAGAAAAGGAAATAATGAAGGCTGAAGAGAGGAACTTAAACATTTTTTTCAATGTGGTATATATATACCATGGAATACTATTCAACCATAAAAAGGAACAAAATAATGACATTCGCATTGACCTGGATGGAACTGGAGACTATTATCCTGAGTGAAGTAACTCAGGAATGAAAAAACAAATGTCGTATGTTCTCACTCATAAGTGAGAGCTAAGCTACGAGGATGCAAAAGCATAAGAATGACACAATGGACTCTGGGCACTTGGGGAAAGGGTGGGAGGGGATGAGGGATGAAAGACTACACATTGAGTTCAGTGTACACTGCTCGGGTAATGGGTGCACCAAAATCCCAGAAATCATCACTAAAGAGCTTCTTCTTGTAACCAAATACTACCTGTTACCCAAAAACCTAATGAAATATATGCAAAATGAAAAAAATTAAAAAGAAGATTTTTTTGGGGGAGGAAAAGTATTGTCACTGAAAGAAAAAGAATCAGATTGCCACTCCATTCACCTCACAACACTAATTGCTAGATGAAAATGGCATGATACCCTTCTACTTCTAAGGGAAAATAATTTTGGCCCAAGATTTCTATACCTAGACAAATTATCATTCAAGTGTGAGGTCTAAATAAAAGCAATTTTCAGCGATGGAAGGATCCAGAAATTTTATCTCGCACATGGGTTTTCTAAACAAAATAAGACAAAACAAACAAACAAAACCTTCAGCATGTAACCCATAAACTCAAGAAAAAAATTGAAGAAGGGGGAAGATACAAAACCCAATTCCTAGAGAGTACCAGGAACAGATCCCAGTCTGCCAGCTGTGCAACAGGCCTAAAAAAAAAATCAGTTCAAGTTAGAAAAAGGAAGTCACATAACTCCAAGAGGAATGTTTTTAAGAAAAAAGTAAATTTTATTCACTAAGTAGTATGATTGTAAACCTGCAATATCCTATGGATATGATTTTTTAAATGCGTATTTCTTCTCAAAAGATAAAAGAAGAGAATTTGAAAATATTAAGAAACATATAAAGCTATCTTAAAAATCATGGTGCAAATATGAAGTCAGCTAAAATATGGCATAATTTTGAGTAATTCTATGTACAACTTTTTCTTATGGTACTTACCATCTTTTAACATTCCTTATAAGTTACCTACTTATTATGCCTTTTTTTTTTTTTTTTTTTTGAGACAGAGTCTCATTCTGTCGCTCAGGCTGGAGTGCAGTGGCGTGATCTCAGGCTCACTGCCACCTCCGCCTCCCGGGTTCAAGCTATTCTCATGCCTCAGCCTCCCTAGTAGCTGGGACTACAGGTGTGCACCACCACACCTGGTTAATTTTTGTACTTTTAGTAGAGACAAGATTTTGCCATGTTGGCCAGGCTGGTTTTGAACTCCTGACCTCAAGTGATCCACCCACCTCGGCCTCCCAAAGTGCTGGGATTACAGGCATGAGCCACTGCACCAACCTCTGCTTGTTTTTTATACCCCAACTAGAATGTATGCTCCATGAGGGCAGAGAGTTTAGCCTATTGCATTCATTGTTGTATTTTCTGCACCTGGAAAAGTGCTTAGCACATAGTAGCCACTCCAGTATTTGTTGAATAAATGAATGTATTAAGAAAATGCAAATTCTTTTGACCTGATTTTTAGTATACTTTTCTTCAAGTTGTACATGTTTAATGACAGAGGGTCATATATCTTCCTTTGGAGTTCTATTATACTATTTGGCTTTGCAGTGAATAATATTTGCCTCAACTTAATATTGTAAATACAGTTTATTTATTCAAGAATAAATTATTTTATTGAAATAGAATCTACATTCATAAATCATAAGGATACAGTTTGATGCATATTTACACCTAGATCAAGAAACAAAACACTACCAGCATCGTAAAAATGTCCCAATTACCTTCTCAATATAATGAAGTTATTTATCTTGTCTTTTACTTTCTTGAACATAGTAATCATAGTTATTTCAAAGTTCCTTTCTGATAACTCCAACATTTAAACTTCCTTTGAGTCTGTCTTTATCGTTCGCTTTTTCTTGTAGCTCTGGTCATTTGGGCTTACCTGTTGTTATACCAAGTAATTTTTTATTGAATCCTGGATGTTACGAATGAAAAATTGTACAGATCCTCTGAGGCTCTGTAGTTTCTTCCTCCAGAGGTGGCAGACAGTTCACCTGAATACAGACTAGAATGAAGTTTGTTAGAAGCTAGGCTTCAGTATTGGTAAAGGCAAGTCTATTTTGGTTTGCCTTAACTTCTAGGGAATTGTCTTTCAGATGTCTTGAATGACTGGGATGTTTTCCAGGGCTCCTCCTTTTTGATGGGCCCTGAACTGCAATTTTATTCTCCTAGCCATGTGAGGTGGCTTAAAACTCTGCTTAGATTCTCAGACTTAGGGCTGACACTTTCTGTTCTGTTCCTTTGACACTCTGCTCCTTGGCCTCTTGCCTGCAGCTTTAAGAATTGGCAGATACTTTGAGGCTAAAAGTGGCCTGGGCTTTCTTCTGCACTTCTTTTCTTTTTGAGATCTTGGCTCCTCAAATCCTTCTGTCTTAGCAGCTGTCTAGTGCCTTCAATTTTTTAAATATACTTTTTATTGTGTAATAATTTTAGCTTTACAATAAAGTTGCAGAAATAATATACGTCCCACCCTAATGGTAACAATATCATGGGCACATTTGTCAAAACTAAGAAATCAACATTGGTACACTACTACACTACTATTAATAAAATTTCAGACTTTATTCCAATTTCCTCAATTTTTGCATTACATTTAACAAGTGTATTTTTTTCTAAAGTCCAGCTTTTTAGTTATTTTTGGCAAGAGGGCTGATGTATTATAAGCTAATACATCACAGCTAGAAACAGAATAATCAGAAAAATACTATTTATTTGTTTTAAATTTTTAAATAATTAACCCATAGATAAGGCATGGAAGACTTAAAATTGGACATTCAACATTCTAAAGATAACTGGTAGAACAATAAAAAACAATGTCACCAATAAAACTCCAGAAATAGATACGAGGTAGGAAGTAGTATTAGGGAGTAAATTTTCACATTTTTTCATAGAGGAGAGTCAATTGATACTGTCAAGTTCCTAAATCAAGATACAGAAGTATAAGAATTATGATGAAAATGATCATAAAGACAGAAAGTAGAACTGAAAGTGGTTATCTCTGAGTAATGGGATAGAAGATGGTGAGGGTACAAAAATTCTGCTTTTCTTATATTCTTGTATTATTTTCTTATCCTCAGGCTGGTTTGTTAGTTTTTTTTTAACCATAGGAAGCAGAATCTGTGTGTACTGACATGGTATAATATGTTTAATACATTGTATTATTGTATTATTACAATACAAATCTGATACTATTTACATAAAAACTCTATGTGCACATGTAAATGTGCAGTGTGATTTTGTAAACATATCTGAACTCTTATGCTTCTTTCTTATGAAAACAGCACGCCCTTGTCCTGCGAGTTTAGCCTGCTTGTCTCAGGAAGAGGATGAGATGCACATGGAGCAGAGGCTTCCTTTCTTTCAGGAAATTTGGGCTGAATCAGAATTGCCTAGTCCTCTCTTACCACTAGTGGAAGTTAAGAATAATTTTACAGTGATGACAAATTTCTCATAATTAACAATAAATACCAGAAAACAAAGGAATAATACCTTCAAAGGGCTGAGTGACAATAGGCATTAACCTGGCTTCCATAGCCAAAACCCCCTAGTATTTGAGATTTGAGGTGACACGTAGACTTTTTCACAGGTACAAAAACTGGGAGAATTAACCCTCCAAGCCTTTCCAGAATAAATTAGTAAATATACTTCAAAGGAAGTGATCCTAGCAAGGAGCTGGATGCAAAACAGGTGGTGAAAATGAAATTAACATTGATTGGTAATAAGATTAATTATTGTAAACACTTTTTTTTCTTTATTTTACAAAAGATCTGACAAGAAAATTTGTTACTGCTTTTCAGGAGATAAACAGTTCTTGCTTTATTTGAGAGGAGATTAGAGACATTAAGCAACTTCAGAATTAGGAAAACATATAGTTATGTATGTATATTCAAATGTATGGATTGGCTGGGCACAGTGGCTTATGCCTGAAATCCCAACACTTTGAGAGGCTGAGGCAGAAGGATCACTTGAAACCAGGAGTTTGAGACCAGCCTGGTCAACATAGTTAGCCCTGTCACTACAAATATTTTTAAAAATTAGCCAGGTGTGGAGGCATGCACCTGTAGTCCTGGCTGCTTGGGAAGCTGAGGCAAGAGAATCAGTTGAGCCCAGGAGTTCAAGATGGCAGTGAGCTATGATCACAGCACTGTGCTCCCTCCTGGGCAACAGAGTAAGACCCTGTTCCTAAAACATAAACAAATAAAATGTATGGCTAATTAGTGTAATAGTATAAATAAAAGTCTAGCTTTCAAATCAGCAGAAGAAAAATGAAAGAGTAAAGGAAACTTGTAGGAGGTGGGAAATGGGAAAGATAAGGCAGACATGACTTAACCCCATCTGCAAAGTGCGCTTTGCCATGCAGTAAACGTATCACCAGTATGGCAATAGGACGTGGCCATCTTTAGGGGTTATTAAGCATACCCCAGGAACGTCAATGCAGAGACTCTGAGGTGAGAAGCTGATTGGCTTATTTAAGGAGGTCTGTGTGGTTGAAATGAGAGAGGAAAATGGGAGCTGCTCATGAAGGGCCTGATAGACCCCACTAATGACCTCAGCCATCTCTTTACTGGGTCTGAGGGTGGATTTTAATATGCTCAAAGTCACTGAACATGAGAACCAACTGGGGAGCTTGTTGAAATGGACATTTCTGGGCCCAAGAGGTTTTGATTCAATGGCTTTGAGGAAAAGCCCCAGAGACAGGTATTTTCTAAAGCATCCCAGATGCTTTGCAGTGGGATCAAGCTATGGCCTATGGCTACTTGCACCAGATGAAAATGACACAGAGGACTGAGATAATAAACATAAGAAAACTGTTCAATTCTTCTTATCTCCATGGCTGTTTTCGTTCCTTTTGCCATTGACTCATTTTGGAGTGGGGGTGGGGGGATGTAATTCTGGCCAATGAAACATAGAGACAATGTCTGAGTGACAATAGGCATTAACCTGGCTTCCATAGCCAAAACCCCCTAATATTTGAGATTTGAGGTGACACGTAGACCTTTTCACAGGTACAGACAATGCAAAAAACGTGGGACTTAGCATTATTAAGTGACTGAATTAACCCATCCTGAACTCACCTATCTTAGGATGTTCTGTTAAGAGAAATAATAAATTCCCATACTCTTTAAGGTTAATTTGGGTTGGAATTTCTA
Organism: Mandrillus leucophaeus; assembly: GCF_000951045.1. Taxonomy (NCBI): domain Eukaryota; kingdom Metazoa; phylum Chordata; class Mammalia; order Primates; family Cercopithecidae; genus Mandrillus; species Mandrillus leucophaeus. The sequence continues at coordinate 578,472 of NW_012105399.1, forward strand.
CAAGTTGCAGCTGAAACATTCCTAAATGATATGGCAAGACTGGGCTATAGGTTTTTCAAGCTGCTCCATATTCTCCTTATGGGTAAAATAGGAAAGCTATAGCTCCTTGCTTCTTCTCTCGTCTATAACAATAAACCCTATGGAGCAGGCTTATAAATGGATTCAATGAGATAATCTTTAAAGTGCTTAGCACAGTGTCTGGACAGAGTAAGTGTTTAATAACAGCTCTTTGAATTGAATGAATAAGTGAATGGGTGATCGAATTTGTTGAAAGGCTATAGGTAAACATGGAAATAACATAACCACATACTGGTCTTCATTTCTAGGTGTCTCTCAAATCAAGATTGAAGATTACTTTGGCTTTCTTTGGCAACCATCCTGTTGCTAATCATTACTCTTTTAAAAATAAATTTCTATCAGTTTAGGAAAAAAGAAGTATCTGCTTGTTTATACATTTTTATTCAACAGATGCAGGTCTCATGAATGTTTTTTCCTTTCTAAGTAAAGAGAAGAGTAAATTATTTTACCTTTATAAAAACTACAGAAACACACTTTGAACATAACCCAAAAATATTATTGACATTTCTAAGTAGTTTCCTTTTCCCTTCTTGTTTTCCTAATCCTCTGCCCATACCCTATCCACTGGTCACTGCGAGGGCTGATGTAGGGGACGGTAATGCATGATCACTGAGGCAATTCAGGGCAGTGAAGAGAAATAGGATGGATTTAGGCTATATGACATAATACTTGGGTGCATCTTCAACATGCTTAGGCAGCATCCTCACTTTCCACACCCTGGGTTTGCTCAGGTTGCTGGACACTTTGCAGTTCACTGTAGTTATAACAGGCAGAACTCAGGCTGAAGTCCAATGCTAAAGTTCATCAGACACTTAGGAGGATCACAGATGGGCAAACAGGTCTTGAAGAACAGAAGGATAATTCATAGTTACTTCTTGTTTGAACCCAGATTTGTGAGACCTGAAAACCTTCTCAAACACAAAAGCAGAGACCACATGAGAAACAATCAATATTGTATTTCAGCATTTCAAAAATAAATTGGGAAAAACAGGCCTTCTGTCCTTTGGAGTGAAGTTGCTTAGGATGTGCTATGTTACTGGACCTGGAAGTCATGATCAAACTTGACAGGGCCATAAGCATGTGCTAAAGACTGGAATTATTAACATTTCTGTTCCCAGAGACAGAGAATTTTCTATGGTAAATATCAACATTTATGCTGTGTGTTAGACTGTTTTCATATTGAAGGTTGTAACTCTATATCCTGCCTTCCTCCATATCCTGTCTCACCCAACTCATGGCTGAGACCACCATTGGTGGTCTGAATACTCTTTTTAATCCCCAGGGGTTTGGGAACTAAGCAACTTGGAAGGCATGGATTTAGACTCCCCAGGAAAAGTCATGGGATGGCATGTCACTTCATTCTACCTGGCTAAAACCTTCATCCTGGATTCTGTTCCTTTGCAGCAGCGTGGAGTGACGTTATGAATCAGAAAGTTCCTGGTTCTCTCTCTCTCACTAATTAAAGCCCTACATCTCTCAGGTCACATGTGGATGGAAAGCAAATCAGAGATCAATCTTGCAGCCTTGCAATGGAAACAGACCTGGTTCTTTTTGTCCATCACATGCATGTGCAGTGGGTGGCATTCTGATGTTTTGAAAATCAGAATGCTTCTGTGCAAGTACAGAATTCTCTTTTATCAGCAAAAGAGCTATCGAGGAGTCCTGGTAAATAGGACAGACACTTCTGGGGCCAATGTGGCAGTGTGTGTGTATTTGCGTGTGCGTGAGATGTGGGGGTGTGGGGCACTGCCTCTGAGAGTGTTAGAATCAGATTTCCCAAAAGTGGACACCTGGAAAATCCTGTGCCATATTGGCTATTGCTTCTTAAGGATGACATAATAGAGCTGGAAGAGATCCAGGATAGGGCAGCTGAATTAATTAAAGAGTTGGAATGATTGTTAAAAACACTTTTTTTTCTCAGGTTATAAAAGTAATACGTATTCATTATAGAAAATTTGGAAAATATTCAAGGCAAACAATAAAATGAAATTATATGTTATCTTGCCACCCAGAGATAATTTAACATTTTACTCAATTGGCTTTTAGTCTTTTTTCTTAGAACACAAACATATGTGTTGCAAAATTGGTATCATATATATGTATGTATAGTGTATATGTTTATATTCACCTATATTTATTCATTCACACACCTATATAAAATTTTATATCCTATTTGGTACATGTTTTGTGTATTATTGGGTGTATGTTTTCCTGTCATCAAATATTTTCTAAAACGTTTTAATGACTAATGTAGCAATTGATGGGTCTACAAAAACATACTTGATGATTTTTACATTATTTAGATTTAGTTTATTTTTAGATTATATTTAATTAAGTATATGTGCATATTTACTTTCATAATTAACACTGAAATGGAATGTTTTCCACCAAAATCCTCGTGGGCATTTCTGATTATTTCCCCAGGATCAATTCTTAGATGTCAAATTACAGGGCTAGGTTTTAAACACTTTTGAAGTTGTAGCTAGATTTTAGTAGACACACAAAATGAATTTAGAAGCTGAAGATTTATCAGCTTGAAAAGCTAACTACTGAACGGAGGCACAGATGAAGTCTATAAAAGAGCAAAAGGCTTTAATTGGTCAAGTAGAGATTTGCTAACCAAATCCAGAAATATTGCAAATACACAGCAATTTTTGGAATTCCATGAGGGTAGCCTTGGAGCCAATGCAAAGGAGGTGTGATTTGCTTGGCAGAGAGAAGATCTGTGCATTTCTTTGCCTTGAAAAGGGGCAACTGGCTAAAAATATAGACAGATTCTGCAAGATTTTCAGTAATGGCTATGTGAATGGAGTTTTGTCATTATGAAGTCGTATCATCAAGTACCCAGAACTGAATGTTATAGTCACGGCACATGGTCATGAATGTATATTCTGGCTGTGTGGCTTGGGGCTGAGTGAAGGGACCACAGGGTCTCTGAAGCCCTGGTACCTGGTACCTGGCAACTGTAACAAAAGGCCAGAGGTGACTTCTGGAACTCTAAAGGTGGAAGCAGAGATTGATCTTTGGGAAAGATTCTTCTCTTTTATTTTGGGAGGGGGCATCACTTTTGTGAGTCCTCTTAGCCACGTAGAAGGGATTTAACTATCTACTTGGTTTTCTTAGGGCTAAGTGAACCAAATGTACATATTGGCATGCTGAGTATTCTGTTTATTATTATCAAATACTATTCCAGGCTGGAGGTGGTGGGAGGACACTTCAGGATTTTTTTTTTTTTTTTTTTTAATGAGGAGATTGGTGACTTTCCCTTATGGGCTGGGAGACAGAGTTTTGGGGGAAGAGCTATGGAGGGAAGAAGCAAGGCAAAAATTAGCTCCAAATGTATTGAAATTGTTTCAGTATTCAGTATCAGTGTCTCCATTTCTTCCTTCCTTTATTCCTTTATTTATTTATCTTTTAACTGCAGGTGCAAGAAAAATTTTCAGTGTAATAAGCTATGTGTTCATTGATGAGCAAAACAGAATGTGCATGGAAGTGGTGTAAACGGTGCAAAATGAACTGAAGCGTTCTTCAATATTCTCTACTGTAATTCTAAAATGTAGAAAAACCCATTTTAAAAATAAAATATTATAAAAGCTGTGTATCAGGTAATAAGTACAAATTATTAATTGAAACTTGCAAATGATGAAAAATTAAATATGTTTGCTTTAAAATTTATCCTCTAAATTTTGTGTCTTGTAGGAGGGGGTACTGGCAGTAAGACAGGCTCTGGGAGCAGAGAGTTTCTCAGGGGCCAAAATATCATAGGAGGCAAGGGGAGTGAAGGTCTCTTTTCCCAAGAAATTAGATGAAGAAATCATAGAAGGTAAAGGAAACACATACTATAAAGATAATAGGCTCTTTGAAGCTTCTCAGTTGGAAGGAGGCTTCTACGATTTCTGTCTGAGATTGGGCAAGAAAACAGATCCAAAGGTGACTGTCAATCTGAGTTTAACCCAGTTGTGTTTGACTATGAAGTCTCCCTATGATTGATCTATGATTAATACTAACTCTTGGCTGGGTGCCGTGGCTCACACCTGTAATCTCAGCATTGGGAGGCCGAGGCAGGAGGATTGTTTGAGGCCAGGAGTTCGAGACCAGCCAGTCAGGCACAGTTAGTGAGACCCATCTATATATATCTAAATCTATATCTGTGTCTGTGTCTACCTCTATGTCTATATCTATATCATCTATATCTGTAGAGAAATTCTCTATTGCTGAAAGCCTCACTAAGTTTACTCCTTATTCTCACCTCCATCCTTTGGTACCACTGTTAGAAACAGAAAGCCTTTTTGGATGATTAAAGAGACATGGATGACAACAACAACAACAAGAACAACAGTAAGAAGCTAACCCTGGGCATATCCCAGTAGTCAAGTGGGTGTAGACAAATGCAATTCTGGACCTATGGATGCTTCTACCTAAGATCAACACCTATGGCATTGACAAGGTATGCAAGAAGGTGTGCAAGATATGTACTGTGAGGAACATATGCTGTCTATTTAAAAATCAGTCAACCAACTTATATTTGCTGAGCACCCTTTGAGACCCCAGGTGAATGCATGGGGAGAAATCAGAACAATGTGAGAGGGGAGGGCTCTCCTCCGGCATTTACAAGGCAACATCACTGGGACTTCTAAAGAAATGAATGTACTCACTCATACTATAGAATTAACTAATGTATTATGTGTATTGTCTATCTCCACCAGCTACAATGTAAGTTCAGTAGGGTGAGTATCTTTGTCTTGTTTTCCCTGACAGGGTCTTGAGCAATGCTTGGCCCAGAGTTGATGTTCAGTATCCATTGAATATCTACTGAGTAAATGAATGCCTGGGTATGCTTCTCCAAGAATGCCCATCCATTTGTACTTATAAAAATAAGTACACCTATATCTCACTTAAAATGTGCCAGGCACTGTTCCAGCCCTTAACATATCTTAGCTCATTTGATCAATCCTCTGATGTAACTACTAGTATTATCATTCTAATTTTATAGAAGAGGCAACTGAAGCAAAAAGGAGTAACTTACCTGTGGTAACCCAGCCTGTAGATGCTGAAACAGACTCTAACCCAGGCAGCCTGACTCTTACATCCATTATCCTCACTATCACTTTGTTTTCCTTCTCTAGGACTTGAGTCCAAGGTGTCTACCAGCACAAAGGTGCATTCTGTGGCTGTGAAATAGCAAAGGGAACTTGCCTAGTCCTTTCTGGCTCTTTCTACCTAGGAGGTTGCCTTTAATGTTTCTTTTAGCCTGACTGCATAATCAGCCCTTCTCAGGGCTGTGCTCTTATTATGAGTCAGGCATACGTATAAGCTTTCCATCTTGTTGGGAAGATGAGACACAATTGCAAGCAATTTTTTGGTAATATGTAGCAAATGGAGTCACCATGAGAAAGGGACAAAAAGAAATGTTGTGGAAATTCAGAGGAAGGTGCTATTGCTTCCCTATGTTGGGTTCAGAGACATGGGAAAATGACGTGGAAAGGCAGAGGGAACAGCCTGAGCAAAGGCACAGAGGACCATCTAAGAGGATCCTTTGTTAGCTGCTGCTCAGAGTCCCTCACAGACAGAACCCTTCCCAAGGACCAACAGAAAGTCCATTAAGTCCTGGTGTGTCTGCCCTTTTGGCAATGTAAGAATGTGTCTAGCACATGGGTTCTGAGACCCTTACCTCTCTTGGCACCATTCCTCTCTGGGACCCATTGTCAAATTACCTTGAGCCTCACTTTCCTCATATGTAAAACAGAAGCTAATAGGATCTACCCTAAGGGCTTGTTGGAAGAATCCAAGGTGGTCACATAGACAAAGCCCTTAGCATCACCTGGAACCATGAGTGCTCAATAACCTTGCTGCTCTTTTCCACCCTAGTTGTCTGAGTGCTCATAGGTGACGATGGTAATGATCCCCTGCACTTTTGTAGAACTCAGGAATTAGAACCCTCTCATGTGTATGAACTCATTGAAACTTCACAACTGCCTACCTGCCCTGACCTGGGAAAATCATTTTGTCACTTCTTTCCCCAAGAGATATTTTTATTCTGATGAGTCAATTCAGGCTGAAGTGAACACTAAGGGCCATTTTCTGTTTCTTATAACAGAATACCTGAAACTGGGTAATATATAAAGAAAAGGAATTGATTTCTTATAGAGGCTGAGAGTCCAGGGTCAAGGGGCTGTATCTGGTGAGGGCCTTCTTGCTGGTGGGGACTCTGCAGAGTCTTAAGGCAGTGCAGGACATCACATGGTAAGGGGCTGAGTGTCCTAGCTCAGGTCTCTCTTCCTTTTCTTATAAAGCTACCAGTCCCACTCCTGTGATAACCCATTAATTCATTAACTCATTAATCCACAAATGGATTATAATCTATTCCGTTAGAGCTTTGCCCTCATGACCCAATCACCTCTTAAAGGCCCCACTTCTCAATATTGCCACATTGGGGATTCAATTTCAACATCACTTTTGGAGGGGAAAAATAGTCAAACCACAGCTAGCCCTTGGCAAGAGAGGGAAATCAGGCCAGGCGCAGTGGCTCACACCTGTAATCCCAGCACTTTGGGAGGCTGAGGTGGGTGGATCACCTAAGGTCAGGAGATCGAGGCCAGCCTGGCCAAAATGGTGAAACCCTATCTCTACTAAAAATACAAAAATTAGTCAGGTGTGGTGGCATATGCCTGTAATTCCAGCTACTCAGGAGGCTGAGGCAGGAGAATCACTTGAACCCTGGGGCAGAGGTTGCAGTGAGCTGAGATCCTGCCACTGCACTCCTGCCTGGGAGAGAGAGTGAGACTCTCTCACAAAAAAAAAAAAGAGAGAGAGAGAGAAGGAAATCAGAAGGGATTGGCTGAAGGGGGCTGGTGGAAGAAGGCTGGCAGGATGTACAAGGTGGTGTCATTTTCAGGACCAGCTGGAAGGGCCCATTCTTGCTACACCCATGCCCCCGGGCAGAATCGGGAGCTGTGGGGACTGCTTGGATCCACCGGCCTTAGACGGGGTCTATACACTAGCGCAGGCGTGGCGCAGTTGAAGGGAGTGTTTGCAATCTGATATTCTCACTTCTCAGGGAGACTCGGAAGTCATTTTTTGTGAGACGCGAGACACATAGTATCTTGCAAAAATCACGCTCCGGAGTAGATTTGCATAAATGAATGTATTGTATTTTTAAAAAAATTATGAAAGCTTTAATTACCTAAACTTGAATTAAGTTGTCTCTTGCAGAACACACAAAGTATTAACTTATTTTGTACTTGGCTACCTTTTTGTTTTCATAAACTGGATGATCTTCTATGTAATTCTTGTTTCAACTCAGCGACAACACCTCAGAGATGTTTTCAAAGTAACAAATACTGTGTGGAGTACTTGCTGTGAGCCAGCACGACTTACTATTTAAGAGCAGAGACCCTGAGAGCCAGGCTATCTGGGTCTATTCATGATTCTGCCACTTACTAGCTGTTTAATCCTGGACAGTTATTTAACCATCTTCTGCCTCAGTTTACTAATCTGTAAGACAGGTACCTATGTCATAAGGTTGTTATGAGAATGAAATGGGCTAATATGAATAACGTGTTCAGAACAGTGCCTGCTCATGGAAAATATTCAGTACAGGTCAGTCTGCTTATGTGTTGGACACTGGGCCAGGAGCTGGGGATAGAAATCCAAAGATAGACAAGGTTCCTGAATTCTTCGAGCTTACAGTCTAGTGGAGAAGCGAGAGAGGTGGCAATTAGTCAACAATGGGGGCGATGTGTGGTGTAACAGGGGTGGTACAAGGTGCTCTAGCAGGAGTAATTACAGGCTTCTGTAGATATGCTGGATATTTTCTTTTTCCCATCTTGTTAACATAGACTGATTTGTTTAGCATCATAAATCCCCAGGATTGAAAAGAGTTTTCAAAGGTCACTGGTCCATCTCAGTGACCCAGGTAAAACCTGCCACCAGGCCGGGTGCGGTGGCTCACCCCTGTAAACCCAGCACTTTGGGAAGCCAAGGCGGCGGATCACCTGAGGTCAGGAGTTTGAGACTAGCCTGACCAACGTGGTGAAACTCTGTCTCTACTAAAAATACAAAAAACTAGTGGGGCGTGGTGGCAGGCGCCTGTAATCCCAGCTACTTGGGAGGCTGAGGCAGGAGAATCGCTTGAACCTGAGAGGTGGAGGTTGCAGTGAGCTGAGATGGCACCACTATACTTCAGCCGTGGTGACAAGAGCAAAGCTCCATTTTAAGAAAAACAAACAAAATAAAAGCCTGCCCCCAGATAACATCAGGGACATGTCTGCTTCTTTCTCTGCCTTCATCACTACACCGGAAGCTGCTAGCCCTGCAATTTACATCCTGCCAGCTTTTCTCAGATCCCTCAGCCTGGTGCATAGTCTAGCTGGTTCTGGGTCTGCCTAGATGCACCAGGAAGGGTAAGAGGGAGTAAGGATGTTTGAATGACTGGCAAGTTGGAGCAGGGTTCTGTGGATCACAGAATCATAAAAGATTAGAATCGGAAAGCATCTTAGAGATGGGTCTATGCAGACTTTTTATTTTGTGGGTGAAACATCAGGCCTGGGGCAGTCAGGTGATGCACTGAAGGTCTGACCAGCAGGGTTCTGGGCCAGGGCTAGCGTGCAGGCCGCTGGCTCCTTGTATGACCACAGTGGTCCTCTCACTAGGGCCACCCCTGGTCTGAGTTGTGGAGAACAAAGAAAGTGCCATTCACGTCATCTATAGGGCTTGCACTTGGAATTATTTTTTCAGCACTCAGATGGGCCACACTGAGGTTGGCTCCATGTGTGGCTAAATGCACGGTAGGGAGAAAGGTGAACCAGGTTGTGGATTCCGGCTGAGTCCAGAAACAACTTGGCTGGCTCTTGTGTGCCGGGACCCTCCTCCTGGGCTTCCACAGGGTGGTAGAGGTGTTACAGCCTGGCGTGAGGCACACAAATAAGCTACCTTGCGGTCGTTCTTATTGCTCACTCGGCCACATACCTAAAGATGCCCCAATTTACAAAGATACACTCCAGGAATAAGATCTTTTCTATAATGACAACTTGGAGACGACGTTTTCTTCTCTACTGCAAGCTGGTCATGGGGTCTTTGCTGTTGTTCTGTTACTCTTTTGAAACAAACAAAAAGCTATTGTGGTTGTGGGTGTGTCTGTGACAGGGCAGACTTTGGCTATGAAGGGCGATGGAATACCCTCTACAGTTGCCTGTGTGCACAAGTGTCTCTCTGTGTGTTTGAAACTTGCACCCAAATGATTGACAGATGGTAAACCATTTTAAAACCTTTTTATCCCCTTTTTGCATGCATCCTTCACCTGAGGCTTGCTATATGGCCAAGGTACCAGGCCTGGATCAGAGATGTCAGGTTTGAGAACTGGAACCTGCTCAAGGAGAGCCATTTGTGCTGTGGGAGAGGGGCACAGCAGAGAAGAGGATGGAGTTGGGCATCCAGATGTTTGCTGAAAGTTTCCAATTGGAAATACAGTGGACTACAGTGGTGAGGGATTTATGCTGCACTTGGAAGAACATCATGGAGAGTTAAAAGAAATTTTGCACATTTTTTCTCGGCTATGTAAGGGTAGAGTGCCTAATACCTTCACATCTCCAGCTGTGAAATGGGCCCAGGCACTCTACCATATACTAGGCAACATTCTTTTTTTTTTTTTTTTTTTTTGAGACGGAGTCTTGCTCTGTCACCCAGGCTGGAGTGCAGTGGCTTGATCTCAGCTCACTGCAAGCTCCGCCTCCCGGGTTCACGCCATTCTCCTGCCTCAGCCTCCTGAGTAGCTGGGACTACAGGCGCCCGCCACCACGCCCGGCTAATTTTTTTATATTTTTAGTAGAGACGGGGTTTCACTGTGTTAGCCGGGATGGTCTCGATCTCCTGACCTCGTGATCCGCCCGTCTCGGCCTCCCAAAGTGCTGGGATTACAGGCATGAGCCACCGCGCCTGGCTGCTAGGCAACATTCTAAGTGCTTTACCCCATTTACTCTTATATCTCATTAATTCTATGAGATAGAATTGCTCCCTTTTACAGATGAAGAAACTGAGGCACAGAGAAGTTAAGTTACCCCAAGCCACACAGCCAGATAGGCTAGATCCCAGGAATTTTGAGTCAAGTCAGCCTTCTTTCCTCAACTGCCATGCCATGGGCGAACACGTGGTCAGGAGATGAGTAAGAAGATCACGTATATATCGTTAAGTCCTGGGGGCACAATTGGCTCGTGATGGTTAATTTTGTGTCAACTTAGCTGAGCCACAGTGTCCAGATATGTGGTCAAACATTATTCTGGATGTTTCTGTGAGGGTGTTGTTGAGTGAGATTAAAATGGAGGGATTTTGAGTAAAGCAGATTGTCCTCCATGGAGTGGGTGGGCTTTGTCTAATCAGTTGAAGCCCTTAATAGAACAAAAAACACTGACCTCCTCCAAGCAAGAGGGAGTTCTGCAACAGACTGCCTTTGGACTTGAACTGCAACATAGGCTCTTCCTAGTTCTTCAGCCTGTTGGCCCACCCTGCAAATTTTGGACTCGTCAGCCTCCATAACTGTGTGATCAACTCCTGATAATCTCTCTCTCTTTCTCTTTATCCTGTTGGTTCTGTTTCTTTGGGAAATCCTGGCTAATACATGGCTCCATAGCATCCTCATCTGGTCATCACAGCATTGGGCCACATCTGTCAGCAGCATCCTGCTCTAGGACTAACAATTCATTTCTTGGCCTCGTCTACCCAGGTACAGAAGTCTGTTTCCTTGGTGGGTCAGTTAATCTCTCTCTGACTCTTACTCCTGCCCCTACTCTGCCTATGTATCATCATTCAACTTATTAGGTTCTGACGTCACTTTCTTCACGTCCCCTTGATCAGTTAGAATTCACTCCTATTGTAAGTAGCTGAAAACCTGCCACAGTAGTTTAGTGAGCAAGAGGTTGATTTTTCTTACATCACAAAAAGTCTGATGGTACTTAGAACATAGTCTAGCACTGGGCACCTGCTCAAGGATGTTGACAAGGACCAGTTCCTTGCATCTTCCAACTCTACCATCATTAGGGAGGACTTTGGTCTTCATGGTTGCAAGATGGCTGCTGCATTTCCAGGTGTTGTGTCTGTGTTCCAGGCAGAAGGGGCCTGGCAGAGAAGGGAGAAGTGAGAGAAACAAAGGGCAAAATCTCTCTATTCTTTAGCCCTTGTTCTTTTTTTTTTTTTTTTCCTGGTGGCACGAGGAGATTGAGGGAGGGAAAACCTCTGCAGGAACTTCTACCTACATCTCATTGGCCAGAACAGTTTCACATTGTTTTCTTCAGCCACAAAGGAGGCTGAAGCTGAGTATTTTGCTTTCTGGCCTCTATAGCAGAGGAAATCAAGGGATAGGTGGGTCAGTATATGGCTATTTAGTGCAGAGATTGGCAAGTGTTTTCAGTAAAGGGCTAGGTGTTAAATACTTTAGGCTTGGTGGGCCATACAGTCTCTGTTATGCCTGCTCAACTCTGTGGTGTAGCACAAAAGTAAGCACAGAAAATGCATAAACAAATGGATGTGGCTGTGTTTCAATAAAACTTTATTTACAAAAACAGGCAGTGGGCTGGATTTGGATGATGGGCCATCGTTTGCCCACCTCAAATTTAGTGATTCGACCTATATGTAATATCTGCCACTGCACTCAAATATTTCAGTCAAAAATATTTTCACAAATTGAGGTACAGCACCCCTGAAAGATGAGAGTGGGGAATGGATATGATATAGTGGAACTTGATCTTAATTGATACAAAGTTTTCTTCTGTCATGCTAAGGAGTTGGTACTTTACCCTCTAGGCAGAGGAAGAGGTCAGAGAAGATTGGGTTGTGGTCGTGGTTGTGGGCGGTGGGTTCACAACTGTGGTGATCCCAGGGTTGACTCTGATGGCGACAGCCTGGTAGAGGGGCCCTCTCTTCTGCATTCCTCACGGCATAGCCCTCTTTAAACCACAAGTCTGGTCAAAGAGGTGACCAGGGGGCGCCCAGCTAGAAAAGAGAGGGTAGAAAATGCTGTAACTAAAAACCTAAGACTTCAGCTGGGTGCGGTGGCTCACGCTTGTAATCCCAGCACTTTGAGAAGCCTAGGCGGGCAGATCACCTGAGGTCAGGAGTTCGAGACCAGCCTGGCCAATGTGGTGAAACCCTGTCTCTACTAAAAAAATCACAAAAATTAGTCAGGCATGGTGGCGGGCACCTGTCGTCCCAGCTACTCGGGAGGCTGAGGTAGCAGAATCTCTTGAACCCAGGAGGTGGAGGTTGCAGTGAGCTGAGATCGCACCACTGCACTCCAGCCTGGGCAATAGAGTAAGACTCCATCTCAAAAAAATAGAAAATAAAAATAAAATAAAAATCTCAGGGTTGAATGGGCACATAGGATTCATTGAGCACCGTAAATATCTGTTTCCATATTCTTGAGCAATTTGGTACCCAGAGAATAAAACCAATAACATGTTTGGATTTAGGGTTAGAGAAATCTTCTCGAATTTTCCTAGCCTCACAAAATTTCACAACACTTTACCTTTGCAAGTGCAGAACCAGTATTAAGACAGTATGCATTGGGTAATCTCACATCAAACCTTTGTATTTATCATTAAAAATGTGGCAACATCATTGCAGTCATAAACAGAGTTACCAAGGAAACCAGTTTATCATAATTAGCTATTTATTCCCTCTTCTTTCTCTCTGTCTCTCCCCCTTCTACCTGAGCTTTCTTTGGGCTGAAAGGTATGATAAGCTGTTATCAGCCTGGGCTCAGTGGCTAATTAGGTCCTAATATTGATTCATAGAATTACACTGCTCTTTTCCATAACTATGCTGTAGTGCATTGTCTGTGCTTATTAAAAATAGACACAGTGATGGAACAATTGGTTTATTATGTGTTTTAAATAGTCATAATAGCTCTTTCCCAGGGGAGTGGTATATCAAAACCCGACAGACAGAAGATAAAAACTTTCGGCCTACAAAAGACTTGTGGCTCTTTCTCTTGCATTAGGAAGTAGTTGTGGAAGGAATTTTGCTTCCTGGATGGGGCTCCCAGTCCAACAGGCTTTTTCTCATTTTTTTTGTTGTCTATTACAATAGAGAACATGAGCTAATACCCATATTCCACACCGATGTTCTAGAGCAGAGGTCTGCAAACTTTTTATGTAAAGGGAGATATAGTAAGTATTTTAGGTTAGTGAGCCGTATGCACTCTGTCCTAACTACTGGACTCTGCCTTTTATGGCAGGAAAACAGCAACAGACAATATGTAATGAATGGGTGAGATTGTGTTCCAATAAAACTTTATGTAAACAGGTGGCAGGCCAGATTTGGCCCATGGATTAGAGTTTGCAAACATCTGTCTAGAGCCTTGGTCTCAAAGGGTAGGGAATTAACTTGCATTTGGGCCCCCTAAAGTGGGAGCAATACCTGGAGAAGGCTAGACGAGCCACCAGGAGCCACCAGGAGCTCCTACTGGGCTATCTGTGGGGATCTCTCCCGGCTTGTCCATCTCTCATTAAGAGGGGTGGTTTCTCACAGTAATCCCCCCACAGAAGGGTGGACTAGGGACCAGGTAACCTGGAGTAGTTCCTGACTTGAATGCTTAACTGGATGACATTTTCTCATCTGTAACGCCCTCTACCACCTGTCCCAAAGAGCTGCGAGACACACAGAGATAATGAATGGGAAAGGACTCTGTGAACTGTAAACTGTAAACCACCAAGGAACAGAAACACAACAGCTGTGGCTACTAACATATTGCTTGATAAGCTGAGTAGTTTCTTTCTGGGTCCCATAGCAGAGGAAATCAAGGCAAAGGTGGATCAGAATATGGCTGTTTAGTGCACGGATTGGCATATGTTTTTGGTAAAGGGCCAGATAGTAAATATTTTAGGCTTTGTGGGCCACACAAGTCTCCATCATTCCTGTTCAACTGTCGTTGTAGCACAAAAGTAACCAGAGACATCGCATAAATGAATGGGTGTGGTTGTGTTTCAATAAAACTTTATTTGCAAAAGCAGGCAGTGGGCTGGATTATAGAGCAATCACAGAGTTGCAGAATGGGAATGACCCCTTCAGGTGTTAGTCCACCTGGCATCTGGGTCTTGAGCTCACTCTTTACTACCCTTCTGGGAAACTGTCCACCTTGAGTTTTAATCCTCCAGAGGCCAAGTTCATGATCTTCTTGGCTGATCTGTCTTCATACAGTTTTGGTTGTCAGAAATTTCTTGCTGTTTCTCAGTCAAAATCTGTCTTTCTGTATCTTCCCCCCATTTGTCCTAGTTTTATGCCTCAGCATTTTCCAGAACTATTAGATTAATCTCCTCTTCATATGACAGCTCTCTGAATATTTGAAGATAGAGGTCATAGTCTTCAAGTCTTCTCCTCACCAGGTTAAACATCAGCAGTTCTTTTAACTGTTTCTATATGATATGGTTTTGACCTTTCACCATTCAGGTTGCTCTCCTCTGCACAAGTTTCAGTTCCTCAGATCCCTCCTAAATGCTATATCCATTGTCGGTGACAATATTTCATGCATGTTCTAACTAATATAGAGTAGGATTGTAGCCACCTTTGTTCCAGATTCAATGCTTCTGTTAATGCAGCCTAAGGTCACATGTGCTTTTTGGGTAAATACATCACAGTGCTGTATTTTACTGAGTTGATGTTGACTGAGATTTTAAGTCCTTTTCTTGCATACTACAAAGTCATGGCTGCCCCATCCTGACTAGTGCAGAGTCAGGATGATTTGGATTTCCAGTAAAAATCTGTTGGCTGTTTTGTATTCAAGGTCAAAGTACTTTTGAATTGAGATTACATTTCTTTTCGATCTTAGGGTAGTCTGTGACTTAATGAGAATGCTGACTTTGATGTGAAATCAACCACGTCTTCACATAGCCTACCATGAGTTCTGCTGTGGTTGAAGATACAGCCTCTAAATCAGTGCTACTCAATTTTTACTAGTCTACAAAAAGATAAGGAGCTTACCCCAGAATGCAAATGAAAGCATTGTTTCCTTCATTGGGAAAGTCTTGGTATGGATAAAATGTCAGCTGAGCTAAACATGGTGTTTCGTGACGCAGCTGATTTGCAGACAGCAGATAAGCGGGGGTTCTCGGACCACACATTTTGACTAGTAGGGCTCTAAAGGACTGTGTAAGATCTTGATTGAAACTCTAACTGGCTTAAGGAGGGTAGATAAGAAGAAACATCTTCAGAAATAGTAGAGAGGATTATGGTGATTAGATGAAAATTAGCCTTGAGATTCAGTCTAAGTTAGGATCCTAATGGGAAACCTCTTCAGTTTCTTTTATTTCTAAAATTAGGGCTGGATTTCAGTGATTATTCAATGCACATCTGTTGATCTCTTAATCTGTGAGAGGCATTGAGCTAGGAACTGAGGGGTTACAAATTTAACTAAGATATGGCCGGAGTCCTGGTTGAGGAGTCTTAGATGCAAACGAGTAACAAATTGTGGCATAGGCCGCTAGTGGCCTCCTCCTACATAATTCTCTCCTTTTACCTCAGGAACAGAATGCTGATGGTATTCACAGCAGCTATGTCCTCAGATAAAAGACCACGTATTTCAGCCTCCTTCGCAGTTAACTTAATCGTGTGATTTCCAGTAATCATCTCACAGCATGAAGGGGCTTTAACGATGGGGGTTTTATGCTGTAGCGGTTTTGGGGCAGAAGGGCAGAAGGAACCCAGATCTCTGATGACTGTGGAGCCTCCAGTCCTGTCTAACTCTGGGCTTCTTTTATACAAGAGGGTAGATCCTTGTGAGTTCCGCTCCTGCTATACACAGCTGAACCTCATCCTAAAGTGATAGAGAATTTGATTCTTAGGGAGGGGACTCCTACAAGTAACATAACTTAATGTGCACTATTGACTCAGGGGAGGAGATGGGAAGGCAGATATTTAGAGCTCAGGTTTTGCAAATTAGAAATCTGGGGACCCTTGCTGTGCATTGTTAGAGCATTCGATTGAATTGTTGCCTATTGTAACTGGGAAAGCAAACCATAAGTTGACTGAAGCTATAGCTTTAGGGGAAATGGCAGCAAAAATTCAGAGTGACAGCAAGAGTGTTGGCTTGCTGTCTCCTTCTTACTACTTCTAGCAAAGTCCTGCAAAACAGAGCTGGCCAGTCTGCGGACAGATATGGAGAGAAATGCTGCTTTGCTTAGGAGGTGTTCTCAGCCTGCAGCCTGCAATCTAAGTTGATTGAGATTCCTATAATTTGAAGCTTTGTCAGTTTTTATGTTGCAAGATGAAGTAGGAGTTATTAATGTGTAGTATCTCCAAACCAACACCTTAGCAGGAAATAAGGCTGAGATCCACCATGGCAAAGTCAGAATTAGGTGTGTTATCTTCCACAGTTGCGTACCATCTGCCTCTGAACTTACTTTATGTTAGAGATTAAGTCCTCATCTATAAGCTTCTGAGATTTGGGATTTTCTGCTTATATAGTAGAACTTGATCTTGATTGATCCAAAGTTTTCTTCTGTCATGCTGAGGAGTCAGTACATTACAGATAAGACCTGAGAAAAGTGGGTTGGGGAAGGTAAGGAGTAGGCACCTTCTAAGATGGTTGAAGTTACAGGGCATGAGCGAGATTTCTTTTCTCATACCTTCCTGCGCCTTGGCTTGCTGGTATCCTGACATTCTACCATTACATTCCTATTCCTTTAATTTTCAAAGGCATTTCAGATGTTGAAAGTCTCTTCCTAATGAGTTTCAAATACCCAGAGTAGGAGATGGACACAAGAATATTCTAGCCCCTGACAGCTACCGAAGACCTCTGGCCCTATGGGGCCAAGGTCTTGGGGGTGGGAAGAGCACTGAATGGGAATGGAAGGGATGTCACAGAGAAATGCAGCCAAGCTTACAATTCCACTAAAGGCTGGTGCAGCCTAGCATGCTGGGATACTGGGATGTGTTTCTCAGTGAAACCCATTCTTTAGGGCTGAACCTGCGTGGTGTCAGTGAAGTGGAATTTGATCCATGTAGACAGCTGATCTGGACATTTTTGGCCTGGATTATTTGTTTGGCTGTCTCCACTGATGAAATTAACTGGATAATTGCCAAATCTCTTCTCAGTTGTGCTCCCCTAGGCAGCTGGTGCGGTCAGCAGGATGGGGAGGGAACCTCCAAGGACAAGCCAGATTAGAGAATTAGCACATATTTGCGACCTGGTCGACCCAGGGAACTGTCCATTTAATCAGGGGTGAGAATTGAGGGCCTGGGTTGGGGGGAAGTGAGAGCTTCAGCCCTCCTGGCTTTATAGGCATGAAGATGCCACAGTGGTCCAGCCTGCATTTTCCTCAAGAAGTGCTCTAGGCCAGCTTGTAAGACAGTGCCAAATTTGTCTAGGAGAACTGCCCTAATTCTGCTTTCACTCACTATGGTGCCTGTGTTGAGGACATAGGCTTTGAGACAATTGCTTTCTTATCTCAAAGCAATTGCAATGTAGAAAGATGAGTTTCTTACCTGTAGGGCCAAGAAAAGCTCAAAAAGATGCTGTGTAAAAGACAGGGAAAGAGCTCTTCTTTCTGTTACCTTCTTCTCAGGGGTGGTGGGACCCCAGGGTCTAGCTTGTACTAAGACACTTTGGACCTTACCTGTTTCCCTGTTTTTTTTTTTTTGCGTGCATCTTGTCTCCACAGCCAGGATGCATCTTTAACAACATGATGTTTTGTGGGTCTCCTCAGCACCTAGTGGAACATCTGGCACATAATTAATGCTCAGTGAGCTGGCTGGCCAACTGCTTGATTCGATAAAAATTTGTTGGGCACTTACAGGCTTGTGCACTTTGGGAAGTATAAAATGGTCAAGCCTAAACTGAGAGCCCCCAGTTTCATGGGGCAACACATGATCACAGTGCAGTATGCGAAGAGAGAGAATAGCTTTCAATGGAAGAGGTATGGGGATATTAAATGGATTTGGAGGCCAACATGCTCTTACTGAGCCAGAGCCCTGAGAGGGCCGAGGAAGCAAGGGAAGTGTTACTAGTCCCATTCAATAGATGAGAAAACTGAGGTTCGAAGAGATGTAATGACTGACTTGCTCAAGGTCTTGCTGCTAGCGTGAGTTGGAGCCAGGATTGAAACTCAGGTTTGCTGACTCTCTTTGTAGAGAGACTCTACTCTAGACTGGCCCTCTTCTAATGGATTGCATCTTGGCCTTTGGGGTTGGGGACAGGGCAGTGGCATTGAGTACCAGAATGGGGCAGAGATGTCAAACTCATGCCCCATGACCTGAAGCAGTCTGCAGATGGGTTTGCTAGATTCATACAGTGTGGCTGTTTTTAATTGTAGTAGAATACACATAACATTGATCACTTCAACTGGTTTTAAGTGCACCGTTCAATAGTGTTAAGTACATTCATATGGTTGTGCAGCCAATCTCCAGAACTTTTTCTTCTTGCACAACTGCGACTATACCCATTAAACACCAACTCCCCCTTCCTCCCTACTCCCAGCCCCTGTCAGCTATCATTCTACCTGCTGGCCCTATGAATTTGACCACTCTAGGTACCTCCTGTAGGGTAGGAACCAGAGTATTTTTCTTTGTGTGTCTGGTGTATTTCACTTATTATGATGTCCTCAAGGGTCATCATGTTGTTGCATGTCAAAATTTCCTTCCTTTTTAAGGCTGAATAATATTTCACTGTTATGTAGACACCACATTTTGTTGATCCATTCATCCGTCAATGGGACTTTTTGGTAGGTTCCACCTTTTGGCTGCTGTGATGAACATGGGTGTGCAAATAACTGCTCAAGTCTGTTTTTAATTCTTTTGGGTATATACCCAAAAGCGGAATTGCTGGATCATCTGGTAATTGTAGGTTCAATATTTTGAGAAAATTGCCATGCTGTTTTCCATAGTGGCTGTGCCACTTTGCATTCCCACCAACAGTGCACAAGGATTCGAATTTCTCCACATCTTCTTGTTACTTTCCGGTTGTTGTTGTTTGGTTTTTGTTTTTAATAGTAGCTATCCTAGTGGTTGGCCAAGATTTTAAAAAGAAGATATTTTACATAATGATTCAGATCTCTGGCTTCACTTTACAAAATAAGAAACCCTGTCACTTCTGCATAATGTAAATCTGCTGGGCCGAGGTGGCGGCCTGCACTGAAATGGGGCACAGGCTTTCCGGTTAGCTGCTGAGCATACTCACCTCCTCCATTCCCGACCTCACCTCTCCAGGCATTTGAACTTGTGAGTCTGGGGGAGGGGGACCAGGATGCCCACTCCCTGCTCACCATCATCCTGGAGGGTCTTCATGAACATACTCCAGTAGTCACAGGACTGGACGGGAGTCAGAAATCTTGAGCTGTCTGTCATTCCACCTCTGTGAGTTTGGGCAAATCACTTCACCTCTTCCTTACTGCAAAATGGAGTCCTGCCATCCTTGCTGTGCAGCTCCCAGCAATTCCGTCGTAATGTACACAGGCAGCGGAAGTGGAAGCTCTTCATAAACTGTTGACTGAAAATAAAGGATAGGCTGCTTGTTGTGAGGAATGAATGGGTGGGGACTGTGCAGGTGGGTGCTGCTGAGAGAGGGGTGTCTGCCCACACCACTTGGGCTGGGGCCTCCAGCCCACCTTCTAACAGGACACCTGAAAGTGGTTGTTAACAAGCATAAGCCCAGCTACTGGGCAAATGCCCCAAATGTTTGCCTTCAGATCTATTGAGAAACCACTTATCAGGCGAAGATGTAGGTGTAGGAGGCTCCCCGAGGCCTTTGTTAACAGGCCTTTTGGTCCTGCACATAGGTGGGCCTGGCCCCACGGGATTGGGCATCTGCCTGTGGCCCAACCTGTCGAGGGGGAGCAGGCTGGGTGTCTGTCCGTCTATCCTAGCTTTTTTCTGTGAGTTAGGTAGCAATTGCTCTCTAACCATTTCTGTTGAACTCCCTCTCTTGGGAACTTCTGCTTTGTCATTTAAAATAGTTTGGGAACTTCAGATTTAGCCCAGTGTCAGAGCAGTTTATTTGTTCTGTAGGCGTTTTTGTTTTTAAAATTCATGACAAGTTCCTTGCAACATGTTTTATTATATTTTCACCACCTGTTCTACCTTGGGGGTGGTATTAAAATCTGGGACCATCCATCTATCGCTCTCTTTTTTTTTAAGTTTTCTTATTTGCCATTTATATGTGTCTTGCAAACATACACACAATGTGAATTTAAATATAGAAGGATATATATACAAATATATACATATTTAATATATATAAATTATATATTCCCCTCTTTCCCCTTGTGCCTTGATTGGCTTTAGACTGTGGTAGTAATGTTGAAGGTGTATGTTTGACAGGCTAATTATGGAGTTTTAAATGAAGAATTTGTAAAACAAATAAATACTTAGAAAATCCTTTGCCAGTGTGAAGTGCTGTCTCTGTGAATATTAATAGTGAAAAAATTACCACAATATCTAATCCTCTAAAGAAAAAGCATTTGAAAACTTTACAGCGTCTTTCAGTTTCCACTGAGGTTGAAAAGGAGGGGTAGCGTGCCCATTTTTACAGATGGAAAAAACAAGTCTTTACACAGATATTTAACAAGGGTAGCTGGAGGGCCAGTGTTGGAGGTGACAGCCCATCCTCAAATCCTGTCATCCATGCAACTTTCTGAACATTTTTCTATGTTAATTAGGACAAGGGACCAGGACATATTTAGAGCACTATGTGCTATTTCCTTTCTCTAAAAATTGAAGTACGGCACGATGCATTTGGGTTTAATGATGGTCTCATTTGAGCTGATGGATCCAGCTGTTCCTGAAGCCTACATTTTTCAGTTATGTATGTCAATAAACTACTTTTGAGTTTCTGTTACATGAAATAAAAAATAAAAAATCAGAACAAAACAACAAAAAAAGAAAACCCATCCATCAGTAACCTAAGCTGTCAGAATTAAGGTTTACAACATATTATGTACTTGACAATTTAAAAAAATGGGAGGGGGCATATTATTATCTCCATTTCTTAACAGATATAAAACCAGATATCCATACAGAATATCCTATTGCTTATAAAAGCAGACAAATAAGTATTTAGGGCTCAAAAGAAAGCAAGCTTCTCTTAGAAGAAATAAAAAGTAGCCTATTGTACCTTCCATAACATCATTGGAAAATACGTATCTGGATCCTTAACATGATGCCCTATCATGTCCCCTTTGCTGATAATTTCGAGAAGGATCTGTTTGTGGCATTTAGACAGTGAATTTCCCTTTATCGCCACCGAAACCAGAAGCTTCCCAAGGGCAGTGAGGGAGACTTCTGCATCCTTTGAAGGCTCCTGCTTTTCCTGTTTCATAGAGAGGTAATCTGTAGTATTGCATGACTGGTAAAATAGGGAATAAGAGTGGTATGTATAAGTAGAATTTGCAGAGTAACATCTTGGAGCAAACATAAAGCCAGGATCTTGTAACGGTTAAGAGCATGGGCTTTGGTGTCATGTGAACCTAACTCAAGCAAGTTATTTGACCACCTTATGTATCAATTTTTCGATGTATAAATGCGAATGCTATGGTTGATAGTAAATGCTCAATAAATGATAGTTATCCTATTATTTCACAAAAGTTCAATCAAATAAATCTGGATCAGTGAGATTCACAATGTTCATTAGTATATTTAAAGAACTGAAGACGTCCTCCACTAAAGCAAACTGATTACTTTTGTTTATCCCAGTGTTTTCAAATCTGACTTAACATAAAATACTTTTCTCTTATGCTATTTTTCTGCAGAACTAAGGTCCAATGGAACACACTTTGAGAAACCCCAGGGGTTGCACCCTCTAGTAATTGAGGGGGATTCATTAGGCCACCACTAGGGGGTGTGCCAGCCAAGTTTTCTGATTCTCGGTGAGAAAAGAGGGTTTGCTCTGGGCTTCCAAAGAATAGATCTTTTGAAAGCTTCAGTGGAGAGGGAGGGCAGGCCAGGAGAGTCCAAAATTCCAAAATGGCAATGACTTTGAGAAGCAAGGGAAGAAAAGAGACGTGGTCACACCACGTGGAAAGGTGGGAGAAGTTTTCCGGCCCTTTCTGTTGAGATGTACAAATGGCTGACCTTCGGCTAATGAATCAATAGAGATCTCTAAATAGCTGGAATGAGACATGTGGCCTGAAGACCAGGTCAGGACTAGGCTGGGGACAGAAAGGGAAGGGCCTGCAACAGAGCTCCAGAGGCCTCTAGGAAGGAGGCCTTGGCCCTGGACCTCCAGGAACCTGTGTGATGGGGAGGGAAAATTTAAAAGGTGAACAGTTTCCAGGATTTTTGATTTCTATGTCTCATATATTTACTACTACAGCGACAACTGCTGCTACCACACACACACATATACACACATACATACACACATACACACACACACACATATATACATACACACATACACACATCTACACATATATACACACATATACATACACATACGCACACATACACACACACACACACACACACACACACACACATACACACACACACAGATACACACACACATATTCGCATGCATACACATATATACACACATACACACATACACACATACACACACATACACACATACACACATACATACACACATACACACACATATACACACATACACACATATACACATATATACACACATACACACACACATATATACACATACACACATACACACACATATATACACACATACACACATACACATATATACACACATATTTAATAAATACATATTTTCTGATAACTTAAGGTTTTCTCTTAACCTTGTGCAAAGTGTGTATATCTGTTGTAAGTGAATTGATGTAGTAGATTTCGAGGTGAATGCTGAATGCCGGATAATAACAGTGTTCATAATAGAAAATTTGGGGGAAACACAGAAAAGCAAAAAGAAATCACTTGCCATCGGATCCCCCACCCCCAAGAACATGTTGAGGGATATAGGTTGTATAAGTAATTGGGCATTTGAGGGAGCACATATTGGTTAGGATTCTTTTGGTTATGAGTGACAGAAATCCAATTCAAAGGACCTAGATAGAATGGCAGCTTGATTATAAGGGTCTGGGGTTGTCTGTCTCATGGACCCCAAGGGCAGAAATGTGGCCAGGGCTCAGAAACAGCAAGACAGGGGGACTATGTGTTGTCAGGACACTCCTTCTCTAACTCTTTCTTCCTCTGCATTTGCCTCCTCCTCGCTCTACTTTTATGGATTGGCTGCTGGGGGGGTCTCTGGCCCACAGGGCCAGACACATGGGCCCACAGCTGCAACTACTAGGCATGCTGTCCTAACGTTTCTGCTGCTGGAAAGAGAAAGACTCCCTCAGTTCCAATTCCAGAATTACTGGGGAAGGAGAGAATTGTCCTGGCTTGGGTCAGATGTCCACCCTGGACCAATCAGCTGTGGCCGGGGGCCAGCCATATTGTGTATAATGGCTCCTCTTGTGACAACTCTGTGTGTGTGTGTGTGTGTGTGTGTGTGCATGTAAAGTTTCCAGAAAAGCTGGAAACAAGGACAGAGAAAGTAGATACTGGCAGACAAAACAATATTTAGCACTGTATATGTTTTCCATATTTGTATAACTGAGATTAAACTGTATGTAAATGAACCTTGTTTTTAGCTAAACGTTATGTCGTTAGCATTTCCCCAGTCCCTAAAATCTTTGTAAATTGCATTTTGAATTATTGCATTGTATTCAATAATTTGGATTTACTTAGCAAATTCCCAATTGTTAGGTATTTAGGTTATTTCTATTTTTTAAAAAATTGCATACTTAATAATCTTGAGGTGTAAAAAATTTCAGCTATCATTAGTAATGTGATGGTGGAAGACAATTTTCCTGATTTCATGCAAGAATTAGGTACATCATTGAGAATTTTTTTAAAAAAGGATTTGGTCCCACAGTTCTTCATCCTGTTTCAAAATTGATGCACACTGTTCCTCTGATTTCACCTGCTGCTCTGCCTCTCTTTCCCTTTCTATCTTTCCCCACGCCAGAAATGGCAGTGGGAGTTGATGGTTGAGCAGTGCAGAGAGTGGGCAGACAGACAATTGGGGGGTCCCCTGGGGCCCCAGGTTTGCCTTATCTCTGCCTATTTTCTTTCTGGAAATAGATCTAGGTAAAGTGAACCATACAAGTAAACCCTGCTACTTTGTAAGGAATAATCAACACCCCCAAAGTTAGGCATCTCAGGAATGAGGCTCTCTTCAGATGAGGCTGGAGGAAGTAGTATGAGATAATACAGGACTGGAGACAATCAGGGAGAAGAAGAATGAGGTGGAGGGCTTGTGGTCAGGGGGACCTCAGCAAAGGTTGGCTTCTCAGTCTGTGCGACATTCCTGACCACCTTGCACTGGGGACCAAGTAAGAGTTGCCCAACCACTAATCTGCCACATTCTCCTCTGGGAAGGCAAGTCTGGGAAGGTCAGTCTTGGGATGCTGGTGGTTTTCAACATCCTGTGACTTTTCCCAAGTTGGAGTTAAACATTTGCTCAGGCTGAAATGTGCTTTAAAGGTCCTGAGACTTCCTGAACGTGGGGGTCATTGGATGTTTTCTAGTGGAGAGCAAAGAATTCCTGAATGCAATAACCTTTTCTCCTTCGCTGCAGGGAGTTTAGACTTTTTGAAGGAAGTTCCGTTGAAATTCACAAGAGAGGTAAGGAGAGTAAAAATCATGCCCTACTCTGTGCTGCATGCTTCCCATCGATTTGATCTTTCCGAGGTTTGAGCCCGGAGCACCCTAAACAATGCTCTCTGTGTCAGATTCACTGGTCGTTTAGAGCTGCTCTATTGTTTCAGGTGATCTGTGTTTTGAGGAGAAGGTGCAGAATGTCCTTTGTCATTGTTTTTCTGCGTTTTCTAACACTTTCTATTTGTGGAATACTATGGTTTTTATTAGATATTCCAGTTCCTTCTGTTCTGGAGTGGCTCCAACTGATGTTTTATCATTCTTATTTGTTTTGAATAATAATAAGTGAATAATAATACTAAATGCCATGACTCCAGGAGGTGGAACATTTCTCAAGCTGGAGCTGTATTTAATTTTGTTTTGGAAACTGCTAAAATCATTCAATACAACAAGGCTAAGAGGTGCTACATTTCTGATTGGGGGTGGGAAAATAGGGAAATAAAAATATTCCTGCTCAGTTTGGGAGGCAGAGTACTGGCAGCTGAATATGTTTCTTTTCTTCATGGGGAAGCCCTACCTCTGAGCTTGAGAGCATCTCGACAAACCTTGAATAAATAGGAAAATCCTACACATTGGGACTCTAGTCCTAAAACTTGGCATTTGGGGATGCCGGTTTATACTTTGACATGATCTAGGGAAAAAGGGTTTGGCAAGTAAAGAATAATGCAAATAGCAGAGCAGGAGCAAGGTTTAAGCCCCTTAAGAGACCTATTTCCCCAGCTCCTGTTAGGGCAGCTCTGAGGGCCCTCCACCCAGCAACCTTGGTTAACGGAGGCATTGACGTCTGAGGAACTGAGTTACGCTGTTGTAAGCTGATAATTGCAGTACCTACCAGACAACCACAACTATGACTTTCTCCTAATTTAGCTCTCCCTCTGAGTAAGTAAAACTGTAGTTAGTAAAATAAAAATAGAGTTCTAGAATAACTGGCTTTGTTCAAGGAATTATGCCACGTGGCTTTGCCTTTTTGTTCTGTTTCCCCATCTGTAAAGAAGGGATGATAATGGGTCCTCCTTATGGGACTGGTGGGAGGATTAATTCAACTCATTGGTTAGAAAAATGCCTGGCATGAAGTAAGTGATCAATAAATGCATTTAGTTATTTGTTTCGGGAGGGGCAGGCACATAGCCTGTGCTTGCTAAATTGCATTTGTGTTTTTCTCGTCTTGATATAATAAGTTAGTGCTCCCTGAGCAGAAGGCAGGGAAAGTGGGAGAGAAAGTTTGGAAATGTGTTGAAAAGGAAAGAGGAAACTGATGTTTACTGAACCCAAACTATGTGGCAGGTACTGCCCCACCCTTATTTCATTATTTTATAAGTAAAATATGGATATGCATATCCATATTTTATATATCCATATTTATTCATTTGTGAAATGAATGTGTGAGAATAAAGGACAGAATATTTTGTTTCCTTTAGAGCTGAGCAGTGAAGAATCTTGCCAAGCAAAAGCAGCATGTGCATAAGAGAACCAGGCCTTAGCCCAGCATACCCTTCCTCCCACGTCCATCCATGGCTGCACCTCGCAGGCCACCTGCCATGTTCATTCTGGAGAAAACACAGCTTGGTGAGTGATTTATGCTGGGATCTGATAGAGATCCTAGGCCGGGCTACCCTAGACAGGGTGGCTCATCAAGAGAAGGCTGAGGAGGAAAGACGTCCCTGCGAGGGTCCTAGGGGAGAAGTGTGGCAGTGGCCAACTCCCAGGTTCTCAGCAAGGGTGGGTGGTTGTGTTCAGATGGTCCTATTGTTGTCTAACTTCAGGCAAGACCTTTGACCTTTCTGAGCCCTGCTTTCATTCTCTGGGAAATGGGAATGAGAACGCCTTACAGGCGTTAAAGGACTGTTAAAGGCCTGGTACATGTAGGTCTTCAATTGTTATAGGTTGAATTCTGTCTCTCCCAAATTTGTATGATGAAGTCCTAATCCCCAGTACCTTTAATGTGACCTTATTTGGAAATAAATTTATTACAGATATAATTAGTTAAGATGAGGTCACATTGGAGGGTAGGCCCCAATCCAATATGATCCATATCCTTATAAAAAGGGGAAAATTGGAGACAGACACATAGGGAGGGTGCCATGTGAAGATGAAACCAGAGATTGAAGTGATGCGACTACAAGCCAAGAATGCCAAAGATCGTCAGCAAAACAGAAGCTCAGAGAGAGGCCTGGAACAGATTCCGCCTCCGCCCCCAGCAGGAACTCATGCTGCTGACACCATGATCGTGGACTTCCAGCCTCCAGAACTGTGAGACAATAAGTATCTGTTGTTTGAACCTCCCAGTTTGTGGTACTTTGTTATGGCAGCTCTAGCAAACACATACACCATTGTTATCTTTGATAACCCTGTGGCTCCTCCTCTCCCTGTCTTCCTGGTGCCTTCCTCCAAGGGTATCCTGCGCAACTGGAGCAACTGCTTGGAGGGATGCATGAAGGAGATGCCAAAACCACAGTGAGATCCTGTCTCACACCAGTTACAATGTCTATTATTACAAAGTCAAAAAATAACCGATACTGGTGAGGTTGTGGAGAAAAAGGAACTCTTTCACACTCTTGGTGGGAGTGTAGATTAGTTCAATCATTGTGGAAAATAGTGTGGCACTTCCTCAAAGACCTAAAGACAGAAATACCATTTGACCCAGTGATCCCATGACTGGGCATATACCCAAGGAATATAAATCATTGTTATAAAGATACATGCATGTGTGTGTTTATTGCAACACTATTCTCAATAGCCAACACATGGAATCAACCTAAATGTCCATCAGTGGTAGACTGGATAAAGAAAATGTGGTACAGATACACTATGAAATACTATGCAGCCACAAAAAGGAACAAGATCATATCCTTTGAGGGAACATGGATGGAGCTGGAGGCCATTATTCTCAGCAAACTGATGCAGGAGCAGAAAACCAAACGCTGTATATTCTCACTTGTAAGTGGGAGCTAAATGATGAGAACACATGGACACCACGAGGAGAACAACACACAATGGGGCCCACTGGAGAATGGAGGGAGGGAGGAGGGAGAGGATCAGGAAAAATAACTAATGGATACTAGGCTTAATACCTGGGCGATGAAATCATCTGTATAACAAACCCCCATGATATACATGTTTACCTATGTAACAAACCTGTACATCCTGTACATGTACCCCTGAACTTAAAATAAAAGTTAAAAAAAAGAAATTTGCTAAAATAGTAAATATTAAGCGCCCTCACCAGACACACACACACACACACACACACACACACACACACACACGGTAACTATGTGCAGTGACAGGTGTATTGATTAATTGTATAATAATTATACAATGTATATATTTATCAAATTATTACATTGTACACCTTGAAAATATATAATTTATATTTGTCAATTATTCCTTAATGTGGCTGGAAAAGAAAAACGAAAAGAAATGCGCCGCAGGGTGAAAGGACTGGGTGCTGCGACCAGAGCAGTGATGATTCTCCTTCCTCGTCTCAGTGTTTCCGCCACCCGCAGCTCAACCTGGGCAGAGCGTCTGCCCACCTCTCTCCCTCTCATGTCTCGGGGCTCCTGTTCTACTCCTCTTCTGCCCACATCTTCTCTTCATGCCCATCTGTGCCGTGGGGTCTTAGGGAACACCACTTCCAGCCCCAGTAAGGCGCCTGGATCCACCAAACAAGGACGCCTGGCTTGGCGGAGGGATCACAGGAAATTGTTATGACAACTCGTGGGGCTTGGGCAGTGCTTCTGCGAACTGCTTTCTTAGCGATTGGCCCTCGGAACAGTCACAACTGGGCAGAGAGATACCTGGAACAGGCTGGGTTCTTGTGGGACTGGGAAGAGGGTGTGTGGCCAAGCAACGAATAACTTTAAACAAGCAGGAAGCAAGATGGTGAGATTCTGATTTATTTAAAATTCTGTGTGGAGGAGTGGGAGAGCAGACACCGCATCTCCTGGTGAGGCTTGGGAAAAGTCCTGGAGCACAGTATTTTTCTTTCCTTCTCGCTCCTTCTTTTCTTTGCTCCCTGTCCTCTGTGCGTTGCTTTCCTCTCCTCCTTAGCGGGGTGTTTATGGGGCCAACCTTATGTTGCACCTGCCGAGTCCCCCCATTAATCTGATCTAGTTCCCAACATGTGATTTAGGGGTGTTGTGTGCCCTGAGTGAGAGCAGGAGGCGGGCAGGAGGAGAGAGAGAGAGGCAGCGGTGGGGAGAAACCCCCGTTTGATCTGCTGAAACGCACCTTAAGAGCAAACCCATCCACATTACTGAAGGTATCAGCTGGGTCCTGCCTACAGTTATGTCAAACAAAGTGTGCTGCGAAGTGCCAACTCTCCCTTTGTGCTGTGACACCGAGAGCTGCCAAAAGATATTAAAAAGCTTGCATGAACTAGGTGATGGCAGCTGTAACTATCTAAGTTATTGCCTGGCAGCTGCAGCACTGCCTCGCTGCTGCTGGCCGCCTTTATAGTTGGTTCTCCATTTGTTTGCCCTTTCTCTAGCAACGGATAGCACCAAGCCTGCAGTGGGCGAGTCGCCGCCCCAGCCCCCTCGCGCCTGCAGGAGGGGAGACTTGCAGCGAGCTGAGCTGCATGGAGAGACACCCTCGTGCAGCTTCTGTGAGAAGTTGTGTTTTTCTTGGCTGGGCCCCAGACTGGTTTTGCATCGGTCAGCTCGACTCCAAGGAACCTTGGACGAGGGAATGGCACAGAGGCGAGTGTGCACACCCAGGCGCACACACCAAATGCCGCTTTTTTGTGTTTGTGTGTGTGTGCCTTTTTTTCCTTCCGTGTTGGCTCTGATTGAGCTAGAACAATATCGCCAGCTCCAAGCCCTGCCAGTCCTACATCTGCTCCCTAAAACCTCCAGCAAATAAGAATACGGTGGGGTTGTTTAACCAACACTTACAATATACACACTTTTCAGCTTTTCTCCCCTTGGGTTGCCCAGGCTCAGAGATCTGGATGCTGGTGGCAAAGGGTTGAGAGATAAGGGGCTAATGATCCCTGTGGGCATCTGTCTCTGAAGCCTCCTTCTCTGGCATGTTGATCTGTGGCATAAAATACATTTCATTGTCATGGGCTTCGGGGAAGGTGTCTGTACGGCGAGCTGGTTTTTTGTATTCTTCTGTTGAGTTTGGTCTTTTCAGCTGTCTGTTAAATAATTCATACAGCTCATGAAAGTAATATTTCTGGGATGTAGGGGGTTCCATTTTTCCAATTCCCTTTCACTCCATCTTTTTTTTTTGAAGCGGTTGTGGGGAGAACTTGGCAGGCGTGGCCTGGGTGGTATAATAAAACCTTCTGTCTGTTCCTCTCACCTCTCCAGCTCACACTGGGAGGGCAGGAGGGGTTGCTGACCTTCGGAAGGCCAAACCAAGGTCAAGCCTGAGGTTCGAGTTTGGTTTTCATCTCAGAGTTCAGCCATCAAAGGGCACCAAAAGTATGGGCCATTTTCATCGCTGTGCTGGACACCCGTTCGAGCCATTTTCTTGTGGGGAGGGCCTCTCCTTTCAGTATCCCTAAGTGCTTGCCCGGTGCCCAGCATGGGGCTTTGCCCCTGGTAGATAATGACGGTCTGGCAAAATGGATTGAGTTGTGGCCATTTTGGTGGAAGGCAGGACTCGGTACTCTTAACCTCTGTTATCATGGTCAAATCAATCGAATAACGGATTGGCCGGTTTTGTTTGTCTTCGTGGGTTAGATCGGCACTCAGCCTTTGCCAGTGCGTAAGCGAAGCCTCTCGTGGAAGAGCGAAATCTCCTCCTCCTTGCCCCACAGAGCCTCCAAGCTGGGTTGCCTGTCCCGCTGAGTGCCGCCCACCCCCGCCGTCTGCACTATATTGTGTTTGTCTTTTTGTCTGTGACCCTCCACTACACTGAAAGTACCCCCGGAATGGGGACTAAGTCTACCTGGTTCACTGGTGATGGAATGTGAAAGGATATTTTCAAAATTAAAACAGGCTTTCATGGAGTCATCTGCAACCTTCCCGAAAGTCTGAGGTGAGAAGGGCGTTTCCTTGGGGCCCTCCCATCCCACCAGAAGCCCCCTTTATCTTGGATCTCCACAGCCCTGGGAGGGCTCTTTGGGAGTTCTGTGCCCAGGCAACATGACCTGTGTGAGGCCCTTCCCTTGAAAGTAGACCTTCAGAATAACTGCCCATCTGCTGGTTGTGTGCTCTGGGGCAAGAATTTCATATCCTCACCAGTAAACTCTATACCCACTTCAAAGAATTAATTGGGAGGTATTATGGACTAAATATTTGTGTCCTCCACCCCAGATTCACCTGTCGAAGTCCAAACCTTCAGTATGACTGTATTTGCAGACGGGCCCTAAAGAAGGAATTAAGGTGAAATGCAGTCTTATGGGTGGGGCCCTGATCTGATGGCATTAGTGTCCTTATAAGAAGAGACACCAGAACACTCCTCTCTACCCCCACCCCTACCCTTCCCTGCATGCACACACACACAGGGAAAGGCCATCTGAGGACATAGTGAGAAGGTGACTGTCTGCAAGCCAGAAAGACAGCCCTCATGGGAAACTGAGTCAACTAGCACCTTGATCTTGGACTTCCCAGCCTCTAGAACGATGAGAAATAAATATCTTTTGTTGAAGCTGCCCAGTCTGTGGCATTTTGTTATGAAAACTGAACTAAGACAGGGGAATTAATCCATATAAAAATATAAATCTCAGCATGGTGTTCAGCACATAGTAAAGAAAATCATGAAGGTTTGACATTTTTCTCGAGTATCTGTGGTCTGGGAGGTCAAGGGCATGCGACCAGGAGGAAGCGGGGTGAGGGACCGAGGAGCCTCCAGGTCTGTGGTTTGGGAAGGGCCAAGATGTCTTTAGATGAATCTTGGCAGACTGTGGAGGAGGTGGGGTGGTCGGAGGCTTGCATGATGGTTACGAGGCCTGTGGAGGGCAGAGGTGAACTGAAGCCTTTCTGACCTGGGCTCCACCATAGGAAGGTGTGGAAGGCAGGAGGGGACTGTGGTTTATCAAGGGCTGACTGTCACCAGGTCTTTGCCCAGAGCCTCACACAGATGCCCCTGCCTGGCTCTCCACTCTCCCTCCCCTAGGAGGCCACCCCATCTCCATTCTACAGACAAGGAAATGCCTTGGGTTTCAAACGAGGAGAGCTGACACTCACTTCCCACTTGCGGGTGTCCAGGTACGGGTATATTCTCACTCAGTTCTCACAACTACCCCACAGTACATTTTTTACATCATCCCCATTTCATAGGTGAGGACACTGAAGCAGAGTGCTTTTAAGTGACATGCTCAAAGTCACACAGTTAGTGGTGCTGGTGCAGGGATTTTAAACCCAGGCAGGAGACTTTGGAGCCTGTGCTCAGGGTCATATGTTTTACTGCCTAGAGGGCTGAATAATGGGTCCAGATCTCACATTGCTGGACTGGAGTTTAAACTGGGTTCTACCTGGATTCCAAAACTTCCCATGATGTTATACTGCTCTGGAGTCAGGAATGTAATTCTTAATAGTGGGGGTTTGCTGCAATGACAGCAGCAGTAACATTAAAAACAGAAGCCTGTGTGGCAACAAATTGGGCACAGAAGAACATAGCAGTGTTTGCAGGAGAAGGGTGTGGGTTCATACTCACAACATCCTCAGGAGGTTGGTGCTATTATTATTCCCATTCTGTAGGTGAGGAAACTGAGACACAGAGAGGTGAAGAAACTTGCCCAGGGCCACACGGCTAGTAATGGTAAAGCCAGGATTTGAACCAAGGTGGTCTGACTCCTGACTCCATCCTCCTAGCCATTATACCATGCTGCCTTCAATGGAGATTTGAGACTATATGGTGACATTGACCTGGTGGAGGATTTTATAGGCAAAATAAAGAAGATGGTATTGCATTTCTCCTCACTAGCTGAGGACTTGATGGAATGGGGATTTGTAGATTGCATATGTCCTGTGTGTCCAAGAAACTGGTGGCATTATGGACCTATGTACTAACTTGGAGGGGTTTCCTCTTAGTTCCGTGCTGACTGAATAGATTGCTATTGATGACAGTAGACCTCACCAGGACAGGTGCACTGAGTTGACAATTTGGGGCGTTTTCCTGAGGCCTCTATTTCACTTGCTTAGACACTACAGGGCTCTGTGTGGTGTGAACAAGCCCTTCAGTGCTGCTACTGTTCACAGGTGCTGAGCTCAGCTGGTGACCTTCCAGGAAGACAGTGCAGTTAAGAGTGGAGGCTGCTGGGATTTGAATCCACTCAGTTATTTACTGGCTGTCTAATTGTGGGCAGGTTACTAATCTCTGTGTGTCTCAGTGCTGTAGTTTGAATGTTTGTGCCCCTAAACCTCATGTTGAAGTTTGATCCTCAATGTTGCAGGTGGGGCCTGGTGGGAGGCGTTTGGGTCATGGGGGCAGATTCCTCTTGAATGGCCTGGTGCTGTCCTCGAGGGAGGGAGTTCTCACTCCAGTCGTTCCCTGGAGAGCTGGTTGTTAAAAAGCAACGGGCACCTTTCCACTCTCTATTGCTTCCTCTCTTGCCATGGGATCTCCGCACATGCTGGCTCTCCTTCACTCTCCCCATGAGTGGAAGCAGCCTGAGGCTTTCACCAGATGCCCAGTCTTCCAGCCAGCAGAACCATGAGCCAAAAAACTCTTTCGCTTTATAAATTGCCCAGCCTCAGGTATTCCTTTATGGCAAATGGACAAAGACACTCAGTTTCCTCATCTGTGCAATGTGGGTTGTTACCATACCTCCCTCTCAGGGCTGTGATGAGGATGAGATGGATGAAGTGCTTAGAGCTTTGCTTCGCACACAGTGCCCATATTACTGTTCTTGCTGCTGTTTGTATCCCAGCGGGGCTGGCTGTCTTGTGTTTATAGCTGACTCACCATTGCGGCTTGAAGGCTTTGCAGGTCTTCCTTCTGCATCCAGGAGGGATGCCGCTAACTCACCTGTCCTCTTTCACGTAGCCTCTTCATCACTGATGGCAGATATTGGGGGACTCAGCAGGGATTTTGGATGCAGCAAAGTCAACTCCCTTAGGTCTCCTCTATGGCTCTGTGGAGCTGAGATCTAACCAGCTGAGGGATCAGTGGCTGGCTGCCATATGTCAGAGCTGAGGTCAGAGACCCTGCCTGGCCTGGTCCTTCAGTTCACCTCTGGCTCTTAATGACTGTGGAATTGCTTGTTTTCTCTGGTGTCAGAAGGTGTCTTTGTCATTTTTTTAAACCATCTCCATAGATGTTACAAGTAAAGTCATCAAGGCCTTTAGACACAATGAGAGGAAGGGATCTGAGGGCAGAGAGTCAGCTCTTGCATCTTTTTCTCTCAAACTACCTTAGTACCAACCAACTATTGCTAGAGCGCCTTTTGTGCAAGTCTTTGAGAACACAATATGGACAAGCTGGACACAGCACCAGCCCACAAAGAGCTTTCAGCCCAGTAGGGAAGACAGTTCAACAACCATGAAGAGGATGTAGAGAGTTAATCAGGGTATCCCAGACAAAGCTCTGCTGAGACTTTATCTGTGTCAGGGTTGCTGGAGGGAATTGTATCCATATGCCAGACCGACTCATGTTTGAGGGAATCTTATGGCATTTTCTGTCTTAGTAATAATAAGCACATTGCAAGGTTTTATAAAACCCATAGGTTTAAGGTTTTCATTTGTATTGTAATTGCCTGACTTTCAATTGCCTGTGGCCAATTTTTAGTCCCAGACTGACCTATCACCATCACTTCTGTTTTCTTAAGTCACCTGTGCAGCCTGCCTGGGGACTCCACTTTGCATATCAAATTTGTCCCATTCAACACATATTATTGATAATGAGCCTATTGTGCACCAGGCCTGGAAATTGAAAGCTTCAGTTCAAAGGACTTTACTATCTTTTCCTGAAAAGTTGAGCCTATGTTGGTTTTTGTAAATCTGATATCTAATGTACTAAGAGAGTTTACTTTTTAAAGGAAACTTCAAATTTAGTGTTTGAGTTTGTGTACCTTGAGTATTTTTAGAGTGGGACATACATGCATTCTTATTAGCAGGAGTTAAAGAAAATTAGGAAGACAATGACATAGCATTCTAGAAGTGGAGGGACCTAGGCAATTATCTGACTCAACCTCCGGATTTTTACAGATGAGGTGATTTAGACCTTGACACAAGACATGGATGTTTCTGGTGGCTGAGCTGGCAAGAGGCAGGACCCAGGCTCATTGTCCGTCACTCCTTCCTGTGTGCCCTGCTCCTAAATGAGTTGTCTAGTCTGTCTGGGTTATCTGTTGGTTTGCCTTATCTGTTCGGGGTTCCTAACCTCAGTGTAAGAAACTGACTCTATCATATTTCCATCAAACCAGTGTGGGAGTTTTTAATCTCAGGCTGAGTTGTCTGCCCAACTGCTGGCCCTCCTGGGCCCCATTTTGGGCACTCTCCTTCCCCTTGGAGCTTGTGTGTGGAATTTCAATCCTGCTGAGACATTTGGCTACTTGAATTCACTGATCTCCAAGAGCATGCATGACACTGACAGACCCTCCCTCTTGTGCCCAGAAACCCCACTAAAGGAGCAGGGACAGATGCAGCCACCACCGCCGTTGGAGAGGGGAAGTCATTGAACAGAAGGGCACAAAGACATGGCACACGAAGCCTATTGTCCCTGCTGCGGCCATGCGGGGCACCTCAGCGCCTGTTCTCCTGGGCTGCTACTGCTTGAGGCATGTGGAGCACAGGAGCTGGATAGGCATGTGGCCCTGGACGCTGCCCCTCCACTCAAGTGGGGGCCTGGCTGGGGGAAGGAAAGAGCCTCTCACATTCTTCATGCAATTCTTCTTCTATTTTGCATAGACAAGTATTGACTTTGGGAACCTGACTCTGGTTGCAAATGAAAACCTGAGGGCTTTGGTGAGGTGAGGGATGCACCAGGAACAAGAGTTTCTTTTCAGGGCGGCCCCATCTGGAGGGGAGACTTGGAGTTTGGCCATCTCCTTGTCACCCCTAAATTGTCTCCCTCGCTGGGACCCTATGCTAGTTCCGGGCAAGGTGCAGTCACAAGGTGGGAAAGGAGGAGGAGATCACCCTGGGAATCACTTCCCAAGGACATCAGGAGATGCTGATCTTCAGTGGGGGCCTGTAAGATGATGACTGCCCTGGGGACGGGAGGGTACAGAAACAAATAAAAGACAAGACCAAACAAAGAGAGTTCACTTTGGCTCCCCTGTCTTTTCAGATGAGGGCTGACTACCTGGGTGGTGAGAGCTAGAGTTAGGACGAAGGGGAAGGGGACTGGACTGCTCTCTGCTGATTTTCTTTCTCCTTCTTTTCATAGGGAGGGGGGTTTGGGGAGGAATAGTGGGGTGACAAGAAACTTGTTGAAGGGAGCTGTGCAAACAATGGCTGGTGCATGCCAAAGCTGGCAGTCAGTGGTTCTTAATGTTTGAATGGAAGTGGCTGGAGCTAGCTTTTTTTTTTTTTTTTTCCACAGTCAGTGTTGCCAAGAAAACAAGGAGTAGCTGTTTTAAGCATTTACAAATGGTAATGTACCAACAGCTGGTCTCAGTCCAACCGAGCTATTGTAGGGGTATTAAAAAGACAGGCCAGAGTTGGAGATGTACTGCCAACCTCCCTTGCAGAGTTGGGGAACATTTTACTTGGAAAAAAAAGGTCTTATATTCCTGCAGAGATCGACAGGACGGTTCTCCTGTGGAGTCAGTGCCTTGCTTGGCAGAGGAGGCAGCGCGGGCAGGCCAGCCAAATGCTTGGGCGACAGGGAAGCGTGGAGTCTGTGGGCTTGCGGCGGATTTATCAGCGTAGCCATGCCACCTCCCTGCTCACAAGAGGCTCATGTGCACATGCGTGTGGACATGGCTGTCTCGTGTGTCTGCGTCCGCGTGCACACTGATGGCAGCTTGGGCATGGTTGTGGCAGCAGCAAGACCAGTGTCATCCCCGAGGCCCGGGCTCCAGGTCCCCATGTGCTCTGAGTCTCTGCTCTCTCCTGAACATCCGTGGCTCCTTTCCCTTTCTTTTTACCCAGGCCAAGAAGACGAAAGAGAAAATCTCATGTAAACGCTGCCTTCCTTTCCCTCTTTCCCAGTACTCTGCCCTTTAATAGCACACAGAGGCACCCGAGCAAGGGGAAAACTGGGTTTCTCTCCTGCTCTTCATCTCAGCCCTGAGTCTGGGGTGTTCTTTAGGGTTTTTCCTTTTTCCTTCTTTTTTCATCTCAGGAAATCGTAATACACAGAGCATGCTTCTTGGCTAAATGTAATTACCAGTGGCCCTGTGTTTATGGATGAGGCATGGTGGAAAGTAATAGAAAATGATTATTTTTCGTACTGAAGGCCTTCTTTATTAGTGGTGCGGTAGGGACGTCAGCTGCCTTCTCTGAATGGCAATGCAATGTTTTGCTTTCCCCAGCAAGATAAACGATCTTATTTGTTGATGTTTGCTGCTTGAGATGACATTTATGTGAAATAAAAGGGACCAAATTAATAATAAAAAAATGATTAGCCAGACACAAATGAAAAATGTACATCTCTCCCCCACCCCAGTTAAGTTGTTTGTATTTACATGCTATTCACAAATAATGGCAAAATGCCCAATAGTTGGATGGCGAGGGTTTTTTCTTTTACAATCATATGGCTTGATTCCGTTTTCCAGATCTTGTCTGAGAGCTGCTATTTGAAATAAAAATGTTTGCATCCATTTCCTCATTAATCCTTCCGCTGTAATACAACCTGCTGCAGAGAAATGGCAAAACAGATGCAACAATGAAAATTAAAAGGGATGGACACTTAGCGTGGGCTATAAAAGCTGCTAACCATGTAGGAACGAGAGAGGCTTTTGGACAGAAAATATGGCAAATGATAGAAACAATCATCGGACTAAGAGTTTGCTATTTGCAAAACTCTGGTGGGACATTTCTCTGCTTGTAACGGCTGGAGAATCACTCCTGAGTTTAGTGCACACCAGAGAGAGTGTGTGTCTGCTTTGCCTTGAGGCCTGTCTTCAATATTTGGAGCATCCACCCATCTGGTTTCTCATTGGGCTGGAATTTTCTCGACACAAACAAGCACTATGCAAAGGATCTATAGACCTCGTGTTTTGAGGGCTCTGTATTTTTGCCTGGAAATATTGCTTCCTGCCCTCCTGGTAATTACAGACCCAGAGCAAAGCTGGATTGACCTTGATCTTTATTTTGCAGCCAAATACATTATATTCTGGGGAGGCAAAGGGATTTATAGCATGTGTGGGGGCAAAGGGCCATAATTCCATACTGCTCAAACAACCGGATACAGAGGAAAAAGAAGGTCCAAGTGGACTTTTTTGGGTATATGTGATACCGATACATATCATTCTAGTGTTTTTGTTTTTCCCATCTAACTGTCTGATGTTACCTCATGCCTATACTCAACTCCTGAATTCACTGGGATTTGGGGTCATATGGAGATTCAGTAGTTTTGTGCATACTTATTGAGCATCACCTGTTTGCAGTCTGGGAGTAACAGAGGGAAACAAAGAAAGGCAGAAATGTGGTCTTTGCCTTGTACAGCTTAAAAACTTCCTTGTAGAGACCTGATTGGAATAATTAAATACACAGAAAGACAAACAGCCAACTAGGGCCATGCACATGGGAGTTGATGAGTGAGACGTGAGATGAGAGCATGGCTCTTGGGGAGGGTTGATTGTGGCTACATCTCCCCATGCAGTACTGAGAGCAGCAGATCAGTACAACTTGCTGATGTATTGATCAAACCCCGACAAGTAAACTAAACAAGCAGATGAGATGGAAGTCCGTGCATGTGGAACATTTGTTAAATGTGTCAGACCTTGAGTGACTAGCTTCTGGTTTGATTGACACATTGGAATAATTTTTTGGTCAGGGTGGATGTGCAGTTCAGACCTGTCTGGTAGGCCTAGGAGAGGAATACAGATGGTAAAGAGGCTCTGGACATGGATCAAGTGTTCGCTCTGCCACTTACTGTTTAAACATCTTTGGCTTTAATCTTTCAGTGCTTCAGTTTTCAAATCTGTGAAATAGGTAGAATCGTAGCACCTATTTTGTAATTTCATCCTAGGGATTAAATGACAGAATATATCACAGTACCTAGCACCAAACCAAGTATGTGCCCAAAAATGTTCGTGCAAAGAATTATTTTTATTCTATATATCTTTTATCTTCATTTTTGCTTCTATTCCTGTCTACGATGCAGGGCCAAATATGGGTTAATTGTCCTCCTTAGGATCATCCTTGACAAGGAAGATTCTTGTCTTTCCACTAAAAGGGAGGCCCACTTTGAATGATGTAGCTGAGAGCAGGAAGCTGGGCTGCATGATCTCTCATAATCACTCTTAGCAATTTGGTTTTTGAATCTTTTGCATTCTTCTGCTTCAAAAGCCTTAGTAGGGCTTGGCCATAGAGGAGTTGTGCCTTTTGGTGAATTGGTAGGCAGGAAGTGGTTAATTAGGCACAGCCCCCAGTATAGAAAAAGTCCCACCTATGATGTAGTTGGGAATCTGGTTCTGTTGAATCATTACATGTAGATTTTTAAGCAATTTTATCAGCAGAACTGATGGTCTGCTCCTGGTGCTGTTGAAACTTACCATCACCATGCAGGCAGCACTGCGCATGCACAGCTGCTGAAGAGTGTGAGTAGGGAAGGCAGGAGAAATAGTAACACAGCACCTATAACCCGGTCTCAAATGGTAGAGGCTGGCAAACAGTGGCAGCAAAAGCACCAGGGTGGCACGGTACAAGCAGAGATGGATTGGCAGGCGGGAGGAGGAGGGTCAGGGCTGGAGATACGGCTGTACTGCTTTTGTCAAGTAAAACTTTAGGGTGGATTATAGGAAAAGGAACGGAGTCATCCTTATTCTCAACTTAGATGTCAACATTATCTCATCACACATGGAATTAAAGCTTCCAAAATGTGGATAGGCATCAACTCATGAACTTCTCAGAACAAAAGCCACATCTTATTCATCTTGTATTTATTTCAATGCCACTTGCCTTCCCTGGCCCAGAGTTTCCTCCTGCTATATGTGATTAAATGCTTGACTATGTGAGTATTGCACATGTGTAGTGTGCCAAGGAAAACTACTCCCACAAACTGACATTATCTTGCTGAGTTTGGATTCAATACCAATGCATGCATCTTCCAGAGCCCGGAGGAAATTCAGGAATTCTGATTTAACTGATATTTATTTGGTCAGTTAAATCATTTCCAGAGCAAGTTTCTGTACCTAAAGTGCGGATGTTGGTGTACGAGAGGGCTAGCTGGCTCTTTCTTTTCATTTCTGGAAAGAGAAATATGTGTGAAATTCAACGACATCTGCTGAAATTCAAACATATTTTTATTTATTCATGGCCATGATCAGGGCAGAACCTCTAATTTC
This sequence comes from Mandrillus leucophaeus, assembly GCF_000951045.1. Taxonomy (NCBI): domain Eukaryota; kingdom Metazoa; phylum Chordata; class Mammalia; order Primates; family Cercopithecidae; genus Mandrillus; species Mandrillus leucophaeus. The sequence continues at coordinate 618,562 of NW_012105399.1, forward strand.
AACCAATAATTAGACTTGACAATAGATGTGGAAATAAAACATTTTTGCTGAATTCACTTGTCATTCCTCCCTGCTGTAGCTGGTGTAACCCAGATGTCAGCTGTCCCTTATTTTTCTCTTCGAGTGTCCCCTCCCTCAACCCCCTCATACTAATGCATTAGTGAGCCTCGTGGCATGTACTGAGGGTCTCATGGGAGAGACACAAGAGAGGGCTGACATTGCATACTTCACAGTCACCCACTTAAATATCTCTGGGGGTCCAAAAACTGTTTCTTGGAGATATTGGTGCTGCCATTCCACCAAGAATCCCTTTTTCTTTCTCTCTTGATCTACCCGGATCAATAGGTTTTAACCCTGTGTCTTTTCTCCCTTCACTCCCAAGTTCAAATTCCTCCCCTTGCTGTTGTGGAGTTTTTAATCTCACTCTCAATGTATCACCATCCTGCATGCTCCTGCTCACAGGCAATTTAAAGACCTTCTGAGCAAAAAATACCAACTATCTTTTTTGACTTGACTAGTATTCCTTCTGGAAGGACTTGGATAATCACCATTTTCCATGCTGATGATCCAAGCATGTTTATGCTTTTTGCTATTTGGTCCTTGAAATGACTATGAGATTGTCATATCTGCAGAAAGTCCTTGCTAGCCTTTTCCCTGAGCCTTCAGGGGAATGGTGAGGCAGGAGCCAAAAGGTAGGAAATGGGGAATGAATGGGATTGAGTAAGGGCAGACAATGGTTTCAGGAAGTTTGCTTGTGAAAGTGAGGAGAAGGAGTGGGACAGAAGGTCAAGAGAAGCTTGTTTAATAAAAATGGAAGATCTCAAGGCATGTTCAAACACTGATGGGGAGGAGCAAGGAGACAGATGTAAAGGAAGGGAGGCCAAGGGACATGAGGCTATGGACAGGTAGGCTGCGAGGAGAGAGAATGAAGCGGGGTACAGAGGAGGCTGGGTGACCTCATGGCAGCTTAGCTGAGTGCAGAGTCCAAAGTTCTGTCCTGGAAGGGGCTATGCTGTTGGCTGTTGTCATTGCTGTTCACCATGTGGATTCCTGGAGCCTGCCTGAAAACCTGGTCTGCGAGCTCCCTGTGAATTAGCATCTTTTGCAGGCGTTTTCTGGATCCAGCTCATGCTCGTGCCAATGATTAAATCTTTAGGAAGTTTGCAAGCCAGGTATTAAACCATTAGTAGTTTGAAATCGGCCATGAGGAGGGAGTATTTACACTACAGAAGTTAGCAATGCTGGCAAACTAGGGCATTCCCACTGTGAAAGCACCCCCACGCCCCCCTACCATCCACCCCACCTCCACTGCCAGCCTCCGAATGCTGGTTGCGACATTCAGCCTCTCAGCACTGCTTTCAACTCTTGCTCCTTACCTCCCTCGATTTGGTGCACTGCTCTACGCCTCATAGCATGCATGTGATGGCTTTGCTCTTCCGTACCTCAGCTTCCTCCTCTATCCCCAGGTCTTTGCAGCCTGGGAAGTCAGGTGGAAATGGACTGTGCCTGAGCATGGTCTCTGAGAGGTGTTGGATGAACATCACAGGGGGAATGGCTGTATTGGGATGTTCATGGGTGCTTTTCTGGAAGAAATTCTCCTCTGTGGATATGCTCTTACTCTCTCCACCCACTGGCAAGTCTACGAAACTTTGGCTTGTTTTCTTTCTGTACTTGCATGTCGGAGGAAGAGGAATTTTCCCCGCCCTTCCCAGCTCCACAAACTACACACACAGAAGGAAACAGTGCAGCTGCCCCTCGTGCTGAGGCTCAGTGCACCATCAGTGCAGTGGCAGTGTGGAACTTACTGACAGGCATGGGCTTCTAGAAACAGTTCTGTTCTTCCCAGTTCTCTAGCAGAGCGGCTGTGCTCCTTCCCACCCTCCTTCCCCTGCTGCAGCTTCCCACAGCTGCTCTTGCCCTGGCTGCCATTGGCCAAGAGCAGGTGTTGGGAACCCGGAACATGGAATGTCATGGGTCTGTAGTCCAGGGAGGATGGTGGAGGAATCCCAGCTTTGGAGCCCCACATATCTGGGATTGAGTTTGGCCTCTGGTGGGTGATTTCCTGGTGTCCTTGGGCAAGATATTAAATATCCAGCTGCAGGATTCTCCTCTGTGTAGTGAAAGATTAGATGTGATCGTGTTTGTAAAGAGTCTGGCACATGGTAGGATCTCAAAGAGTGTTGGGTGAAGGGTCAGTGGGCAAGATTAATTATGAATTCAATATTGCATTTCTTTAGGTAACCTTCCTGGACTTCTGCTACTCCCCCCTACTCACTAGTCACTTGATGCCTCTGACAATGCCCCTTGTCCATTTGCTTCATTGCATGCTGACACTCAAGGCTTACCACATTTTATGGTATAAGAAACTGGGCAGGCAGTGAGCTGGGAGCAAGAGTTAAAAGCAGTGGTTTTTTGCTAACTGTCTAACAACCAGCATCCCAGGGGGAAAAGGCCCCAGTTTGTAGCCATTGCCAAGTTCTGTAGTGTAAATACTCTCTCACCATGTCTGATTTCAAGCTACTAATGGTTTAATACCTGGCTTGCAAACTTTCTAAAGATTTAATAATTGGCATGAGCCTGAGCTGGATCCAGAAAAGCCCTGGAAAAGATGCTAATTCACAGGGAGCTTGCAGACCAGGTTTTCAGGCAGGCTCCAGGAACACACTTGGTAAATAGCAATGACAACCAACACTCAAATATTTCACAGTAGTTACAAGGCAGCACAAGGCAGTGCAAAGAATCCATTTACATTGGATGGTATTCCATAAAAAGGAAGGCTCAGAACAGAGTCTGGGCTCAGAACGGAATCTGGGCTGGCATTTCAGATGTGAAAGGATTCAGGATTCGATAGAGGGCAGGTAGATCTTTAAGAGGAGACAAATAGCATTGGCAAAGGCTTGAAGGTGAAATCTGAAGAGTCAGGCTTAGGGGTGGGATGGGAACAGCATGGAGAAAGATCATACAGTGAGCTGGGGGCTTAGATCTTGGACTCTTCAGCCTGAGAAAGGCAGTTTAGAATATTGGTTGCATCACTGATACCTGGGAAGTATCACCTCTCTGGGCCTCTGTTTCCTAGCGCTGTCAAGGGGAGATGCAATCTACCCTTTAGTGATGCTGTGAGGATTAAATGAGCTGATGATGGTAGAACGTGGGCATGGTGGTGTCTGGAGTCAGTGAGGGCTCCGTGAAGGGTGTCTGTTACTACTGCCACCTGCCCAGTCTCTCCCTCTCTAGGCTTCAGTGTCTCCAAGACCAGAGACTGCACCTTCCATTTCTTTCTTCTTCCTGCCTGGCACAGGGTGTGGCACATTCTGGGTGTCCACATACTCTGACTGAGGACCCATCTCTGGGCCGAGGCTGGACCACTGGACATGTGTGGACGGCCTCCCCTCCCTGCCCTTCCCTGCACTGGTGTCAGGGGGCAGCTTTGAAAGGTTTGGGTTCACTACCTTTTTTTGTATGGTGGTGCCTGTTACCTCCAGAGTTCCAGAGAGGCTGCTGCCCCTTGAGCCCCTTCCTTGTCTGTACATGCTCTCCTCTGTGCAGCAGCGTTAAGGAAGGGGCTGCTGTGTGGAGGACCTTTTGTTTGTTCCATACGCGTTTGCGGAGCTCCTGCACCTGGCACTGTGCTCATCGCTGGGAAGCAAGAGGAATACGACACAGATATCCCTCAGGGTCTCAGCTGACAGTGGGGTGGGGCCTCAGTTATAAAGCAGCGTTTACCTGCCATGATAGAGGCGTGCATCCGTGCCATGACGCACGTACAGCGTTTACGTGCCGTGATAGAGGCGTGCATCCGTGCCATGACGCACGTGCAGCGTTT
>NW_012105399.1:622479-653693 GCF_000951045.1 Mandrillus leucophaeus
GTGATAGAGGCGTGCATCCGTGCCATGACGCACGTGCAGCGTTTGCGTGCCGTGATAGAGGCGTGCATCCGTGCCATGACGCACGTGCAGCGTTTACGTGCCGTGATAGAGGCGTGCATCCAGGCTCCACGTTGTGCCCTTTAAAGAAAGGTGCCCTTCAAGTCCTTTAAAGAAAATCCATGTGTAAAATCTATCTACATCTTTTGGGAAAGGTCCACTAAAAGTGCCCAACACATCAGATAAGGTATTGATGCTACTAAATGGTTGAGAATTCTCACGGTTCAGCAGGTTCCCCCGTCTCCCATCGTGGCTCATTCTGCTGCATATAAGCACCTGGAAGTCCACTGCTTAGGTGATCCGACTCTTGACATCAGTTAGCATTTGGCAGAAGACTCTACCCTTACTTTCTTCTCTTTTCTCCTGCTTTTCTTATGTTTTGTACCATTCTCCTTTCTTTCTTAAAAAATTCTTTCCCCCCCCAAACCTTTAAAGGACTCTGCTAGGCACCACTCAGCCCCCGGTGGTTCTTAGGGTTAAAGAAATTGTTCATTTCTAGTTAAATATTTTTTTGCACTGTTTTCAGCCTGCAGAACAAAGTGTTGGTTCCAATTTGCCAGTAGGCTTGCATTCTACCAAGAAGGAGGATCTGTCATCACCAAGGGTGGTCCTGAAAGGATGGGGAATCTGGGGTGTGAGGGCTGCTGAGGCTAGCTCAAGAGTCAGGAACACACACACACACACACACACACACACACACACACACACACTTTGAGTTAGGGCAATCAGAATCCTGGAAGGCTAGCAGATAATCTGAAATGTTGGAGGTCAAGGCAAAATTGTGGAGAAGAAACCCGAAAGACATTTAAAAAGCAAATGGACTCAAGCTTCAAAGAGCTAAGCAGGGGAACTACTCATGGGTAATCAGAGCCAATGGGGTCAGGTCAGGGGCAGGAGAGGACGCCATTTGGAACATACACTCTGGGGAGCCTTTCATACCAGGCCATTCCCATCCCAACAAAGCACCCTCTGTTTCCTGCTGGAGTGAATCTGCTCAGGCCATGGAGACAGAAGGGCCTGGGCAGTGCTAGGCCGAAGGGGACCCATGGATGGAACACAATGACAAAATTGACAGGGGTACAGAGAAACTTTAATCAGCTTTGACTGTCTTCTTTTTTTTTCTGAGATGGAGTCTTGCTCTGTCACCCAGGCTGGAGTGCAGTGGTGCAATCTCGGCTCACTGAAACCTCCACCTCCTGGGTTCAAGCGATTCTTCTGCCTCAGCCTCCTGAGTAGCTGGAACTACAGGCACCCGCCACCATACCTGGCTATTTTTTTTTTTTTTTTTTTTTTTTAGTAGAGATGGGTTTCACCATGTTGCCCAGGCTGGTCTTAAACTCTTGAGCTCAGGCAATCTACCTGCCTCGGCCTCCCAAAGTGCTAGGATTACAGGTGTGAGCCACCGTGCCTGACCTCATCAGCTTTGACTTTCATTTTGAACCCTCTTTTCAGGTTGGTGGGTGACTGAACCTTTTTTTATAGTAACCTGCCATGCTTCAAACAGAAATATGGCACCACCTATCTGTTTCATGGTGGTGAAGACAGGAGATTTTGGCCTGTGTTTTTCATTCGCGGGAGTAGGTTTTGCTGAGCCTGTCACACTTCCTTTTCACCTGAACTGTGACCCTAGATGCATGTTTGCCATGCTGGACTCAAAGAACTTCCTTTATTTATTTTACTTTTGACGTTGCAATTTGTGTAATTGCTCATGTTTTCTCTTTTTCCTTGGAAGCTCAGGACCAAATTGCAGTGCATGTCTAAAAGTGTGCCTATTAGGGCATCATTTTATTTATAATTCACCCTTGGCTTTATCCTATTTTTTTCTCCTATATTTTCTTTACTCTAATTTCCTCACTTACTTTTCCTAATCTCTCTGTGTGTATAATCCTCCTCAATTCTTTGAGACATCAGACTTAGAGTTAAATAAAAGTCATTCCCATAATATTCTGCCTCTAACACTGAATAAATGTCCATTTAGAGTCTATAGGATGGCTTGCAAATCAATGCATGAAATCTCAACAAATAACCTTGGGCCCTAAGGGTTATATATGGCTATATATTAAATAAAGACAAGTGCCTGTCCTCAAGAAGATTCTAGTCCCAAGACATAGACAAAACAGATAAATTCAGGTTAATAGAACTGTTTAGCTATAAAATTATAGAGGCACTGTCAAGGGAAAGGCTTCACTTAGTTTTTCATTCATCCAAGAAATATTACTGAGTACTGACTATGCATGAAGCCCTGGTTATGCCCTATGCAGCAATGTTGAGCAAGATATAGTCCCTGCCTTCCAGGAGTTCTACTTAGTAGGGAAACAAGCGAGAAGGCAATTACAGTATGTGTGATAAAGCCATTGGTCCACACAGGCAGAGTGCAACTCAGTCCTGGGAGGGAGTGGACTAGAGCAGTTTTCTGGAGGAAGTAAGTTGTAAGACTGTGCTAGCAGACAAGTGTAGAGTTGAGTACATCCCTGGCCTCTTCCAGAAAGATGTGAGACTTAGCTGTTGTGCCTTGAGTGAGTCCAGCAGTCTCTCATCACCTACCATGGATGAATTCTTGCTTTACTTAAGGAGGTGAATGTTGACTACAAAACTGCTTAAACTCCCGGACTTCTCTGCTTGAGGGCAGCATGGCTTTCCCTAGCTGCACTGAGAGCCTCCCCTACCCCTGCCACTTCTTCTTAAAATATATCCAGATCTCGAACTAACAGCACATGGGCCAGTGGGTGCATGAAGCCGCCCACCCTCTCCTCCCCTGCACCAGACCATCTTGGTCTTTTAGTCCGAAGCTAAGCTAACTGCCCGGTGCCCACTGCCTTAGAAGCTCGGCGATGAATGGCAGGCACTAAGATGTCCATCGCTGTTGGAAGAAGGGAGCTGGGGCGGGCCAAGATGGCAGATGGCTTAGAGTGGCATGCTGTTTTCAGGCCCTCTACCTTTGTAGCCTGTGCCATTTGAAGCTGCCGGTTACTGTTTTTAGCTTGGCTTGACAAGAGAGCTTTTGTTGTCACTCAGGAATGCAGGGTATTTTTAGCGAAGAGATTCTGCTTCAGGCATGGGCATTGTGTTCTTCCAATTACAGGCATGGCCGAGGAGGGCCGGGCACCGAATCACTTGAAAGATCAGCAGGCTCAGCTGAGAAATTCATAGAAAAAAGAGGTGGGCGGGGCTGCATAACCAGAACCCTCGGGTCTTGTGGGATTTATTTTATTTTATTTTAATCTTGTCTCCTCGTTCCTTCTCAGAACTGACTGCTCAGGTGACATGGAGGTAGATCCCAGGAAGGAAGGGAGAGCAGGAAAGAAATTGCCTGGGGGTTGAAGAGCTACCAAAGAGGAACTATCAGCCACAAAACTATATTTCTTGAGTTCAACCATAAGAGAACAGGTGGTAGTGAAATGAAAGTTGCAACGTTTCCCTTAAACTTGAAATCAATTTGTAGTTATATATATATACGTATTTTGATTGATTCAAAGGAATGACTGAATGAACAAATGTTTTCCCATCCATTTATTCATTGATGCTATAGCAATGTACAATTTTTGGTCTGGAAGATCTATGGATCATCTGGCTTAATCTGTTTCCCTAGTTTTCTTCCCTGCCTGACCCCCCGGTTCCCGCCCCTTCCAGAGATGAGGAAACTGAAGCCCAGAGAGGTCAGGTGACTCGCGCAAGGTCATACTAATTAGCAGCAGCTTTGGAACTGGAACCCAGGTGTCCTGACACCAAGTTCCCTGTTGTTCTATATTTACATTGTTGGAAACATCTATGTTGCCTGCCTTTTTTTTGTTTTTCGTTTTTCTTTTTTGAGACAGAGTCTCGCTTTGTCACCCAGGCTGGAGTGCAGTGGCACAATCTTGGCTCACTGCCACCTCTGCCTCCTAGGTTCAAGCAATCCTCCTGCCTCAGCCTCCTGAGTAGCTGAGATTACAGGCATACGTGCCACCATGCCTGGCTAATTTTTGTATTTTTAGTAGAGATGGGGTTTCACCAAGTTGGCCAGGCTGGTCTCAAGCTCCTGACCTCAAGTGATCTACCAGCCCTGGCCTCCCAAAGTGCTGGGATTACAGGTGTGAGCCACTGTGCCTGGCCCCTTTTGTTCCTTATCTTAATGAACAAATCAAAATAACAAATCAAAACAGACAGCCTGAGACAGGAAGTGGGCTGAGGATTGGGTCCAGGGCCGTGCTTAGAGCCTTGGAGCCATGAGAGTTTTTCAGACTTCCTTCTTGGCTATCTGTTTTGGTTTTCCTCTGCTTGGGTAGGTATTTATTGAGCACCTATTATGCCAAAGGCACATGCTGGGTATGTTCACATGGATTATTTTGTGAATTACTCACAACAACCTGCAAGGAAGGCATCAGACCTGTCTTTTGAGATCTGAATATTGAGATGCAGAGGGACTAAGGGGGTTTGCTCAAGATCAATGACAGCCAAGTGGCCGAGCCAGAATTAAAAGCCAGGTCTGTCTGCCACAAAGACCAGGGCTCTTTCCACTGACACCCAGATGTTTTCACAATACTGTTGGGGCTGAGTTGTTTGGAGTTGTGGTCACTATGGTGGGCCCCCTGACTGGTGGAATGTGCTGTCTGTGTTCTCTTGCAACCTGAATTTTCACGGAGCCTGAAGATGGAAGTGTGGGAGGAGATGCCGTGTGCCCCATCACACTCTTAAATTACTAATAAATGAAATGTCTCCTTTCCCCTCTGGAACTCTCTCCAGAGTGGGCCCAGCCTGTTCTACCATCTCCCTCCTTGGGCCTTCAACTTTGCTTCACAGCTGCGATGGTACCCCGGAGCTCTTACCATTGTGTCAGAGCTCTTTTTGTGTATATTTGTCTCCTGAGTGTATTTTTTAGTTTTATTTTTACTTATTTTGTTTATTTATTTTTTTTTTGAGACAGGGTCTCACTCTGCCACCCAGGATGGAGTGCAGTGGTGTGCTCATAATTCATTGCAGCCTCTATCTCCTGGGCGCAAGTGATCCTCCAACCTCAGCCTCTCGAGTAGCTGGGATTACAGGTATGTGCCACCATGCTTGGCTAATTTTTAAATTGTTTTGTAAAGATGATGTCTCACTATACTAACTCAGCTGGTCTGGAATTCTGGCCTCAGCCTCCCAAAGTGCTAGGATTTCAGGTGTAGGCCACCACACCTGGCCTGAGTGTATTTTTAAAAAATTCAGGTTAGTATAATCGCATGAGTGTTTATCAAATTCCTCCCAAGGAGCCAGGAGCGGTGTCACAGACATGGCTCTTTAGATCTCATGACAGGACTGGGCCTTGAGCCACTCACTTATTCTTTTAGCAAACATGGTGCCAGGCAGCCTCAATGTGCTGACAGTCTAGTAAGGGAGGAAGACAAGGACCCAGGTGACCAGGCCTCTCAGACGCCGCCAGCTGGTGGTGCAGGAGCTGACACTGCCTTTGGCCGCTCAGAGGCCATGGTGCCTCCAAGCCCCAGAAGATACTCACATACCCGCTCCTCAACCTCTTCAGAGGGCACAGCTTCCACATTAGGCTTTGTCTGTCTGCCATAACTTACCCGTTGCACACAGATTCCAACATCCCATTTTAGAGCCCTGATGATATTCAGGGTCCTAAAATGACTCTGGGAATAATGAGGAAAACTGAGATCTAACTTTTCACAGATAGGGAGGTTCCAGGTAGAACAGGAGAAGGAAAGCCCTAAGTTCCATGGGGTTAAGAGATGTATCTGTCTTGTTCATTTTTATATCCCAAAATCCTGCTCTGGTGCATGGCAAATACGTATGATGTTGAATGAACTGGTGTGTGCCTGAGAATGGATTGATTTCTTGGGTTCTTCCCAATAAACCCATAAGGAGATCTACAGGTGTCTGAAGAGTTGAATATTGACATGTTGGAAAATAACAGAATGCGCTTGAGATCATTCTGGATTTGAGAACAGATCATAGGGTAATTAAAAAAATACACTTTTTAGTTAAAAATATTTAAAAAATATAAAACATTAAAGAAGCTGGCTATCTTGTGTTTGTTTCTCTGTATCCACTCGCCACGCTTTTCAACTCTTCTCTCAGCTCAGGAGACTTTTTGGGCCTTCTGGCTTCTCACTGGGGAGTCCTGCTGAGAGACGGAGGGAAGAAAGTGGGTGAGATCTGAGTATTTTTCCTGGCTCTTTTCCTAAGGGGTGCCCTCAGGCTGTGTCCAGGACTCTCCTTTTTTGTTGTAGCTACGCCCTCTGCCTTCATCCCTTCAGGCTGAGGATAGTAACAGCTCCTCTGTTACAAGCCTTGGCTATGACACCAATGCCTTGTGACTTCTCTTTACCTTGCCTACACTTTAAAAATGATGAAGGTCCTATATTAGACCTTCATCAAATTAGGCTGATTTGAGTGTACCATCTGTTTGCTGTTTGCAGCCTTGATGACATAGGTGCAGCTCCTCATAGCATGGACACTCATTGAGGGTTTCTTCTAGCTCACCCTTGTTCACGTGCTCCTCCCATTTCTTAATTTTCTTAATAGTATGTGAGCTAGTTGGTTCCACCAAATATGTCAGTCAAGATGGAGGTGCCAGTTCATTTTTATAGATGCATAAACACTAATCTGGGGGAAAAGGTGCAGTTCTATCATTCTGACACACACCATCATACCCCAAATTAAATAATTTAGAAATAATCCATGTAGGGGTGCGGCGTGCCCTTCCTATCATGAGAAAACTGAACTGGGGAAGGGAGCCCCCTTCTCTCTCCTAACTGGACCTCTCTGTCTTAGTTCAGATTCCCATGAGGCAGAGCTTACCACCGGGATTGGGGTACACCTGGCTAATTGGAGGCTACCCTAGGAGAAGGCAGGTGAGGGAGGCTGAGTAGAGTTGAGAAGGCCCTAAGCAAGGATGTGGATGGTCGTGGGGGCTGGGATGATCTTAGCTGGAGTCCTGCCTCAGCCTGGGCCATAGGGAGCGCCTGCACGTAGATAACACCAGTGAGTGGGGCCTACTTTGAGGCAAGGGAGCTGCCTTTGTATCTTCATGTCAGTCAGGTATTGGCTGTGGACTGCCTTTGAGGAGGGGGTATACACTGGGGGTGAGGTGGCTGCTGTTCTGTTGAGGGAAGTTCTTCGAGCAAGGAGGCAGCTGTGGGCCAATATTCACAGCAGCTGGGGGATGAGAGCACTGGCCAAGTAGAGAGGACCTAGCGGGGAGCTCCAACAGTGTGGATGCTACAGGATTCTCCTTAGCTGTGTTCAGTGAGAGATAATTACCAGTATTTTCATTTGACAAATCACCAAATATTTTTTATCTTTTTTATTCGTACATTCCTCCCCTCCCTTCTTTTCTTTCGTCCTTCCACAAACATTTAGTGAATCCATGCTACGTGAGGGCTAATGGGACATTCAAGACACTGTCTCCTCCTAGGAGGCTGTTTCTGTCTCATCAGGATGCCCGGACCTGCCACACCAGGTGACGGGTGAAGCAGCATTTAATTGACTATTCGCTTTTGTTTCTGTACCTAGAGGTCAGTGAGGCCTGGGATTATTTCAAGGGATTTAAAGGTAAAACTACATTTCCAAAGACTCCTGTGAACTGACAGGTGCCAAAGATGGCACCCAGGGCCTCCCATTTCCCCTTCACTGGATTCTGTCTTTTTTCTCAAATGATACTGATGGAAAACAAATGCTGTGTTCAGTTCACACTCCTACTTAATTCAGTTCCTTTCAAGCCATGCAGAGTTTCTGTTTCAACAAAAGCCTCCATAGGGGTGACTCTGCAGATCCCCTAAAACAATGGGGTGGGGACAGATTGTGGTGGAGTGAGGTGGAGGCACAAACGCCACCTTTCAATTCTGCGGCGTAACCCAATCCCTCTTTCGGCTCTATCTGTGGGATGAAACCAGGTGGAAAAGCGAGGGGGAGGAGACTATGGCAGTTTTGACCTATTCAAGGCATGTGGAAAAAGGATTCTTTCTTCACCTGGGAAATCAGTGTGCACTTTTAGCGCAATCCATGTCTATCTATCCTTTTAGTGCCAGTAGGGCTACCCATTTGGGCACTAGAACCTCAGGCCAGGCTGATAGGCATTGGGATACGGAGGATAGAAATCCTTCAAGGCAACAGGATTTTCTCCAGGTTCCCTGGCTCGAATCCGCTGAACCTGTAATCAGCATCTCCAAGTCACAAAATGTCGGGTTGGAGCCGCTGCCATTGGAGAGAAGGGGAATTGGCACTTGCTTATTGTCCATGGCAGGGATCCTGAAAGGTTCCTGTTTAACATTTTATTTGCATTAAAAAAAATTCGCCAGCGTCCCTGAGGACAGGATTCAGTGCCTGCGTGTATGGTGTGCATGGGTTAGGGTGGTGTGGTGGGAGCTTCCATATCGCACTGAAATCGACTCCTCAACAGCAGCCATTTTCAACAAGATCCCTGTGTTTGCTTGGCAAAATCCTGGATTGGAAAAACAAAAGCTTTTCCTGCCAGATTCCATTAATTTCAGCAGCAGCAGTAGCAGCAGCAATCTGGTTCTTTCGGATGAATGTTTGTCAAGAATGGCCAGGAGTGAGGTTCGGGAGACTTGTGGGGTCTTTTTCAGTGAAAGTCTGGGCTCTTTCTGCCCATCTTTCCTCATCTATAGGAACATGTGGCCGGACAGAATGATGGGCATGTGAGTCTGTGACATGCCATAAGTAGGTGGGTACACAGGAGGGCTCTGAGAGAGGCAGGGATGTGGAAGAAATGGGCAGTGTGGGGCCATGGCAGTGAAGCCTCCTCCGACCCGGCTAAGGGAGGAGTCAAGGGTCACTCCTCACCTGCTGGGGCTGGAGAGCATCCAAGGGGCCCGGTGCTGGAAAGTGAGACCACAGGGTGAGTCCCGAGGTGTCTGCCCTCTGGGGTCGCAGCACACTGCCTGGAAAACAAGAGCTGCCCAGTCAGAAAAGCTGACGCAAATGGAGGGGCCAGTGACCCAGAGTGAGCAGGAATGGGGCTGGTGAATTTCCACTGGCTCCACAGTGGGGTGGGAGTGTATGTGACCCACCTGGAATGTTTAGGAGTCTGGTGAGCAGGCTGCAGGAGGGATGCGACCCTGAGATGCTCGCTCATAGGCATAGACCTAAAAGCTGGACCTAAAGTTTGATGATGGTAGCAGATAAGGGGCTATTTGCTCAGTTTATTTTTCAATTGCATTTTTTTCTTTCCTTTTTTTTTTTTTTTTTAAGATTTTTTAGATTTTCCTTTCCTTTTTTTTAGATGGTGGTCAGAAGCTTTATAGAACCGGGAGGATCAATGAGCATGTGACTAGCCACATGAACTAATGAAATGGCCACCAGACTTTCCCTGGAGGTCAGAGGAAAGGTGGGATGGGAGGCCCCTGGAGAGGTGGAGGTGCTTGTATGTAAAGAGCTCCTTGTTTTATCAGCCCTAGAAGAAAGGGCACTGCTGGATTAATCACTTCCCTGACTTATCTGCTTAATCACAACTCTTCTAATGGATTGCAAGTGTTGAAGGGGTCATATAAAAACAAACAGCCAGCAACAGCAACCCCTTCACCCTCTACCCCCCAAATATCTGACAGCCCTTTAATACAGCACTAAGCTATTGTGACGGGGGTGACTTAGGAATGATGATGAGGCAGCCCTACTGATGGAGTCATTGCTATGGCCCTTTGCGTTGGGCTGAGTGTCGTGCCACATTGTCACACTGAGTCCTTGGCTGATCCTGAGAGGGCATGATTATTGTCATTTTTACAAATGAGAGCACTGAGGCTTGACCTTAACTTCCCAAAGTCACATAGGGCCGGGACTTTTATCCAGTTCGTTCACTTGCAAGGCCTGGCGGGAGCATCTCAGAGGGTGAGGGAGTCTTGGTGCTGAGGTGCCTCTGCTGGCCCAGGTGAGGGAGAAAGGAGCCTGGGCCCCAGTCCCCAAGGTCCTACCTGGAGGCCTGACATCCTACAGGTCGACTCACTCTACCAAGTGCCAGTGGTTGAATCCCAGGGCTGCATCTGGGTTTCTCACTGGATTTGGGACTTCTGGGATATAGAGTGTATGTGTACATTAGACACACACACACACACACACACACATGCAGAGAGAGAGAGAGAGAGCGCGCACACAAGCGAGAGAGGGCACAAAGGGCAGCATGATTCTTTGGAGTAAATTACTTGGGAAGCCCCTATACCCCTATGGAATGGATAAAAGGGGTCCTAGGTTTTGCTTATTCCCTTCTGTGTAAAAGTGAAAGTGAAGGACTAAAGGAAGGAGAAGAAGGAACTGAGAGTGAACGGAAATCATCCCTGACATCCACAACCACAATTTGGAAGCGTCTTAGCACTACCTGAAACAGCTTGCCTGTTGTTGTCCAAGGCTTTGACAGGTATCCACAATGAAAGCAGACCGTGGGAACTTTATTTTTTCTAAGACATTGAAGATGCTTAATAAACACCCTTTGATTAACTGACTACTCAAGATTATGGCAAACATATTATGCATTTAACATTGGTCCTCTGAAATACATTTTTTGTTCTAGTGTTTCGGAGTCTTCTTTTGAACATCTCATTTTCAAAGTAGGGCTTTTCTTGCCTTGTGTTGGTCTACGTGACTTTGGCTCTTCAAGATGAGTAAAAGGTCCAATGGGCTGCATGGAAGAGATATATGTTGTGGCTGGACTGTCCATATGATTGCATGCATTTTTCAGGTGAGTGAAACCTGATCTGCTACAATATAACCTCCATGAGGTAAGGACTGTGTTAGTTTTGTTCATGGTTGTATACCTGGCCCTTAGAGTAGAGCCTGGCACATAATAGATGCTTAATAAAATTTTATTGAATGAAATTCCCATAACTACAGATGTGGAAGCTCCATAGTGACCTGAATCTGAGTGTCCTCAAGGACTCGCCTTTTACTGCTGGAAGCACAGGGAGACACCAGGACATTCATTCTTCTGTCCTTACAATGTGAGAACATGCTTGGCTCTCTCTTAAACTTGGAGGTCTCTCCCCAGTCTAGCCACAATCAGGCTAGGTGACAATGGCTCAGGGTTAAAGTCGCACTCAGCAGATGGTCCATATGCCAGGAAAAATGGTGCTCTTGTGTAGCTTACCATGATGCAGGGCCTCACACCCCTTCACTGCTGACGGGCAAGGTTGGTAGCATGTCCCTATATCCTTCTGGATGTTTCCATTCATCATCTCATCTTCCAGGGTGTGAGGGTTAGTTTTATGTATCAACTTGGTTAGGCTGCTGCAGTACCTAGTTATTTCATCAAATACAAATCTAGGTATTGTTGTGAAAGTGGTTCATAGATGTGATTAACACCTAAAGTAAAGGGGGTTACTCTTGAAAATTTGGATGAGCCTCATCTAATCAGTTGAAGACCTTAAGCCGAAACTGAGGTATCCTGAGGAATTCTGCCTCAAGACTGCAGCACCAACTACCGTCTGAGCTTCCAGCTTCCTGACCTTACCTACAAATTTCAGACTTATCTGCCCTATGGATTTTGAACTTGTCGGTGCCCGTAACTGCATAAGTCAGTTCATTGGAATCTGTTTCTCCATACACACATATGCACACATATACACACATATTTTCATGATTTCTTACGGAAAGATTGTATTATTATTCTTGTTCAGTAACCACATTTACGGAGCACACAGTGTGATATCTAGCAGAGGCATATTCTGCACTGTGCCATATACTACAGAGGCAAAGGAGGAAAAATCGTGGCTTTCCCTCTCAGGGCCTTACAGAACAGTGGAGGAATATCACATCTCGTTGCTCCTGTTCTTTGGTGTATCCCCTCATAGCACAGATTTTTCACTGGAAGGTCTTCCTGTGCTCAAGAGGTGAAGAACTTCTCCTTCAAGGCCTCTTTAGAGGCCTCCTGGAGCTGCTTGAGAAGGTGGAGAGTGGAGGAGTGATGTTGTAAAGAGTGCGTTGGAGTGGATTCACCTCCGCTTTCCGTTCAACCCAGTGCCACGTGACTATTACTGCCTTTCCAGAGCAGGTCCCATGCTTGTCCTCTAGAAGCTCATGCAACCAACTAAGTGCAAAAATATTAGGTTGGTGCAAAAGTTATTGCGGTTTTTGCCATTACTTTCAATGGCCAAAACCACAGTTACTTTTGCACCAACCTAATATGTTGTGGGGATGCTGTGACAGATCACGGGCAAAGTGCTAAGGAATGTGAGGAAGGGGAGGTGGTTCTGACTGGGGAGGGCCAGGTATGCCTTTTCAGAGGCTCTGTTTTAGTTGGTTTTGGATGAAGACTCACCTTTGGCCAGAGGGGCAAAGACAAGGGTGTGGAGACTGTTTGTGAGGGAGGCACAGAGGCAGAAAAAAAGCATGAGGCAGGTTCAGGCAGCTCAGAAAGTATGTTTAGTGTTCAGCTTAGCTGATTTGTGGTTGAAAGAAAAGGAACACCAAGTGCATGTGGACCTGAACAAGAAAAGAGTTGAATTGAAAGTTCAGATTTGGGATCACGTGCAAAGCAGAATGACAATACTTTGTGAACGGGTGCTGTTTTCCATTTCTGTTCAGTCTGCTCAGTGGCTCCAATATGTTTAGTGCATGCTCTGTGTAATAGAGCTGGGTCTGTCATGTTCCAGGAACTGTTGAAATATATAAAGTTGAATTTATATAAGGTCCTACCTTCAAGGAGCTTATAAGCCAACAGGGAAAGACATTGTTTATTATACTACAGTGTTTTAATTGCTGAGCTGGGTGCAGTGGCTCAGTCCTGTAATCCTAGCCACCTGGGAGACTGAGGCAGGAGGATTGCTTGAGGTCAAAAGTTGGAGGTCAGCCTGGGCAACACAGTGAGAGCCCCGTCTCTAAAAAGATAAAAAGTACTAGCCAAGTGTGGCTGTAGTCTCAGCTACTTGGGAGGCTGAAGTGGAAGGATTGCTGGAGCCCAGGAGTTTGAGGCTGCAGTGAGCCATGATCATGCCACTGCATTTCAGCTGGGCAACAGAGTGAGACTGTGACTTAAAAAAAACAAAACAAAACAATGGAGAGACTTGAGCATGTTTAGGATGCATACCAATGGAAAAGAGGCAGCAGAAAGGGACCAAAGAGAGAGGAGAGGGGGAAAATGATGGACGGAATGTGGCCCCTGGGGAGATGAGAAGGGGTGAAATCCAGAGCCCAGGTGGAAGGGTCTGCCTCGGATGGGAGGAGGGAAGCAGAGGGAAGGAGAAAGGCCAGGCTAAGGTGGAGGCAGGTCAGTGATGGGGAGGAAGCTTAGGGAGTGCTTGTTCCAGGGCCTCCAAAGTTTTTGTGAAGGCGATGAGGCTAAGATCCACTGAGGGGAAAGTGGTAGCGGAGGGGTTTTAAGGAGAAAGAAAATATCAAGAAAGGTTGTTGAAGAGGATGGAGAAGGAGGACTTGGTGGTAGGATTGAATTTAGAGATTCATGGGGAGTCCAGATCAAAAGATGCTGTGGGTTTCTCAGCCTCAGCAAGGTAGTTTGATGGATGCCAGTTCAGACTTTTTAAGTCACGGACACAGGCCTCACAGAGAGTGGTGAGGAAGTGATTGAAGGGGTGGACTGTGAGGTCTCAGAAAGGGAAGGATGTGAAGCCAGAGGGAGCTGATCAATGGAGAGAAATTAACTTGTCAGGGACAGAAAGTGCCAGTGATTTTTTTTTTAAGGGAAATTGAGGAAAAGGATAAGAGATCAGAGCAGGGGATTGACTTTTCAGACTGAAGATGTTGAAAAGATGAGATGAGGGTTGGAAGGGGTCAGAGTCAATGGAATGGAGATGATCAAGGGATATAAGGCTGAAGCATCAAAGGGTTGTCCTTACACCTGTGAAGTCCCCCGGGATGATGGCAGCACCAGGATGGAGAGGAAGGCACCAGATAAGCAAGGAGGGGTGACAGGAGGTTAGACCACGCAGCCTCCATCCTGATGGCTGCCATCCACTCATCTCTTTTCCCACCCTGCTCATTCCCCTGTTGCTTGTCTCATTAGTCCTGTCTTTACGGAAGCCCTTCTTAATATAATGGTAAAGATTTCCAGATTTTAGAGGCTTAGGGAAGTCACACGAGGAAGAAGCACAAAGTAGCTGTGAGCACAGGTGTCTGGCAGAGGTGAAGACTCACTGGGCCTAGAGGGAGGTGCTGTGGCATGAAGTTGTTTCTGAGTTGCTGCAGACCCTTGGGAGGTGATGTCCCTTATCTCTTGTGATATAGTATACCATTGGGTTTTGCTCAAAGTTGCAGAGAGAACATTAGAAGTATTGCTTTGGGCCTTTGTAGAGCTCAGACTTGCCAGGTTGGAGGGGGTGTTGTGGCTTGAATTGGATGGGAGACACTGGGATTCTCAAGGCTTTCTGACTTTGGCCGACATCATCGCTGAGTGGAGAGGGAAGATGTGATTGGCTTGTGTCCTGATGGATAGATGGCTACCATGGGCATCCAGGCTGATAGAGATTGGTCTTGAGTGGCTGGGTGGGTTAGCTGATGATGCAGCAAGCCTTCAAGGTGGCATGTAATTAATTGCTGAAGCGGGTGGCACAGATGGATAGTGCTGTAGGTTCTCAGGTTGAAGTGGTCAGAGAGGAGTTCCTGGGGGAGCTGGGCAATTAAAAATGGGTGCATTTCTACAGCCTGGGTGTGGAGGTGAAGTAGGATGGGCACAGCTGGGGGCAGTGCTTCAGAGAAGCCAGGGACTGCATTAGACCTAAGGGCTCCTTTCTGGCTGCTGGCTGCTGCACCAATGGGCATGGGGTGAGAGTATGGCAGCCCTCCTCTGGGGATAGCAAGAGGCTTGGTGAGTTGGTTACGCTGCAGATTGGCACAGTGTATCATATTGGCCTTCTTGCGTATTTTGTGGGTGTTCAGAAGTCTTTTTGCTCACTTCCAATGTTCCCACTTGTTTTCATAGCAGGTACAGAATGGCTGCCACAACCAACCACCCCTGGAAGCCTGGGTGGGCAGAGGGTGGGCCTACTCTGCTGCCCATCATATTGTCCTGCTGAGACCACTAAGTTCCCTTTTTATGTACCTGACAGACCGTGGTATGGCATTCCTGTCTATCAGAAAAGTCTTTATTAAGTTCCATCTGTGGAAACTAATTCTAGTTTAAACCATCTGTCTTAGATCCATCCTTCCCTATTAGAGAAAGAAGGCTTCACAATTAGAGCAAGGAAGTAGAAAAGGAGAGAGGGAGAAGACACTTTTGTGCCATTTCTTTGATGAGGAAACTGAGCGTGCTGGGCACCCAGCCCGAGGAAGCAGAAGAATGGTCTAGCTCCTGACCACCTTATGTCACGCCCCAAATGACCCTTCCCTCTCTGCAGTGGCTTCTTGACATTTCTGTATATTTCCTGGTTAGGGGCAATTCACACATTTTGTAGCGGTCCCTGCTTCCCCCTTCAGAAGCTGTATTGGGGGCAGATGTGCCCTGCCTGTCTCTTGGTATCAATGCACAGGCAAGTGATGTAGTCTTGGCCAATTTGATGGACTTTCAATCTGGAGAGAGCAATGAGCATCCAGTGGAGTCTTGCATGTCCAGTGGGTGACAGGAGTGGCCCGGGGCCACTGGCCTGACTGTACCCAAGGATGCAGTGGCTGCGTCCGTAGCTCCTGCCTCCTGCTCTGCAAGTTCGCTGCTCCTCTGTTATTCCCGTCACCTCTGTGAGCTTCCCATGCTCCTTCCCACAGATGTCTTTTCTACTGAAGTCTCTGTATTCTGCTGGCAGTCGAGAACACTCGTTGAGAAGCACTCCCCCCAGTCACAGTGCTCTTTCTCCATATTCTTAAATTCAGCAGCCTTTGATCAATGTTCTTTGACTGACTTGGGTCTATAATCTTTTCTTCTTAACTATATTTTAAGATCCTTGAGGATCTTAAATATGTTAAACATTTTGTCTCAAGAATGTCTGTCTCATTTTGTTTGCTCTGTAAATGTTCATTGAATGAATGAATGAATGAATGACAATGTGGTGGAGTATGTGTATTAGTTATCTACTTTCAAAAATTTTTAATGGATGCATAGTTATACATATTTATGGGAAATATATAATATTTGGATACAAGTATACATGTAATGATCAGATCAGGGTAATTGAGGTATCCATCACCTCAAGCATTTATCATTTCCTTGTATCAGGAACATTCCAATTCTACTCTTTTAGTTAACTTGAAATATATAATAAATTATTGTTAATTGTAGTCTTCTTAGTTGTCTATTGAGGCACAACAAATACCCTAGAACTTAGTGTCTTAAAACAATAATAAACACATTATCTCACAGAATTTCTAGGAGCTGGGAGTTCAGAGTAGCTTAGCTGGGTAGTTCACTTAAATGGTTGTACTCATGGTTGCCTGGGGTTGCAGTCTTATGAAGACTGTGCTAGATTTAGAGAATCTACCACCAAAATAGTTCACTCATGTGACTGGCAAGTGTGAGTGCTGGTTACTGGCAGGTGTCCTCAGTTTCTATCCATGCATACATCCTCACTGGGCTACTTGAGTATCCTTATAACATGGCAGCTGATTTCCCCCAGAGCATACGAACCAAGAAAGTACACAGCAGTAGGTGGTATCTTTTATGATCTAGCTTCAGAAGTCACACTTCTTTATTTCTGCACTATCCTGTTGGTTACACAGGTCAACTCTATCAATGGAAAAGACCACACAGTGCATAAAGACCAGGAACCCAGGGTCACTGAGGCCATCTTGGAGGCTGTCTCACAGCATGACTCAAAAAGACAGCCAGAAATGGATCCGCGGGATCAGGGCATAGCTCAGTGAGATACTTAGGATATCACAGCAGAAGCTAAAAATGATGTTGGCCTGGCTGGCTCTGAGGATAACATCCAGGAAGTCTGTGTGTCCTCTGTGGTTGACCTTACACAGGGTCTTCACTTTCAGTTTTCTGACGTGGTGAGACCTAATGACCATCTCCCCTCACCCCTGCCATTCATACTCTGATTTTGACAGGCCTGGAGGTGGGGATGGGGGAAGGTGAGCTAAGTAGAGTTGGGAGGCTTCTATCAGAGGGACCTTACCAACGCCTTTCACTCCCAAGAAACTTTCCTCATAATTAACTCCTCTTGTTATGATGGTGCCAAGTTCATTTCTTGCTGTTTGGCTTTAAGAAGGTGAATGGATTTAATAGTGTCCTCCCTCAAAATTCATGTGCACCTGGAGGTTGACTGCACATGTGACCTTATTTGGAAAGCAAATAGGGTCTTTGTAGATATAATTAAGGTAAGGATGAAAATGAGAACATACTAGGTTGAAGTAAGCCCTAAATCCCATGAGAGTGTCCTCACGAGAGAGAGAACAGACAGCCATAGAGCAGGAGGTGATGTGAAGAAGGAGGCGGAGGCAGAGATTGGGGTGATGCCTCTACCAGCTGAGGAGCACCAAGGATTGCCAAAAGCCACCAGAAGGTAGGAGAGAGGCACGGAGCAGATTGTCCCATAGAGCCTCCAGGACGGACCAGCCTCTTCTGAGCACCTGCATGTTACACTTCTTGTCTTCTGAGCTGTGAGCGAATAAATTTCCATTGTTTCAGGCCACCTGGTCATTTGTTATGGGAGCCCTAGGAAACTGATGGATAAATGGAGTAAAAATAAAATCTCTGAAAGATCTTCTAAGACCAGTCATGATTTAGCTGGAAGCAGGAGGGGGTTTTATTTGGGGGGTGGGGTGGGGGCAGAGGTGGTCTTTTTCCATAACTTGAAAAACCTCAGGACAGCATGTTCACCTGGGGCGTTAGGACCAGACCTTCCTGCCTCCCCCACACAGTGGTCCTTTGCACAGCGAGACCACTGGGATTGCTGATGTTTTGGGGTGGGGCTGGGGGCCAGAGGGCTTAGTATTGGCTTCTTCACTGAAAAAGGTAGAGTGGCAAAATGGGACCTATTCTATCCAGTTACCCATTCACTGGCTTAATCAACGAATCATCCACTGATCAATTAACTTATTACTAACTCAAGGTTTACTATGAGCAAAGCGGTGCCATTTATTTCTTCCCCTTTCTTTACTGCGTCTACTTCTATGTTTCATCCAGGGGTCAAACACTTTTCCTAAAGCTGATACTGTTCCAGGGAGGTGGAAAGAAGCTGTTATTGCAGTTCATACCAACTTAATCATAGTATTACTAATGATCGGATGGATTTCTCAAGAGGGTATTTGCATTTTGAAAGTGGGATCTGGAAAGCTCTGTAATAGCTCTCCAGTGCTGGGGCTTAAGCTTTGTTGTGGTGAGGGTAAGTCTTCTTTTTTCCTACAGCTTCTCATTCCTGGAGCAATGAAGACTTAGTTCTGCTTTGAGTCAGTTGGTGACAAGCTAAAGGGGTCTGCTTCTCTGTACAATCCGAGGTGGGGCAGGACTGGGGTTGGGAACAAGAGAAATTGTGGGAACCATCCCTGCCCTTGGGCAGCTTCACTTCCAGCCCCTCAAGGGAGAAGCGGTAGGGGTAGGGTAGCTCAGCCCAGGGCTTCCTCCTGGAGTGGAGTTGACCTTGAGAGGGGCAGCAGTGTCCCCAGTCCCTTCCTGCGGGGTTCTTTAATGCCAATCTGAACAGTCTGGAAATGGAATCCCTGGAACCCCTCCCTATCACCATTATTATAATAAACTCCAGGATTGTAGCTGTGGAGCCTCGAGCTTCAGGAATGCAGCCTGTAATTACCTCGCTTCTAAATGCTCATGGTAATGGAAGATGAGGCCTCATGCATCAGACCAGTTAAATTGCTGTGCGACTTGGTCGCAATTTAACTCGGCAGATGACACGCTCAAACTTGGCAAAGGGAGACAATGTGAACTATTAGGGAATTGTTAACTTACAGCACAACCTGGAAATTGTCGCAGAAGCCTCTGGAAAGGAGAAGTCAGCAAAATCTTGGACCACGAGCTGATTCCTCATGACCACCTCCCCTTTGCTTCAGACCTGGCCCTGTGTTGCCCGGGGTGAGGGTGTTGAGGTGGGTGTGAAAGTGCCCAGCGGGGATCTCCCAGGCTCCCACGCATGTCCCTGGCACTCTGCTGGATGCTGAGGGGAAGAATGCTGAAGACAAGCGCATGCCCATCTTTATCCTGCAGGAATGTGCTCCCATGAGGGCAAACCCCCTGGCCTCTGTTTCACAGGTCACTCTAGGCACACTGCAGACCTACAGATTGAAGATCTAGGGCTTCACGGTGACTGAGTCATCTTGCCGTGGGACTGGGAGGATGATGGAAGTGTAAAAGAGAAAGTGATCTCTGAATTGGACATTGGAGAGTGCATAGGATTTGGGCAGGCTGAAGGGCGAAGCTAGAGAGTGACCAAGAGGCCTGGCTTGACCAGCAAAGGCAGACTGTGAGTAGTGTGGCTGGATAGTGCTGTGGGAGGGCGGGTGAAAGGGGAGCGTGAAAATCAGAGGGAACTGGGGTGGTAAGCCGGGGCTGGGCTGTGAGGCCAGATTCACCCCTTTCCCAAGGAAATGCTTCCAGTGAATTCACAAATGCAAGCCTCCCCTGTCACAATCCTACTGTCACACACAGACCCTGGTGTCGTGCCTCAGCTGGGACTGAACATGAGCCGGTTAGGCTGGGGTCCGCTATGCTGGGCAAGGGCCTGAGAGCAGAAGGATGGTGCCAGAAACCAGCTGGCTGGCTCCAGAGACCCTGGCATTGCCCCTCCACTCCCTCTTCGTGCCATGCCCTTGAAGAGGGACTGGGGTCTGCACATGGTCATTCCTAGCCATGGTTTGATCCTCTCCTCTCCTCACTCACCTCCCCTGGCTTATGTTCTGAAAGGGTGAGCCTCAGCTCCAGAGAATTTGACCTTGGGATGAAAAGCCAGCCGCAGGAGGTTTGCAGGTGGACTGCAGCTGGCCCTGTGCACTTTGGGGCAAAGTGCTCCCCGGGGTCTGTTCTGTCTGCCAGGAACAGATATGTGATGTGGCACTTCCCACAACCCCAGGGATGGGCTACTGTCCCTCCTCAGAGGGCCCATCGGGCCCTCATCGACGTCACCTCCACGGTCTTTCCTCCTCCTCCTCGCTGCCTCTCTTTCATTTGCCGGGCCCCAACTGCTTCCAGAGCTCCTTATACATTTGCTATGAATCTTTATTTCCAGATTAGTCACCATGCACACAAAATGGAGCGTCCCTGATTTGAGGAGCAAAAACAGTGATTACTAGATTGGTTCTCTCACACAGAATGTGGAGGAACAAACAATGCCACACAATTTTAGTTTGTATAGCGTCTTTCAAACCACGCAATGCCCCGGGCACAGCGCGGAGTTGCTGTAAATAATACAATAACCGAGATAAACATTCTAAAAATCTTTGCATCGAGCTTCATTTTGTCCTGCTATACTCAGCCAGGGAGGCTGGAAGGAAAGAGATGGGGAAAGTGCAGCCCCCAGACCCTGGGAGAAAGCCAGTGGGGGCTCAGGGTGCGGCTGGAGGGAGGCAATGTGGGAAGGGAGGGGGGTGGTGGGAACTGCAGTCAGAAACAGCTGTGTTCAAATGGGGTCGGGGATGGTGAGACTAGTGGAGAGGTAGGTTGGGGGGCGCGGGATGGGTCAAATAAAGTAGGCCTGCTTTTGGGCGGGCTCCCTCATTTGGCCAGGACTAGGGAGAAGTCAGGGTAGTGGATGGACAGGAGAGGTTGCCCTTTTTCTGGAGGGCTTTATGCTGCCATAGAACACACACAGGTCGGTTGGGTCTTGGCTGTTTTATTAACATACTTTATGACTCAGTGTTGTTTCCCTGAACCTTAATTTTTCCATGAGGCAGGTGATACCAGTCATTAAATTCCCTTCCAGACCTGATGGTCATTTATTCTGTAGCCCCCACAAATTCCCATGGTGTGACACTGTCAGGGGTCCCAGCCATACACCCTCTGACTGAGGGGAAAGGACTGAGCTCCCCATCCCCCCAGCTTCCACTGGAGCAAACCCCCAGCTCCCACTCCTGGCCTTACTCTTGGAGCACGAGGGTGATGCTGAGAAACGTGATCGTGACCTTGACTGAATGACCAGTCTGCATTTGAATCTTCCTGTGTCATGTGTAACACAGTGTATGTACACTAAATGGGGGTAGTGATTCTTAGTATTTTAATTACTGGTGATGGTGACTTGATCCCCTGAGAGGGAACACAGCTTCACCCTGAGGAGAGCATTTGGGGATCAAGGTGAGGTTGCAGGGATGCAAGGAGAGGCGTCTGGGTGCTCTGGCCTGCTAGACCCACCCTGAGCACAGGGCAGTGGCTGCCTCTGGGATGGGCACCTGGAACTTGCTCTCATTTTCAAGTCGTTGGAGCTTTGTTCATCGGTTCTTCCTAATTTGGGTGAAGTTCGCCATATGGAGAGCAGGGAACAGTGTTAAAAAAGCTTTCACACATAGATAGCGCAGCACTTTCTCCGCTAAATGAGGACTGTCTTCCCCAGTACAGATTTCACACGCGATCTCCAGGGTGTTGAGTTCCCTCGTCAACAGGGGTGGAGTTGTTGAGGCTCTTGGAGCCATTGTCTCTGGCTGGCGGGGTCCTGTTCCGACCCCAGGAGAAATCCCATCTTCTTTTTCCTCCCCCGGGGTGAGCGTTTTCTAGTCCTCTCAGGTGAAACAGCTTTGCTTCCAAGGCCAGGCGGAGTGTGCTCAGCTCCCCCCAGCTGCAGGCGGCTCGGCTGCCAGGCCCGGCTCGCCGACTCGCCGGGGTCTCCCGGGGCTCCCTCTGGATGCTGCTCTCGTGTTGCGTTTCCCGTCTGGAAGGGAGCTGGATTGTTCTGAATTGAGCCCAAGCTCCCAGTTCCCCAACCCATGCACATTCTCTGGAACTTTCTCTCTCAGCCAAGACATCTGCCACGTGTGACTCCCTGTCCTTCTTCCCCTATGCCCCGCTGGCCTGACTGCCTCAGTGCAGTTACTTTGGCTGTTAAATAAACCTCTCCATGTGTCTTCTGGAGGCTGAAGTGTGCTGTTCTTCACCTCCCATGATGCTCCTCCTAGAGGTGCTCCAGAGCGCTCCCCATCAGCCAGCAGCACAAGGTCCCATCCAAGTTGTCCACATCGTCTGGCTTTGTCTACTCTCAAAGGGGCTGCCGTTAGCTTGGATCAGTAAGCAATTTGTTGGGCCTCAACTCTTTACTTGGTGACAAAAATAATGGTGGTTATTAGCCATTGATTGAGTACTTACTATGTGCTGGGTCCTACCTAGTATTATCTCATTTTCTACTCACAATAACCAGGCATGATCTGTTTAACAATCCTGACTTAAAGAGGAGGAACCTGAGAGGCAGAGAGGTTAAGTGACTGGCACAACTAGTTAGTGGCAGAGCTGATGCTCAAACCTAGATCTACAGACTCCAAATCTGTGCAATTTCCTTCAACCTACTGCCCCCGTCTGTCTTAGTGCTGACATTCAACTGCAACCAAAGATGCCCTACCCAGGGGTCGGGGGCAAAAACGATGCACAAATAGAACTGAAGAATGAAACTAAAAAGGGGTGTGGGAAGACAGCTAGAATTTTTCTAGGCTGGCTGGCTTTGTGGAATGCTGTCCTGTGTTGGGAGAGAGAAGTGAGCTGTGCGTGTCAGGGTCTGTGGCTTTGTTCCAGTGGAAATCTGCCACCTACATGGGTTTGGCTGTCCTTGGCGCCCCTGCACAGCACAGCAGGGTCTGGCTTTGCCACCCTGTGGGAGGAAGAGGAGCTTGAAATTGTTTTTGAGATATTTTCATTGATTTTCTTTAATGCACGGAAACATTTCCATTCACACATGAGCTTAGTTGATGCGGAGAAGAGAAAAGATTTGACACAAATTTGGGGGGCTGGGTGGAGCTCAGGGAGGGAGCCTGAGTGCCTTGTCGATTGCTGTTCAATTTATCAGTATTTTCCTGGAGTTCCTTTGCAAAGCCCTCTGTTTAATCTCGCCACTGCGTGGGGAATTGGAAGAGGAAATGTGGCTTCCCGGGTCCCTTGGCTTCCAGATCTGTTTAAGCTGGGCAGCTCGGCCCCTGCTCTGTTTAAACCCGTGTGCTGAAACCATAGCATCAGAGGTGTCCTGGTTTTCTCAGAGAGCATGTAGCCTTCAGGTTAGAGTTCTAGGTTCCCAAAAGGAAAAAGTAGGGGAAAGTGGGACAGCCATGCATTGTGGGGTATGGGATGTGATGTGAGGCCCAGAGTAGGGATGCGCTCCCACCTGTAGTTTACAATGGAAACAACTCTACACTGTCAAACAGCTGTCAGGACAGCCCATGAAGCTCCAACAATGCTTACAGACCAGACAAAAAGACAAAAGCAAAGCATCATGGATTCGGTTCTTAAGGAGACCTATCCTGGTGGAGGGTAGTGAGGGTGTGAGTAGGAGCAGGGATGGCAGGAGAGAGGAAAACTGGAATCCCAGCTGTCTGCCTCAGGGCCCCTTCCTGAGGGCCGCGAGAGTCCCCAGGGCCCACAGGTGAATGTCCTCAAAGCCTCAAAGAAGGCTCCTCCTCAATTTCCCTTGATTGACCCCTGTATTAGTTTGTTTGGGCTGCCATGACAAAGGACCATGAACTGGGTAGTTTACGGGTTTACTCTCATACTTCCGGAGGCTGGAAATCTGAGATCAAGGTGCTGGCAGGGCCGTGCTCCCTCTGAAAGTGCAGGGCAGGCCCCATGCAGGCCTCTCTCCTGGCCTCTGGTGCTTCCTTGGCTTTATGGCAGCATCACTCCAGTCTTCACACAGCATTATTCCTGGGTAATGTCTGTCTTTGTGTGCAAATTCCTCCTTTTGATAAGGACACCCGGTCATATTGGATTAGGGCCCATCCTAATGACTTTGTTTTCACTTAGTCACCGCTTTAAAGACCCAGTTTCCAAATAAGGTCACATTTTGAGGGACTAGGGGTTAGGATTCCAATATATCTTTGTATTTTTCTTTTCCTTATTCTATTTTTTACTTTATTTTTTTGAGTTGGAGTTTTGCTCTTGTTGGAGTGGTGCTATCTCAGCTCACTGCAACCTCTGCCTCTCGGGTTCAAGTGATTCTCCTGCCTCAGCCTCCCGAGTAGCTGGTAGGTATTACAGGCGCACACCACTATGCCTGGCTAATTTTTTGTATTTTTAGTAGAGACGGTGTTTCACCTTATTGGCCAGGCTGGTCTCTAATTCCTGACCTCAGGTGATCCACCCGCCTTGGCCTCCCAAAGTGTGGGGATTACAGGTGTGAACCCCTGCACCCTGCCCTCCAACATATCTTTTTTGATGGGACACAATTAAATCCTAATAGTCCGTCTTTTCATTAGGTGTGTGTTTTTCAGTTAGCTGCCTGTAAAATCTGATGAGACCAAACAGTGTAGTGAGAAAAGCATGGGGTTGACATCCATATAGGGCTGTGTTCTAACCCTGGGGCTCCAGTTTGCCAGCTCTATGATGGTGGAACCCCCACCCCTCAGCCCCTCTTACCCCTGCTTCCTCCGTGGAAATGACTGGTCGAATCTCTCTTTCATTGGTTGAATGTGAGGTTGAATGAACTAAAGGGCCTGGTGTGGTACCTGCTACGTGGTAGGTGCTCCCAACAGTTCTGTGAGGCACAGAGAAAGGTCGTTACCATCCCTGCTTGCAGATAAGGGCGCTCAGGCTTGGAGATGACCTGACCTGGAGGCAGCATCGCAGCCATCTCTGTCAGACCCTGGGTCCCTGTCTCCCTCTGCCTAGTGTGGTAATTGTGCCAACCTCATGGGATTGCATTTACTATTTATGCATTTTAACCTTACTTCTTTCCTTGCTAGACCCCAAGTTCCTAGAGGACTGTGACTAAACTTACTCACTTTTTTTGGTATTATTTTTTATTGTTGCAAAATATACATAAAAGTTATCATTGAAATAATTTTAAAGTGTACAGTTCGGTGGCACTAAGGACATTCACATCGCCACTGTCCAGCTCCAGAATTTTTTCATCTTCATGAACGGAAACTCTTACCCATTAAACACCAACTCCCATTCCCTCCTTCCTCCAGCTCTCTTCTCTGAATTTAACTTCTCTAGGTGCTGCATATAAATGGAATTATACAGTATGTGTCTTATGTGACTAGCTTATTTCACTTAGCATAATGTCTTCAAATGGTTCATCCATGTTGTAGCACGTGTCAGAATTACATTCCTTTTTAAGACTGAACATTCTATTGTAGGTATATGCCATATTTTGTTTATCCACTCATCTGTCAATGGATATCTGGTTTGTTTCTACCTTTTGGCTATTTTGAATAATGCTGCTATGAACATGGGTGTATAAATGTCTGTTTGAGTCCCTGCTTTCAATTCTGAAAACATACAGAAGTAGAATTGCTGGTTCTAACCTCATTTACCTTTGTATTCTAAGGGTTGATTATAGTATCTATAAAGCTTATTACTAATTAAGTGTTTGTTGAATGAATATGTTAAGGAATGAGTGATTGGATGAGTTGTTGGATAAGGAATGAAACAATGAAGAGGAACCAGGCAAGGAGGAAGGCAGTCATCCTGACAGTGGGCGCCATGCAGTCCATGGACCATATTAGAAGGAAGGAGAAAGGAGTGGTCAGATTTTGCAAGAACTGTCCAACACATTGTTTGTATTGATGCCATATTACACCTGCAAGGATTCAACCAAGACACCTGCCTAATGCTTCCCTCAAAAAATTCTTCCAGAGGTAACCGAAGTATCAAAAGGTTGATGCTCTTGCTTAATTACTATAGTGACCCAGGACACATTAGAAATTGGTCTGAAATGTTAGACTTGCAGGGAACAGCCCTGAAGGCCTTTCCACCCACAGACAAACCTGGAGTCTCACCAGCAAGGCATCCCTGTGACTTCTTCAGGCAGCTACTCCCAGGAGCTCTGCAGACCTGTGCCTACTACATGTGTATCTTCTTGGCCTTGCAGAACCAGCTACATGCACTGCCCACATGACCTTCTCCTTTTCCATCTGACATGAATGTCATGTGGCTGAATGTGATTTTATTTGTTTTTCTTTTGTTCAGAGCTGAGGACAAGCTGCCCATCTTCCTCCGAGCCCTGGATGCTGGGAGGCTGTGATTGGCAGCAGCCCAGGATGAAACAGAAATGCGCCTCAGGTAGCAGATCTGCCAGAAAAATTCTGGCCAGTCTGGGCTCATTTTACCCCATTCTTGATGGCAGGAGTTTTGTATTTCTCTGGGCAACTCCCTCCTCTCATCCTTCCACCAGCCCCTAAGAAACTCAAGTCCCAGAGGCAGCAGCATCAGATCTGAGGCTTTCTTCTCATTTTGTCAGCTCATCGCCCAGATTTGGCCACCAGTTTGACAAGGAGAGTACCCGGGAGGGTGGCTCTGGGGGCTGAGGATGTCGATTGCAAATAGCTCAACCAAGGCTCACTGCTGAAAACTATTTAAAAACTGCAGCATCACACCGACCTTCTCTCTCTAGGTAGCTGAGAAGCCGGCAAGAGGAAAGGACTTCTTTTCTCTATCAAGCCACTGTTAGTTCCAAGTGTTAGCAAATGCTCATCTTGAGGCAGTTTCTTTCCTTATTTTGCTGTTAAAGTGGGAGCCTTGGAGGGGGAGCGGCAGGGGACTGGTGGGGAAGGCAGGCCCAGAGGGGAGGCGGCGGGAGGAGGGGGCATGGGCTCGGTGAATAGCGAGCTCAAGAGCTCTTCTGCACAACGAGATTAGCGCGATGTGAGCATTTCCATGCCAAGGTGCTAACGCAATAATACACGCGAGTTTGCCAACTTTTCAAATTGAATGTATTTGATTATTTGCTTTTAATTAGTGTGAGTTTTGGAGTATGTACAGGATTGTCAGGGATACATGCAAAGCCTCCTACAGCCCATGAAGCCTCCCCTTGGTAAAGACGGTCCGGGATTGTTCTTTTTTAGCTGTGGAGAATGAGATTTAACAGCTCTGTTAAATGTTTTAGCCCATTTCCATTGTGCCTCTGTTTCAACCTATTGGCAAGACCAATTGAAGTGAGAAAATAAACCTCTTATCTGATCTGAATGCTGAGAGCTGCTCCTAAGAAGAATTTTCCAACTCAACTTCGGCTTTCTACGAACATCCCTGTTTTGTTTTTGTTTTGTGTTTTCTTTTCTTGTTCTTTCCAAAGGTGGCTGTTAAGCTGGCTTTCTCTCTTTTCCCTTCTCTATAAGTACATTTGAGGGAACATCTATACACATGAAAAAAAAAAAAAAGTGGATGGCAGGAAGGGAGAGGGGAAGAGATGGGTTTAGGTAACTTAGAAGCATTTCGAGAGCTCTTTCTAGCTGCCAAAGGCTTCAGAGCACTGGAGGTTTGTATCTTTCCACATGGCGCTGCTCAGGGTGGCTCATGGCCTTGTGTTACTCCAGGGGATAACGAGGCCATGGGCCTGGCCCAGGCCAGTGAGTGGTCAAGCTGGATTTGAGTGTTAGTGCCCATGCTCCCGTCCGCACCCTGATGGACTGTGCTCTCCTGGCTGGAATACCAGCTACTGCGACTTTCATTTTGTTGTTGTTTTATGCAGGATTTCAACCTCTCTTTCTCTTGGGCATTTTGCAGGCAATGGTCATTTACCAAAATAAACCCAGTCCTTTTGTAGGCCCAGACTTCGAGAAGCAGGTTGAGGTGTAGCAGCCCCTTCCTCTCCTCCTTCCCCGCCTGTTATATTTGCTCAAGAGAAGAAGATGTTGTGAGAGACTTCGTCTGCCAGCACCGCTCTCCTCCCAACCTCCTCTGGCCTGTGCCTCAGCTTGCCTCTGCCCCAGGGCACTGGGACATGGACAGAGGCTGAAGCCCACCCTCGCATGGCCGGCCACTTTGTCCCTTCCTGCCCCAAGCTCATGTCGCTGTTCCAGCAACTCACCAGGGCCACGGAGGAGCCGCCATGTAGCAGGGAAGCAAGACCCCTCATCCACATTCTGAGGACGGCCGCCCGCTCACCCATTACCTACACAATCTCTCAGTTACATTAAAAAAAAAATCTTTCCCCCCCTCAACAATAGAGAGGAACAAATGGTTGACAAATAACAACAGCAGCAGCTCTCCAACAAAAGCACGCAATTATTACAATTATACTATCCTTGATTAGGCTGCCATGCATTGCATTTCAATGTAATTGATGTTGTAGGTTGACACATCGGACACCAAATATTCTCGCCTGTCCCTTCTCTCTTTTGTTTCAGAAGCTGATTTGCATTTTCTATGCTTTTAGTAATGAAGACTTAGCACTTTTCCTCCATTAGAAAAAAAAAGAGAGATACAATAATCTGCAACTCGGCACTTGTTTAAGGATTCTGACCCTCGAAAATACCACTTTGCTTCACACATTAGCTGCTTACAAAGAAGGAAGCTAATGTATCATCTAATTGGGCAAACCACTGCATCTGATTTCTCTCAATCAGACTATTAGCTTCGTAATTACCCATCTGCCTCGTGTGGAAAAACGGCAAGGCGCACACCCAGCTAATAACGTTCTCAAGAGCTCTCCACCACAATGAGAGGAGGCGACGTGGAGGGATATGGTCTCTAACCATTTCGGTGCCAAGGTGGCCACACAATGCAGGAGGGCTTTGCCAACCTTCCCCCGCCTGAATGTGTTTAATTATTTGTCTTTAATTAGTCAGAGTTTTTGGGGTCTGTTCAGGATTGCTGTCCCTGCTGCTGCTGCTGCAGTGGCGGTGGTGGTGGCCGGGGCGGATGCTGAAGGATGGTGACCAGCGGGAAGGCGGGGAGGCTTCCCGTGGCCTCAGCAGGAGATGCTTGGGTTGAGGGAGGAATGTCCCCGAGTTTGGCGGGTGTCCTCGAGAGAGAATAAGGATTCTCCCAAGATTGGAGTAGAGTGTTTTATACCTCTTTTTGTTCCTTTCCTCCTTCTTCTGTCGTTGGGCCCCCTTTTGCCCCACGTGGGGGAAGGTGCACCCATTGTGACAGAGCGAGAGTTAACCTGAGGATGAGGACATCAGTGGTGGCCTCCGCACTGCCGGGGTGTGAACGTTCTGACTTCCAGGTGACCCCTCCAACTGGCTGTGGTTTCTCCTGGCTCCCTTGTGTCTGGTATTGTGTTCTAAACACGCTTTGGTTCAGTTTGGCCGCAGGAGGGCTTTTCTGCAGTCTGAATGAAGTTGTGAGTCCTGGGGCAGGTTGTGAAAGGCCTTCTTTTCTCCTCCTTCATAACCTGGGAGAAGAGGCCGAGCCATCTAATGCCCTCGGGGACTGGGGTGGTCAGCACGTGGGTGTATTTGGGAAGGCAGGTGGGGCCAATTTTGGTGCAGACTCAAGTGAGTTTTTGGGGTCTCTTTCCCCCTCAACTAGAGTAGCTCAGCCATTATTTGTATATTCTTCTATGTCAATTTTACTTGAATAAAGGATTACGACTAAGATTTTTGAGACCAACTGGACACATATGGTTCGGCTACTAATGCCTAATGATTTAACGTCTATTTCAGGTTCACTGAGCTGTGCCTGTTGGGATACCAGTATTCACTCTCTAATGGTTGGTTAATTTAGCCCATCACTGCTGCCATTTAAATAGGCTAGCATATCAAATGGAGTCTTTTGGGGCTAACACAGTGATGCGTTTTGCTTTTGTGTATTCTTTTGTAGTCAACATTTATGATATGATCTGAAAGACTCTGTGTTAATTGAGAGTCTTATATACTGAAGTATTAGACTGAGAACAGACATTTACATATTCAGTCTATCATCTAGAAAAACATAAAATAAAACCTCTACTATGTGTGTGTTACGATGACAGGCCCTCTAGCTACTATGTATGCTGGACGTAGCTCCTGTCTAATAGAGCTTTGAGTTATAAACAAAAGGCAAGTTTGTTCCTTAGGCAAGTAAGAGCCCAAGTCTCAGGAGTCATCTGGTCTTGCTAAGTGCTCTGCCGTGTTGGCCAGAGTTTTTCCATGTGGATGCATGGCACAAACTCTCCCACCTCAGCCAAACCACTGCCATCTTATAGTGCTCAAGGCTTCCAGAAGTCAGTTCTTTTTATCTGTTTATAATATTGCTTTGAAAGAGTTTTGATTGATCTGTGATGTTCTCTCTATAAGAAAACTGGGGACCTTAAGAGCCATATGTACCTCTTTGTGTTTTGGAATTTTTGGAAGATGCTGTCACTGCATCATACAGAACCTTATTTTTATAAAGATCATCTAAGAATTTTTTGTAGGTCTCTGTTTAAGGAAAGGTATGCCTTCCCTTGAACTGTACGCACACCCTGTGTTTTATGACTGATCATCTTTTCCTCTTTGCGTTGGCTACTAGGAAGCTCAAAGGCCAAATTTTAGCCCATATCCATAGGCTTGATAGGACTAGATGGCCTATATTTTATATGTTAATGTTGCTAAAACTTTATTATTTTTCTGTCCATTTATAAATCATATTTTTTTGCTCTGGCTTCTATAAATATTTATTTTTCTTAAATTGTTTTGAATTATTATATGCATTTTTGTATAGTATCTAAATACTTGGTGGAAAAATGTCCTAGTGCAGAGACCAGAGAGGTTAAGTCATTTGCCTAAGTCACACAGGAATGAATGCAGTCAAGAAATTTTTCTTGTGCCAACAGCAGGTTTTTCCAGATGTTCTCATGTTAGCTATGAAATCTGCTAAAATCAGCTTACCTTGTGATCGGCTATGACTTCTTAATTTATCTTTGTCAAGGTTCACATAATTTGTTAGCCTCCATTACAGCTTTCTTACTCTTCCCTGAAAGTCTAGGATGCTAAGCAGTAGGAATCCATTCAACAACATCGAGGTACTGAGGCAAAAGAAAAGATACTCTCATGGCCTTCTGTGCTGCGGGGTTGACTTCCTGGTCTTCACAGTTGTGGTACCTGCCATCCCTTCTGTTATACTTTGAGAAGTCACGGTTTGCCACAGCCTCTGCATGGCCTTGAGGTCGAGGTAAGAAGTGACTTCCGCTCTCAGGGAGGAACTCCAGAAGACCAGGGAACAGGTTTTCTGCCTCAGACTTTTCAGGAGCCTCACAGAGGCTGCCTCCTTTCAAACCAAGTTATATGAGAGAGTCTGGGACCTGTCAAACAGCTGCCTGGACATGCTCTCATTTTAGTTCCAAACGTGAATCATCTGTTTAGGGTAGGCCTATAGCAATCATCTTTTATTAGTTTTTACTTACTTTTAGCAGAGTCATTCTCCAGAGGCTGATATGGGAGACCTTCCCTTCCTTTCCCTTCCTTCCTCCCTCCCTTCCTCCCTCCCTTCCTTCCTTCCTTCCTTCTTTCCTCTCCTTCCTTCC
>NW_012105399.1:653743-713149 GCF_000951045.1 Mandrillus leucophaeus
CCTTCCTTCCTTCCTTCCTTCCTTCCTTCCTTCCTTCCTTCTTTTCTCTTGCTTTCTTGCTTTCTTTTTCTTTCTTTCTTTTTCTTCTTTCTCTTTCTTCTTTCTCTTTCTTTCTTCTTTCCTCTTTCTCTCCCTCTCTCTTTCTTCTTTTATAACTTTATTTGACAATCAGCAGTGATTAGTTCTCATATCCATTGACTGTGTAGATTTTTCAAAGTGGTGACAGGTGCATAGGTAACCAACACACAGAACTTGCTTGCTGAACCTTCATCCTCATTATATTTTCTGGACAACCTCACGTGGACACAGTATGGGACACTCCTCATTCCTTTGGCCCAGGCAGCGTTGCTGATTCTGGTGTCAGTGTGCACATCTGGAATTCCCATCTCTTTCACAGCAAGTTTCTAGATCTCTTTGAGTGCCCAAGGGCCACACTTCTTGAGGTCCACTCCATGGCTGCCCTTGTGAATGCTGATGGCGTGCTTCCTGGTCACCACCTCATTGACATCAGAATAGTCCCTTTTCTTCTCACTACCCTTTTTGTAGGAGCTATTCTGTTGTGCCCAGGTTGGGGAAAAAAAAAATCTGGGAGTTTATTTTCAAACACCTCCCCTGAAGTAGGATTTTTTTTTTCTTTCTGAGACGGAGTCTTGCTCTGTTGCCTAGGCTGGAGTGTAGTGGCACAGTCACAGCTCACTGCAACCTCTGCCTCCTGGACTCAAGTGATCCTCCCACCTCAGCCTCCTGAGTAGTAGCTAGGACTGCAGGCATACACCACCGTGCTCAGCTAAGTTTTGTGCTTTTTGTAGAGTTGGAGTTTTGCCATATTTCCCAGGCTTGTCTCTAATACCTGGACTCAAGTGATCCACCTGTCTCCTAAAGTCCTGGGATTACAGGTGTGAGCCACCATGCTGGGCTAACATTTCTGGAGTGGGGACATGCTAGCAATTGTTTTTGAAATTACTCTTTCCCTCCCTACCTTTTTATTAGAAAATGTTCTCTGACTGTTGGCCTTTTCATAAGTAGAATACTTTTGAGAATTCCGTATCATCACCTCTTCCCCACTCTCATAGACCTGAGAAAAACTGGACAGTTGGAGGAGATACTATGAAACAGGCCCCAAAAGCAACTCTATAATGAATTCTAGTCTGAATACCTCTCAGGAAGTTCTTCTTCATCTCCAACCACTATCCCTCCTATTGCATTTTATCTGGTTTCCTCTAGATCTTTCCCCAGAGGGGATGAGCATCATGCTAATACCCAGATAATTAGAAAGACAGCCAACTTTCAGTGGATTATAAGTAGATTATGTGGCAGTTTATCTCTGGCAAATCTTGCTTTCCTCTCTTAGTTAACATCTCTGTTGCTTACTTAATTTCTTTATTGCTTTTATAACCATTGCCATCTGCTACTGAAATTGGAGTTCAACAGGAACTAGAAGCTTGAAACTTTTAAAATGAAAATAATTATTTTGAGGTCTGGGGAAGGTAGCAATCATGAAGGAAGGGTTAGCTCTGCTTAGACTGATCCGGGGCTACCTAGCACCAGGTGGACCTTTGCAATTACCTAGTCGTCTTCCACTGGCTTACTGACGGGAAATTAAGGCCTTGATCAGGTAACAGGCTTGTCAAATGTCACAGAGCTACTTGGAGGAAGTTCTATTACAAAGACCCAGTTCTGGGTCCCTCTCAAGTCTATCATGATTCTTACTTATCTGTCTTAAAGGTGAAATTGCCCATTTCCAGCATGGAATGTATTGAGCAGAATTGCGTAATGGGACAGAGCTGAAAAATGAGATAGTTCTTAGTTTCCCAGCTCCTCACGTAGTTTTTCTTCAGGGTGCAATTTCATGATTTTGTGTGCAATATCATGAGTAACTAGGACATGAGATCTCCCCATAAGAAAAAGCAAGCAGAACCAGAGACTGTAGCACATATATACCACAACGATTTGACATAAGGAATTATTTTGTGTTTATCTACCGTTTGGATTACCTATGTGATGACTCTCTTGCATTTCTGTGGATGATGAGGAATTGGTGTTATTTATGCCTTCATGTAGGAGTTGAAATATGTGCAACATCCTCAGCATCTGGACGAAGTCCAGTCTGTATTTTTTTTCCCATCTGCTCCTGGTATTTTAAGTAAAAATGTTTGTATCTGCATCCCCCAAGCCCTGTTGTAAATTGTAAATCATGCCATTATATCTGGTAAAACCACAATGTCAAGCAACAATTCACAAAGCCACAAAGATTCTCTGGAGTAATTTTCCTGTTCTCATTGATCAATTTTATATTTTCCCCTTGGCCATATGCACACATTAAATGGCACTAATTCAGTGAGAAAACTCATAAGGGATAATATTTCAAGTGGCACAAATGGCAGCAATGCCTTTACAAGTATCTGTTTTATAATTGCCTCTGCACTCTACCTGAATTCGCGCTTGCCGTTGTTTCAGTTGAGTGAAAGGGACACAGAAATGGGTTGGGGGTGGGGGAGTGCGGGAAGGGGGAGGAGAATGTTTTAGTTAAATTAGGTGTAAAGCCAGGAAAATCTCAAGTCAAAAACTGTGTGGCTGCAATTATTTCTTTCTTCTGGTGAGAATATTTATTATCTGCTCCTGAGGGATGACAGGTGGGGAGAACGGGCCAGCACTGCATGGGTGCATACACTTGAAAAGTCCCCCTTCACGACTTGATGGCAAGACTGTATACAAGTCATTGATTTCTTATTTGACATTTTTAGATTTTTTAATGATATTTTTTAAAGTAAACTTTTAGGTTCAAGAATAATAAGTATACAGAAAAGTACATAATTCATAGTTATATGAGATTTTTTTTTGCAAAGTGAATATATCTGTGTAACCAACAGGCACATCAAGAGGCAGAAACTTAGCGGCTGTTCACAACACTCCCTCTTACCCTTTCTGGTCATTATCCGTGCTCCCCTAAAGCTAACTAATATTCTGATTTCTACTGCCATTAATTCATTATTCAGTATATATTATTTTAGGTCTTGCTTCTTTTATTCCATGAACATTACATTTGTAAGATTCATTCCGTTTTTAGTGTATGGCAGTATTTTGTTCATTTTCACTGCTCTATTGTATTTCATTGTGTGTGTGTTTCTGTGTGTGTGTGTGTGTGTGTTACTATTTATCCATTCTATTACTGATAGACATTTGTGTTGTTTTGAGTTTTTGGCTTTTATGAATAATAGTGTTATGAACATTCTTGTACATGTGTTTTAATACACATTGTGTGTATTATGTGGGCATGCACTACAGATGAAATTGCGGATTTATAGGGACTATCTATGTTCAGATCTATTACAGTGAAGATTTCTAAACAGTGTTTCAGAGTGGTTGGACTAGTTGACAACAGCAAGGTATAAGAATTCCAGTTGCTCTACACCTTCACTAGCATTGAGTATTGCCAGTTTTATTTAAAATGGCAGGGGTGTACTGTATCTCACTGCAATTTCAATTCTCATTTCCCACATGCCTAATGACAATGATCACCTTTCCATGTGTTTTTGAGAAGTGCCAGTATAAGTCTTTGCCCATATTTTAGAAATTGGGTTCTCTACTTTTTTGATTTGTTGTTCTTTATGTTTTCTAGATACAAGTCCTATGCACACTTGTGTGCACACACATATTTATTACTCTTTACATAGCAAATATCTTTCCCCATTCTGTGACTTGCCTTTTCACTCTCTTAATGCTATATTTTGGTAAGCTTTAATCCTTAGTTTTAATGAAGTACAATTTATAGTCATTTCCTTTATGGTTATTACTTTCAGTTAAAGAAACAGTTACTTATATTCAGTGTGATAAATATATTCTCTTATTTTTATCTTCTAGAACTGCACTATCCAATTCAGTAACCACTAGCCTTGTGCAGTTATTTAAATTTCGTTCAACAGTTTTATTGGAGTGTAAATGACACACAATAAACTACACATTTTAAAGTGTACAGTTGGATGTTTTGACACATGTACACCCGTGGAACCATTTAATCAGGATAATAAACATAACCATCATCCCCCAAAATGTTCCTTGTGTCCTATTGTAATGGGACAACCTCCCACCTCCCAACCTTTCACAGCCCCCCATCTTTAGGCAGCCACTGATCTGTTTTCTGTCATTGTAGATTAGTTTGTATTTTCTAGAATTTTACATAAAAGAATCATACAGCATATAATCATTTCCTTTTTTTCTGGTCTTGTTCCTATCAGCATAATTATTTCAGAGATTTATCATGTTGTTCAGTATATTGATATTTCATTTCTTTTATTGAGTAATTTTCCACTGTATGGGTGTACTACAATTTGTTTATTCACCTGTTGATTAACATTTGTGTTGTTTTCAGTTTTTAGCTATTGTAAATAAAGTTGCTATGAACATGTATGAATTTTCTATTTCTGTCATAACAAATTATCACAAATCTAGTGGCATGAAACAGCACAAATTTATTATCTTAAAGTTCTGTAGCTCAGAAGGCTGATATATGTCTCACTGGGCTAAGATCAAGGTCTCAGCAGGGCTGAGTTCCTTTCTAGAGACCCTAAAGGAGAGTCTGTTTCCCGGCCTTTTCCAGTTTCTAGAGGTTAACCACATTCCTAGCTCATGGACTGCTTCCTCTGTCTTCAAAGCCAGAAATATTGCATCTCTCTGATTTGTCTGATATGATCACCTCTCTCTCTGACCACAGCTGGGAACAAGTATCTCTCTGCTTCTAAGAACTCTTGTGATTAGATCAAGTCTACCCTCGTAATCCAGGATAATGTTCTCACATCAAAGTCAGTAACCTTAATTACATCTGCAAAGTCCCTTTTTCAGTGTAAGGTAACATATACACAGCTTCCAGGGATTAGAGTGTGAACAGTTGGCAGATTGGTGTTGATTATTTTGCCTATTCCAAATTGTCCTTTAATTTCCCTAAGGTAAATACCTAGGTGTTAAATGGCTGGATCATACGGTGTGTGTTTAAACTTTTAGAAAACTGAAAAATGGTTTTCCAAAGTGGCTGTAATATTTTACATTGCCATTATCAATTTATGAGAGTTTCAGTTGCCCCATATTCTCACCAACACTTGGTTTTCTGTGTTTTTGATGATAGCGGTTATAGTTGGTGTGTAGTGCCATCTCATTGTGACATTAATTTTAATTTCCCAAATGATTAATGATGTTGAGCACTTTTTATGTGTTTGGATAAGTATCTAGTCAAATCTTTTGCCCATTTAAAAATTATTGTTTGGTTATTATTATTGAGTTTTGAAAGTTAAGAAAATGTTATGGACTTATGTCTGTTATCAGATATATGACTTATAAATATTTTCTCCCAGTCTGTGGCTTGTTTTTTCATTCTCTTAAGACTGTTTTTCAAAAAGCAGACAATTTAATTTTGAGAAAGTCCAATTTATCAATTTGTTCTTTTATAGAACTGCTTTTGTTGTATATCTAAGACATTTTTCCCTAATATATGTCACAAAGATTTTTTGTTACCTTTTTTTCACCATGTATTAGTGTTTGTTTTTTCATTTAACAACATGCAGATAAGCAAAAACAAAAACAAAAACAAAAACAAAAAAAACACTTACTCATTCAGTTAACATTTATACTGTTCTCCCATTATTTGTATAGTTGCTATTACCATCTGGTATCACTTTCCTTCTGCCTGAAGGACTTCCTTTAACATTTCTTGGAGTACAGATATCCTGGTGATGAATTGTGTCAGCTTTTGTACTTCTGAAAAAGTCTTTATTTCATCTTCAGTTTTGAAAGATAGTCTTGCTGGGTATAGAATTCTAGATTAACACCTTTTAAAAAAAATCCCCTTAAGTATCTTAAAGATATTCCACTATTTTATGATTTGCATTGTTTCCAGTGAGAAATCTGCTACCATTATTATCTTTGTTTCTCTTTCTCTCTCTCTCTCTCTTTTTTTTTCTTTGAGACAGAGTGTCGCTCTGTCACCTAGGCTGGAGTGCAGTGGCATGATCTTACCTCACTACAACCTCCACCTCCTGGGTTCAACCAATTCTCCCACCTTGTCCTCCTGAGTAACTCAGACTACAGGTGCATGCCTCCACACCCAGCTAATTTTTGCATTTTTACTAGAGACAGTATTTTGCCATGTTGGCCAGGCTGGTCTCCAACTCCTGACCTCAAGTGATACACCTGCCTCTGCCTTCCAATGGGCTGGGATTACAGGCGTGAGCCACTGTATCTGGCTATCTTTATTTCTCTACATAACTGACTGTTTTTTTTTTTTTTCTTCTGATTGCTTTTAAGATTTTCTCAGTCACCGGCATAGGACAATTAGAATACAATGTGCCTTGGCATATTTTTTCTGTGTTTCTTTTTTTGGGGATAGGAGAATGTTTTAAATTTGTGGGTTTATGGTTTTCATCAAATTTGGAAATTTTTCAGCCATTATTTCTTCAAGTAATTTTTCTCTTTCTGCCTCCTCTTCTTTTACAATTCCATTTACAGCACTCCTATAATTAAGCTGCTTAGAGTGGTCCCACAGCATACTCATGCTGTCTTTATTTTTAGAAAATTCATTTTTCTGTGCTTCATTTTAAATAGTTTTTATTGTAATGTTTTCAAGTTTACTAATATTTCTCCTGGAACATCTATTCTGCTGTTAATTTCATTTAGAGTATTTTCCATCTCAGACATTGTAGTTTTCTTTCTAGAAATTTATCTTTTAAAAAATATCTTCCAGTCCTCTACTTAAATTTTGTACATGTGGAATAGTGATAATAACCATTTTAATGTTCTTGTCTGCCAGTTCTAACATTTGTGTCAGTTCTGGTTCTGGTTTGAATAATTTTTATCCTCATTATTGTTTGTTTTATCCTGTTTTTGCATAACTGATAAATTTTTATTTTATGCAAGACATTGTAAATATTGCCTCATTGGGTACTAGATATTTTTATATTCCTATAAGTATTCTTAGACTTTGTTTGGGGAAGTAGACAAGTTATTTGAAACAGTTTCATGCTTTTCAATCTTGTCTGTAAGCTTTGTTAGGCAGAAACAGAGCAGTGTTTAGTTTATGTTTGCTCACTAATGAGGGAAGGCTCTGTGAGTACTCTACCTGATGCCCGGTGAATTATGAGGTTTTCCAATTTGGCTGGTGGAAACAGGTACTATTTCAAGCTTTGTGTCAATGCTGAGTACTGTTCTTTCTAATCCTTTCTTATGGTTCTTTCCTGGGACTTGAGTAATTTCCTGACACACATGCTAATTAGTTCTTTGTTAAATACTTGATGGGAACTTGTGCAGATCTACAGAGTTTTCTATACACAGCTATCTCTCTGCTCCAGCCACCACCCCATACTCTTTTCTGCCAACCCTAGCAGCCTTGATTTCCTTGGAGTCTGAATTCCATCTCCTCAACTCAGAGAGTCCTCTGGGCTCTACCTGAGTTCCCTCCCTGCTGCACATTCTGGAATGCTCTCAAGGCATTATACTGAGGCAGTCGTAGGGCTCCCCTTGTTTGTTATCTCTTTCAGGGATCGCTATTCTTTGTTGCTTGATATTGTGTTTAGACAAACTTTGCTTTATAGTTTTGTCCTTTTTGGGAGTTTCTCAGGTAGAAGGGTAAAGCTGGCTTTCTAGTCCCTCTGGGTTGAATGCAGCAGTCTTTGTGACAATTTAAATTTGAATT
Organism: Mandrillus leucophaeus; assembly: GCF_000951045.1. NCBI lineage: Eukaryota > Metazoa > Chordata > Mammalia > Primates > Cercopithecidae > Mandrillus > Mandrillus leucophaeus. The sequence continues at coordinate 661,422 of NW_012105399.1, forward strand.
ATTTTATAAGTGAAATAAGGTAAAGTAAAATTAAATAAAAAATTCAGTTGTTGAATCACAATGACTGCATTTTGAGTGTTCAGTAGCCATATGTGGTTAATGTACAGCATTGCACCATATAAATATAAAACATTTTCATCGCCATAGAAAGTTTAAGTGGAAAACTCTGTGATAGAATTATAATTTATTTATTTTACTAAAAGTACCTGGTTCTATTTCTCTGTATAGTATAAATTAAGAGTCAGGATAATACTGTTTTTTCAACATGGATGTCCAGGTGTGTTGTTTATCCTTGACTTTTGCATTTATACTAAATACATCAGTTCCCAGAGGGAAAAACATTCTGGGATATTGATTGGAATGCATTGAACCTACATATCAAGTAGGGAGACCTGATGTCTTTAAAATTTACATTCTTCTTATTTATGAATATGGTTTATTCCTTTATTTGTTTAGACATTCTCTAATTCTTCTCAGTAATAATATTTTATAGCTCTCTTGGCAAAGGTCTTAGACACTTTTCAACAGATTTACTTCTAGGTATTTGAAATTTTAGTTGTTTTCATAAATAACATAATTTTCAAAATTTCATTTTCTAATCTTTTGTTTCTAATATATAGCAATGCAATCCATTTTGTAAATTGACCATTTATCAGTGGCCTTGATGAGCTCACTTATTTGAGTATTTTATCTGTGGATTATTTTTGGAATTTGTAACCAATTATATGTCTACGGATAATGAGAGTTTTCCTTTCAAATCTGTAGACTGTTTATGTCTTTTTATTGCTTTGTTACATTGACTAGGACCTTAGGAGTCCATTGTTAAACACTATTCATGATAATAGACATCCTTATTTTGTCCCTGATCTCAGAGTAAAAGTCTTCAATATTTCACTATGAAAGTATGACGTATGCTATAATTTTTCAAAGATCTCCTTTATCAAATTAAGGAAGTTATTTTTCAAATTTCTAGATTGCAAAGAATATTTTAAAAAATTATATACAGGTGTTGGATATTGTTAAATACTTTTTCTGCATCTATTGAAATGGTTATATATTTTATTCTTCATCTTTTTGGTCAATGAGATAAACTACATTGATTGATGTTCAAATTCTAAATCAACATTGTATTCTTTGAATAAAATTATTTGGTTGTAATGTAACTTTTTAATGTATCCCAGGATTCTTTTTGCTTATATTTTTGTTAGGACTTCTGAGTTTATAAGAGATAACAGCTTGTTTTTTTATCCTTGTGATGTGCTTGTTTGGTTTTGCTACCAAGGTTATACTGCTTTTACCTTATAAGTTTCGAAGAGTTGGTGTAAGATTGGGGTTTCTTTCTTAAATGTTTAGAAAAATTAACAGATAAGGATATCTGGGTCTAGAATTTTCTTTGTGGATGAGTTTTAAACTATCGATTCAATGTACTAAATAGATACACACTATTCAGATTTTTGATTTGCTTCTGTGTCAGATTTGCTGTATTGCTCTTTAAAATTAATTTGTTAATTTTACTTAATTTTTCTGCCTTTTGCTTTATTTGATTATAATTTGCTTTTTTTTTTTAGCTTTTTGACTTGAGTGCTTAGATAATTAATTCTCAGCCTTTACAATCTTCTAATATGTGAATTTAAAGCTTAAGTTTTCCTCTAAACACTGCTTTAGTTGCATTTTACAAGTTTTAGTAATATATTTTATATTTCATTCAAAATATTTTCTGATTTTCATTTTGATTTCTTCTTTGACTTATATGTTATTTATAAATTCATTTCAATTCATTTTTTTAACTGTGTGCCTGTTTCTTTATTTTCTGTGTATCTATCTTCCAGTTGAATAACTTCTTCTGCTATATCTAATCTGCTGTTCAACTCATCTCTTTAGTTCTTAACATTTGTAATCGTATTTTTGATGTGTTAGAAGTTATATTTGATTCCTTTAAAAATAATTTTCTGGTGACATTTCCATTTTGTCATCCATTTTCTTGAATGCATTAATTATAATCATTTCTGATCTATGTCTGATGCCTCAAATATCTGGATCATTTGTGAGTCTGTTTCTATTGTCTGTTTTTTCTCTATAGTCTTAGTCATTTGGTCTTATCTCTTTGTATGACTCATAATTTTTGATTAAGTGCTGGATATTGTATATGAAAAATCATGAGTTTCTGATGATATTATTTTCCTTTAGAGAAGATTTAATTTTTTTTTTGATCAGTAATTAGACAAGGGCAAATTACTCTGAGTCAATTGTGAATTGAGATGGTGCAAGTCAGTTTCAGGTGTACATGAGTTAGTTAATTTCTAGTTTCCCTTTCTGGCATCTCAACTGAAAGTTGAGTATCTAATTGAGGCTCCTTCTCTTTAGTGGGCCTCATATCCTACTTTGTCTTTATACTAAAAACAGCTTACAAAATTTTTTCTTGCATTTGTAGCCATTTAGTACCTATTTTCTACTTGAATTCTCAGCCTCTCATTCAAGTACAGCTTAGGATTCAGCAAATACTTCAACAACAAAAGCAATAGAAAATTTTGATCTTATTTCTTTGAGGCTCTCGTTTCTCTGGAATCTTGGTTTCTTAAGTTATAACTGCCTTGATATACCTGAATTTCAACTTTTGTATTCCCAACACCATGGGGTTTCCAAATGCTCTAGGTCATTGCTAGCAGCTCAGCCTCTGTGCCCCATGATGTGAAATGGTATATGCCCTTACAGGAAAAAGCAGCACAGAAAGTCTAGCTCACTTTAATGTGTGCTTCTCATTTCTCCAGGATCTCAGATCCTCAAGTCTTAATTTTTGCTCTCTGATGCCCCACCCCCTACCCAGGTTTTATAATTCTTCTCAGCAGACACATTGGTTTGATGCAAGCAACTCATCCATAGTTAAATTGATTAATTTTCTTACTAAGAGTTGCTTATTCTTATTGGAGAATTAAGAAGGATTTATTGGTGTGAGCACTGACTCCAAGTGGTTTAAGACAGCTAGCAAAGGCATAATGTGTTGTTGTGGTTTGGGTTCAGTGGAAACAGATACTGAGAGAGGTTGAAGTGCCAGATGTTTACTAAGGAGCAGCAGCTGTGAAAGGAAGGGGCAGGACACAGGATTGAAAAGAGGGAAAATTTGAACTCAGAGGCAGGCCTCACAATGACTCAACAAGCCTGGCAAGGAAATGAGAATAAATACTGACTGTCAAAATTATCCTGTGCTTCTCTGCAACCATGGCAGACCCTGAAAGAGCTGACAGTTGGTGGCTGTTTCCTGCCTGCACTCCCCATAACTAGGCAGAAAATTCTACCTTGAAGGGGCATCTGGGTGGCACACCTCTTATTTCTACCACAAGTGGTGACAGGAGAGCACAGGACATGTTTCAAGGAGAGGATCAGGTGAGGCCTTGGAGAAAAATTCATGGAGATCAAATACAGGAATAGTTAGTGATGCTTGAGTAGGGCAAAGGGTTGTTCTCTTATATCAATCGAATGGGTATAAAATAGTTTCATTATTATGAACCCTTCATAAAATGATTTTTATTATCCTGTTACCACTTTTACTGTGTAATTATGGGGTACAGATCAGCCAGAATTATTTGTAAGAAGGGGTTAGTGAATCAATACGAGACCAATGAGAGAGATAGAGATGGAGCAATAATGGGAGGGGGAGAGAGAGAGAAAGAGAAAGAGAGAGAGAGAGAATATTAATGAGGCAAGTGATGCAATAATATGCCATTAAGCTATTGGTTAATGGCATTAATTTATTGAAAGGGGCTTCTACACCAGCCTGTAGAAAGCAATACCTATCTCCTGCTGATGGTACATAGCGACAGTTTTCTGTTGGTTTGATTATGACATGCCTTGCCTTGTTCATGAGAGAATTACCTTCCATTGGAATGTTTTTATTACGTGTACAATTAGATACATTGCACAGCAAGGAGGTGTGAAAAAATCTTTACTAGTTCCATTGTGAAGTCAAACGCTTTCCATCATCCTTCCCTAACTCCCTACCAGCTCAAAAATGACAAGCACAGCTGGCAGAAGCACTACAAAAACAAAAGTAGTTATTGAGCATCCTATGTGTCAGGCTCAGGGCTAGGTGCAGAAGACTTGAAGACAAGTCACAACCAAATGATGTAAGAAGACTCACAAAGAGAGAGGCAAGGAAATGGGGAGGTGGATGTGAAGACTTCTTTCTTTCTCTTTTCTCTTTTCCCCTAGGTTGAGAACTTTGTAACTCAATTCTTTCTAGGCTTAAAAAGTTTTGGGGAGGTGCTAGGTTTGAAATGCAAAATGTTAATATAAACAAGTAACTATCTTATGAACGCTATGATTAAATAACAGTATCAGAAAGCTATTTTTGTGCTCATTCCAATGACCGGGGGAAAAACAACTTTAGGTATACATATTAATGGAACTTGGGCAACAACGGTTCCACATGATACAGTTTTACTCTTTCCTAATTCATGTAGCAGTTTCTTTAGAGAAGAAAACATTTGGATGGTGCCTGCTTCTATAGAAGCCAAGGAAGGTGGAGAAGACAGCTGAAGGGTGAAGGATCTCTCAGGTTAGTTATCATACAGTTTTCTCATCAAGCATGTAGTGAGTGTAAAGTACAATGCCACATTAAAAAATAATTGAGATAAGGTCCTGGCCCCTGCCATGGTATGTGTCTAGTCTGGGCACTCCCCATAGCTCAGCAGAAAGTCCTTCCTTGAGGGGGCTGGGGGCACATCTCTTATCTCTACCACAGGTGGTAATAGGATGGGTGATAGGTGGGGGAAGGAGGCCATACAAGCAAGTGACAGCATTATCAGGCAGATGGTGGCAAGTCATTATAAAACTCCATTATCTCGTAACACTGGGTGCTTTGCACAAACCAAGTTCAAGCAAGTGGAGAAGCCTCCTCTTCTGTCAAGAGACAGAAGCCTCATGGAAAAGGTGAGATTTGAGTTGGCCCTGTCAGAATGGGTAGGACAGGCTTCTTGTAGCATTTCTCACAGATGGCAAGTGTTTGCAGATAATAGCGATAATGACTACATTTACCTAGATCTTACTACAGGTCTGTCCCTGTGCTGAGGGCTTCCTACCCGTTACCCTAGTTAAGCCTCATAGGCATTGTGTGAGGTGGGTAAAATTAGCATCCTTATTTATAGAGGGGAAGCTTTGAGAGCTCAGACTTGGAGCAGCCAGAGCAGACTGGATGCATGTGAAAATTGCTGAGGAACTTTGAAAAAACACTCATGTCTGGGCTCTCCCCTGTTCAAGTGGAAGCTAATCTGTAGAGATCAGCTCCGGCCATCTAGCATACACAGCTCTTCAGGGGATTCTGATAAACAGGGAGGGTTAAGGAATTAGCTCATGTAGAGTAAATTCAGTGCTATACTTAGCATAGGCCCCTTTAAACAGTATTTTAAACGTATCAGCAGTTGTATAGGAAAGTCTAAGAAATTCTCTTTAGCCTAACACCCAGTTTAATAAACACCACTGATAAACTTAGAGTTCCTCAGCTTCATCTGTCTCTCTCTCTTTCTTTCTTCCTTCACCAGGGAGTCACTACCTTGAATTTTGAGTTTTTTATGTATTTCCTTAGTCTCTTTTAAAAACTGACTTCCTCTGTAACCACCATTATATTCTCTGCTTCTATGAGTTCAATTGTTTCAGGTTCCACGTGTAATTGAGAACTTGCGGTATTTGTCTTTCTGTGCCTGGCTTATTTCACTCAGTGTCACTCACATTGTTGTAAATGACAAAATTTCCTTCTTTTTAAAGGCTGAATAGTATTCTTTCAGGTGTATATACCACATTTGCTTCATCCATCTGTTGATGGACACTTAATTTGATTCCATAACTTGGTTATTGTACATAGTGCTGCAGCAAACCTTGGGTGCAGACATGTCTTTGACAAATGGATCTCAGCAAAGGCTAAAGAGTGTGAGGAGGGGTGAGATGATGGTCAAAGGGAACAAAATCTCACACAAGAGGAATATGGGTTTTTTGAGTTCTATTGCATAGTGTGGTGAATATAGTTAATATCTGTTATAGAGTATTATACATTTCAAAATTGCTGAGTAGTTTTCAAATGTTCTCAACACAAAAGATATTAAGTATTTGAGATGATGGCTATGTTAACTAGCTTGATTTAAATATTCTACATTGTATTTACAAATTATAGCATTACTTTGTACCCAAAAACTTATAGTTATACACTTTCAAATTTCAATTTAAAAAGAGGCTGACTTCTCATCACTTCCGTGGGAGGAGACACTTTGCCATGAGTAACAGTGGCTCTTTAAGATGTGATTTTGAATGTGTGTGTGGGGAGGTAGGCATGTTCCTTAAGGGAAGACATACCAGAATCTCTTGGAAAGGAACTTTGTCTGATTTGGAAAAGAAAGCCAGGCAATTCTGACACTACCCCAATTCCTAGGAGTGCCTCTCCAATTACGGTATTTGTTCATCTGCTCATTATCTATACCCTCTGCTCCCATAACACCACATAGCCCTTTTGGAGGCAGGGACTTTATCCTATTCATAATTCTACCTCCTGTGCCCAGAACAGTGCCCACACTTAGTAGGCACAGACATTTTTTTGATGGAATGAAAGAATCACTGAACCATGAGCTTCTTAACAGTTGGGAGCTTTTAAAATAATAAAGTCTAGCAGAAAGGTCAAGAACATGAATTTTAGGGGTAGAAAACTTGGACTGGGATCCCAGCCTGCCACTTCTGATCTGTTACATGTCTTGGGCAGAGCTCCTCAACCATTGTAAACCTCAATTTCCTCATCTGTAAAGTGGAAGCTGCTCCTCAATTGTAGTGTGGTGAGGATTAACTAACACAATGCATGTCTGTGTGAAGTGTACTAAATGAAAACAGTGTATGTGAAATTTGTTTTGCCACGGTGGTTGGCAGGTAGCCAGTGTTCATATTAGCGTTAGCTATGGTGGTGGACTTCCATGGGGTTGTTTCTGTACACCTCTGTTTTCCCGGGAGCTGCTCTCTCAATATCCAAATGGCTCCCCTGGGGACTCTATGTTCCTACATGGCCTTGTCCCATGGTCACACTTAGCTGTTTCCTTCCAGGCACTTGATCCATCTGGGACAAATCAAATTGGTGCCCTCTGGCCACAGTTCAGGAGTGGGCACCCAAAACCTATCGGACCACTGGACTCCTTTCCCAAGTTTTTTTTTTTTTTTTTTTTTTTTTTAAGACTTGCAACAAGAGCATTGGGGTATCTCTTTATCTCTCTGGTAGCTGACACTATTAGATGGAGAATTTAAGAACTATTGGTGGCCATGTTTCTTACTAGTAAGAATGAAGCCAACATTCTGATAGAAGCGGAGGTTGGAAATGGAAACAATTTGGCAGACTAGGAGTCCTGTACTATGCTTACCTGAGATCCGGCTACTTTTCTACCTTTCCTAGGTTATGATGATGGCAGAGTCAGCCCATATGGTGCCACTGTGTAACTTGAGGGAGTCTTTATTTCTCAAGATGATGCACTTTTATCTGTCAGAAAATTGTCATATCATTTGAACATTGTTGGGACAAGACACATTACTGTCATCTAAAAATTTGTTATAGTCCATATACAAACCTATGCTGTCCATGATGTCCACATGTCACTTTGTAGTGCTCATCACAGTGGTGCTATACATTGGACAAGCTCCTTCTTGGCCTTTTGGATTTCTGTCCATTTTAGCCAGGGGTCCTAATTAATACTTCAAAGACCATGCATTTTGTCTATATGGAAACGTGCTGGGCTGGGTTCTTGGGCATTCCTTTCCTTTAATTGGGAGACTGGCTGGGGGTAGCTGTCAGGTGGAGGTGAGCTGTTGGAAGTTTCGTTGTGGCCAGGTGTGGTGGCTCACGCCTGTAATCATGGCATTTTGGGAAGGTGAGGTGGGCAGATTGCTTGAGCCTAGGAGTTTGAGACCCGCCTGGGCAACATGGCAAAACCTCATCTCTACTAAAAATATTTTAAAAATTAGCCAGGTGTGGTGGTGCATGCCTACAGTCCCAGCTACTGGGGAGGCTGAGGTGGGAGGATCACCTGAAAGCTGCAGTGAGATCGCGCCACTACACTCGAGCCTGGGCAACCGGAATGAGACCCTGTCTCAAAAAAAAAGTTTTTGTTGCTTTGCCTTTGCCTTTTGAGCTGCCATAACAAAGTATCACAAACCAGTGGCTTAAGCAACAGAAATATATTGTCTTTCAGTTCTGGACGCTAGAAGTCCAAGATCAAGGAGCCAGCAGGGTGGTTCCTTCTGAGGGCTGCGAGGGAGAATATTTTCATGCCTCTCTCCCAGCTTCTGGTGGTTTGCTGGCAATCTTTGGCATTCCTTGGCTTGTGGCAGCATAATTCTAATCTTTATGTGGCATTCTCCCTCTGTGCATGTCTGTCGGTGTCCAAATTCCCCCTTTTCATAAGGACACCAGTCATAGTGGATTAGACCCACCCCGATGGCTTCATCTTACTTGATTACCTCTGTCACATTCACTGGTGCCCAAGGTTAGGATTCCAGCATGTTTGTGTCAGGTGGGGGGCCGGCACAGTTCAACTCATCACACTCTCTTTGGGATATTCCTTCTCCGATGTGGTGTACAGTGATCCCAGTTAAGCTGGTTTCTACATTACTGTTCCCTGGGCTAAACTGGAGTCTCCTCCATGTGAGCTGCATTTCAGAACTGCATGTGCCTCAGTTGCAAAAGCTTTAGTGATAACGTCTCTTTCGTTTTCGTTATGAGTATCAATCATATGGGTGAGATTTTAAAAATGAGGTTGGTCCAACTGGTACCCCATCTCTACTGGAAATACAAAATTAGCTGGGTATGGTGGTGTGCACCTGTAATCCCAGCTACTTGGGAGGCTGAGGCAGGAGAATCACCTGAACATGGGAGGCAGAGGTTGCAGTGAGCTGAGATAGTGCCATTGCACTCCAGCCTGGGCAACAAGAGTGAAAACTCCGTTTCAAAGAAAAAAATGAAGTTGGTGGACTGTGGGCTCACTCACATACCTATTTCTTTTTAAACTGCTTTATTAAGATATAATTCACATACTAAAAAATTCACCCATTTACAGGGCACAATTCAATGACTTTTCGTTTATTCACAGTTATACATCCATCACCACAATCCATTTTAGAACATTTTCATTACCTCAAAAAGAAACCCCATGCCACTTAGCCATCATCCCCAATGTTCCTATCTTCTTTTCCTGCAGCCCTCGGCAAACCACCAATCTGCTTTGACTTTTCTGGAGAATTCATAATCATACAGCCTGTGGCTTTTTGTATCTGGCTTGTTCGACTTAGCATAATGTTTTCAGGCTTCATTCATGTTGTCTCATGCATCAGCACTTCATTCTTTTTATGGCTGAATAACATTACATTCTATGGATATATCATGTTTTATTTCTCCATTCATTGATTAGTGATGTTAGGGTTGTTTCTAATGCTTCTGTGAACATTCACGTACGAGTCTTTGTGTAGACATATATTTTCGTTTCTCTTGGGTGTATACCTAGGAGTGGAGTTTCTGGGTTGTGTGGTGACTTTATTTTTAAGAACCAGAATCCTTATCAATACTCCCAAAGCTGATCATTCCAAATCTACCCACTACAGTGTATGTTTTTCCTTACAGAAGTAAGTGACATTCTCACCTTATTTATCTTTTCAGCGGCTGGGGAAAGCAGCCCAGGGAGAAACTGATGAAATTCAGGAAGTCTAAGCAGGAGGGAAGGGGAGGGGACTTAGAGTGCAGGAAGCACACAGCAGGGTCAAGCTGGCTGCATGTCTGGAGGGACAGACGCGAGAGAGGAGGAACAGGCTAGCCTATGCTTTACTGGGAAAACAAAACACAACAAAACGGGAATCTGAAGTTGCTGAGGAAGCCACACCCTCGTTATTGTGGCCCACACTTTCTCCTGGGAAATGGGGACTGGAGCACAACAGAAGGCAGAATTTTGCTGCAGACTGACTGCTAAGTGGTCGGTTTCTGGCTCCAAGTACCAGGTACCCCTCGCATTCACAGTGCACAAAGCCGTCTCAAGGCTTTCCTAATGGGAGGTGTTATCTCCATTTTACAGACTGAGAAGCGCCGTGCACGGAGAAAGCTGGGCCTTCCACCCCCATGCCTCCTCCCACCCTTGGCGGGCACAGGGTGAGTCGGTGGTGGCACGAACGCAGTCCAGGTCCTCTGCTTCCAAACTCGAGCTTTATCTCCCAGACCGTGCTGCCTCTTGGAGCCTTCTGGAGAGGATTGTGCTGTTGAAATGAGTATCGTCCAAACTTTGGAGTCTGGGCTTCATTGTGCTGTTGAAATGAGTATGGTCCAAACTTTGGAGTCTGGGCTTCAAGGGCCTGCATGACTTTCCACTCCAGCTTCCAGCCACGATCGTTCCTCATGTCTTCCCCACGAGGGTGTCTACTGCTGCAAAGGGAACCTGCAAATGACTTGCTTGCTTTCGTACATCCGGGCAAGCCTTTGCCCACACCCCAGATTTCTCTTTTCTATCCATTTTATTTAACTCCTCCTGGAGTTATTTAAATAAAAGTATATGGACCCTGAATGATACATAGGAGATTCTTGATTTATTTTTAAGAAATTGCCTCATGTAATGATGGGAGTTGGCGAGTCCAAAATCTATAGGGCAAGCCAGCTAGAATCTCGGGCGGGAGTTGATGCTGCAGACTTGAGATAGAATTTCTTCTTCTGCGTGAAGCCTCAGTTTTTCTCTTAAGGCTTTCAAGGATTAGATGAGGCCCATTTTCATTACTGAGAGTAATCTTTACTTAAAGTCAGCTGATGGTAGATGTAAACCATAGCCACAAAACACCTTCCCAGCAATACCCAGACGAGTGTTTGATTACATAACTGGGTCCTCTAGCCTCACCAAGTTGACACCTAAGCCTGACCGTTACACTCTGTCATAGGAGAGTTAGGAGGATGAAGTCAGATACTGCGCAGTAGCTGGCACGTGGTAAGCACTGATACCTTATTGTTACTGCTGTGATTTTAATTTTTGTCTTGCTTTTTGGTCTGCTACTGATTCAACAAAAGCCCTGTGCTGCTTTCCTAGGTATTTGCCACTCGGATACATCACATCTAATGGGATGTTTGTTTGCTATGAAAGCAGGATTTAAACTGTGGAAACACAGTAGTAGTAGGCTCCTGGAGGGCAAGCAGTGATTTATACATAGCTCAGAATAAATGCTCAATATATATCAAGAAATGAATGCATAAGTGAAAACAAAGTCCTTTGAAGCATGACTTAGGTCATTGCTGCCCAGTACACATATGATACCAGTATTTTTTTTTCTTTTTTGACAGAGTCTCTGTTGCCCAAGCTGGAGTGCAGTAGCACAATCACAGCTCACTGCAGCCTGGAACTCCTCAGCTCAAGCGATCCTCCTACCTCAGCCTCCTAAGTAAGTGGGACAACAGGCGCTGCACCACATTTGGCTAATTTTGAAATTTTGTGTAGAGATGGGGATTTTTCCTTGTTACCCAGGCTGATCTCAAACTCCTGGCCTCAAGCGATCCTCACACCTCGGCCTCCTCACACCTCAGCCTCCCAAAGTTTTGAGATTACAGGTGGAAACTACTGCATCTGGCCTGTAATGCCAGTTTCATATGTAACTTAAAACTTCCTAGTAGCATATTAAAAAAGAAACAGATAACAATACCCAAAATATTGTTTCAACGTGTGATCAATATAAATATTATTAAGTGGACATTTTACATGATTTTCCCAGCACATGTGTTATACTCATGGCATATCACTATTCAACCTGGCCATATTTCAAATCCTCGATAACTGCGTATGGCTGGTGGCTACTGTGTTGGATGACTTGGGTTTAGCTGAATGTTTCTTCAAGTCTATTTCTTAAAGAATTGCATCCTAATCAATGGGGCTCAGGTTGGGGTGGGCCCTACTTTAGGACAATCGCTGAATACAATTCCCAGACTTATGCCTTCTTGTTCCTGGGTTGTTTATAACCAATCCTCGGGAAGATAAAAATAGAAATGAAAGTTAGCATTTAGAAAGTTTTATAACAATTGACACAGTAATTTTACATTCTTTGAATTCAACAGTTGAAAAAATCAGGAACTATATTATGTGTTTTTTTGTAATTTAATTTTTTGATAAATGCATGTGTGTTGTATTTTTGAAATTATCCATGCTGGACACGGGGGCTCATGCCTGTAATCCCAACACTTTGGGAAGCTGAGGCAGGAGGAGGATTGCTTAAGGCCAGGAGTGTGATACCTGACTGGGTAATATAGTGAGAGGTAATATAAAGAGAAATAAAAAAATTAGCTAGGTGTGGTGGCATGTGCCTGTAGTCCTAGCTACTTGGGAGGCTAAAGCAGGAGGATTGCTCAAGCCCAGAGGCTCAGTGAGCTATGATTACACCATTGCATTCCAGCCTGGGTGACAGAGTGAGACTGTCAAAAATAAAAAGAAAAACAAGAAAGAAACTATTTGTGGTAGAATGAAAATAAATAAAAACTGGCCTTTCAGCAGAGGCAGTCTGAGCAACAGTTCTAGATGATGGATGGAAGCGGAGTCTCTGGGGGTGGGTGTTGGGAATCTGTGTGTTTTTCGCAACCCCGGGATGATTCTTAGGCACACCCAAGTTTGAGCCTTCTGCAATTAGACCCAAACCCCCGAGAAATATAGACCTCATTTTATTTTCCCTCAAATTACTGTGTCCAGAAACAGAGCCTCTGGCCTGGGCGGGTCTTCGTAACAAGGGCAGCTCTGCTGACTTCAAAGACCTGGTCCCAGCGCCGGTGGGGAGCTCTGTGCCACCCGACATCCACGCAAGCCAGAGCATGAGTCTCACAGAGTCCCGCTTCTTCTTGAGACCCTGTGTGAAGCCTCTAGGAGAGTGAGATTTTCAAGGTTTTCTCTGATCCCTCACACAGAGAATAAGACTTTTCAATCTCCATCTCTTGGAGCAGACAGGCAATCTGTTACAAAAAAAAAAAAAAAAGGAAAAAAATCTCTAGAGCTAAAGGAACTCTATTTTTTCTTGTCCTTGCTCAAAGCTTTTATAGAACATCTTGAGCTTTCAAAGGCAGTGCGTGTATTGATTTTTTGTCCCTGACCCCCAGGGTTCATTGCTGCTGTGTTTTGGGCTAAGGCTCCCTATAGAAATCCCAGTGGCCTCAACTCGGGAAGTCTTGGTGATTGGATGATATCGGAAGCAGTTTCCTTATATAAACCATCACAGATGTCCTTTGTAATTTGTCATCTTCTCTCTCTGTGAGGCTTTCCTCATAGGATCTTTGCTGTGTGGCTTGAAACTTTTAAATCAGCCTTCAGGCCAGAATTTCTGCAGCGAAATGGAGGCGTTTGCCTCTGCTGTGCTGCGGTGGAGTTGTTTGAGGTTCTTCCAGTGCAGTTGTTTTAGGCTCTGGGACCCGCCCCATCAAGCCCCAGGACCCACTTAGAGATCGATTTAGTCTCTTCCCACAAAATTTCAATATGCTATTGTGTTAATCTGCAAGGGCTGCCACAGCAAAAGACCACAGACTGGGTGGCTTAAACAACTGACATTTATTTTCTCACCGTTCTAGAGGCTAGAAGTCCAAGATCAACGTGTTGGCAGGCTTGGGTTCCCCTGAGGCCTCTCTCTGTGACTTGCAGAGGCTCCTGTGTCCTCACACCGCCTTCCTTTTATCTCTCTGGTGCTCCTAGTGTCTCTGTCTCTGCCTCTTCTTAGAAGGACGCCAGTCCCATTGGATTAAGGTCCCACCCTTATGCCCTCATTCAACCTTAATTACCTCTTTAATGGCTGTATCTCCAAATATAGTCACTGGGGCTTAAGACTCCAACATACGAATTTTTGCAGGACACAATTAAGTCTATAACAACCACTAAGTTGTTTTCTGCTTGTTGCTCCACTTTCTCTGCATTCTGGGTTTCTGACGGCTCTGTCTCCCGCCTCTACCATGAATGTTTGCTTTGCACACCATCTCTTTCTGGAGGAGGTCAGCCTTCATAGCTGTGTTCTATTCTGCCCATGGTGACATTGCTGGTTTTCAGAAGAGTGTTTTGTGGGCAACAGTAATTTTTATTAGAGATTGCTCTTCACCTCCTATTCTTCAGAAATTATTCCAGGCTTTACTTAAAACCTGATTTTTGTGCATGCAACACCCATTTCCCTGCTCTTCTCTCCTGTGGAGACCTGTTTTCCCTTCCATTGCCCCAGATTCAGTGGGAGAACAGGAACTAGTTGCCTTCATGTTTGCAACTGCTTAACCTCTCTGTGACTCAGCTTCCACTTTGCAAAACGGAGCCGATAGTACCTGCCTTATGAGGTGGTTGCCAGGATTAACCGAGAACCTACTTAAAGAAGGGTAAGTACTTAGGACAGCACCTCGTATGTAGAAAGAACGCAATATGTGTTCACTATTACTGTGGTCAACTTTTTTTTCTTCCCCAGCAATCAACTAATCCCTAGTAAGTGATCCCTGGTTTGCTATTGTATCTTCTCAAAGCTAGCAGGTTTCATCAAAGACTAGCAATAAACTAAGTTTGTAGATTTTTTTGTGTGTGTGTGTGGATAACCATATTAAATTACTTTCCTAATTTACCCCAAAATTAGTACCATCGGGTGGAATGAAAAGTCTAATTCAGGAAAATCTTTGAACTAATCCAAGTGGAATGCTCTTACTCTTACCTGCACCAACCTCACCCTTTCCTGTGTGGGTCCCTGTGGTGGCTTGCCCTCCTCCTCTCTCCACTTGTCTAAAGCTGACCCATCTTGAGAGACCACTCAAGGTTCCTCTTAGAGTAAGTGCCATGGAGTTTGGTCCTTTGTCTCCTGTAGTCAGGAGTTAAATTTTATCCTTATTTTGTGGAACTCATAGAACTTATCTCTGGACTGATCACATAGTAAGTGCTTCAGAAATATTTGTTGTCATGACTGTAATCCCAGCACTTTGGGAGGCCGAGGCAGGTGGATCACCTGAGGTCAGCAGTTCGAGACCAGGCTGGCCGACATGGTGAAACTCCATCTCTATTAAAAATACAAAATTAGCCAGGCATGGTGGTGTGTGCCTGTAATTCCAGCTACTGGTGAGGCTGAGGCAGGAGAATCACTTGAACCCGGGAGGCAGAGGTTGCAGTGAGCTGAGTTCACGCCATTGCACTCTAGCCTGGATGACAGAGGAGACTTTGTTTCAAAAAAAAGAAAGAAATATTTGTTGGTTAACTGGCTGTTGATCACAACCATCAGATTATCTTGGGCAAGTTTATTGGAAAAAATACTTACCTAGTTCACATTGAAAAGAGCACTCACCCATGGGTCAATTCTAATCCCCCATTCTGATTCTTCTAATGGGGTGATAGCCCACTGAATTCAGAATCTATAAGGGAGGAGAAAACAGTTGTCACATTTCTACATTTCTCACTAATTCGGTATTATAACTAAATATAGTGTTATTTAATGTTCTGAAATAGGTCAATTTTGGAGTCATTTTAAGGAAACCTATGCATTGAAGCTTTAGTATTTTATGTGGGTCACCTGGATTCTCAGTGAATATGAGAAAATGAACCAAATAGGTTTTAAGCAAAGATTCCTGGTAGATTTTACTTCCTTGGTGTCTTCAAGCTCAACTTATTCCAGGCCTGAAGGACCTGGTTTAGTCCATCTGCCCAGTTGACAGAATATTGCATACAACAGGGATTCCCCTTTCTCCTTTCTTTCTTTCCACGGCAGCTTTCACCTGCCTTGTTGTCTTCTAGGTTCCCATGCAGTGGATGTGGGGGAGGTCGCGTGGCCCCTGAGTCTCCACTGACTTCAAGGCCTGTTTTTCTAGAGTGTTGGGAACGTATTCTACCATCTCATGAGGCTCAGCTCCTATCAGCAACATGAAGGCTAGTTGATCTCGAAAGTACTTTCCATTCCCATTAGCTTGTGATGTTGAAAGACACAAGATCAGCTTTCCTGGAGTTTCTCTCTGACGTGAACCAAGTAAACCTGATCTGGGGCAAGAATCCAGGCCCGGAACTGCCCCAAAGGCTAAAAGGTAAAGGTCAGGGGAGTCCCAAATGGAAGGCTTGCCATCACTCATACCATCCCCAGGAAATCCCCTCTCCAGCAGCCTGGTGCTCCAGCCAGGGTGGCATCAGCTGCTATTCCAGGAGAAGGCAAAGCTTCCAGATGAACAAGTCTCTTTAAAAACACCGGGGCTGACGGTGTGATAGCCCACTCAAGAGCCAACGGAACAGCTGCAAAATATGATAAAAATCACTTGAAAAGTTCATTGATTTTTCAGTAAAACTGCAAATCCTTCACTTTATAATAATTGTTCCCTCACGCTTTCGAATCTTGTACTTGAGCTACAAGGGCGTTTAGGTCAGGCTGCATTCAGCAAACGGGCCCGGGAAGACAATGGCGCATGGCTGAAAAGACACTTTAATCATGAGCTAATTTACAAACCAAAGCAAAACAGACTCGGGCTTTGTCTAAGATTATTAGAAGATGTTAATTCTGTGTTTAAATTATTTCTCTCACTCCTCTCTCTGAACTCATAACTAGAAAAAAAAAAAAAAAAGGAACATCAACCCTATCTCGCCCTCCCCCACGTCTTATCTTCCTAATTAAATTTTGTGACTTGGCATCCACGGGTGGGTGGGTTACTTTTTTCCCTTTCTTCTTTTCTCTCTGAGGACAATGTACTTGTTATTCAAATTCTTATTGCTTCTTGGTGTGAGCTTCTAGCACCTAGATAAAATGGCTGTTAAGTCTTTCCTCACCACATTTTCTCTAGGTCCAGAGAAATAATGAAAGAACTTGGTACAGAATGAGTTTCTCTTGGACCTGCAATACAGCAGATCCCAGAGCCCAGCAGAGGCCGTGGCCAGCACTGTCCACTGCACCACCTCCACAGCACAGAGACCTCCTCGGTAGCAGGCTCAGCCCTGTCCTGTGCTGCTGGCCCCACCCTCCTCCCAGGCTGGCGGGATCCCACAGCCAGGATATAAAAATACACAAGCAAACAAACCCCAAACTGGACTAACTCTCAATTATCTGCATGAGTGAGGGCTAATCCAATATTCATTTCTACTTGGCTTTGGAATGCCTTGTATGATTTGTACAGGACAGATTTACCTGGCCGGTTCCGCTGTGCTTGGGTGAATAGTGTTAGCATTTCCAATCTGTCCATGGATTACTAGTGAGGATAGCACCCTGCTAACATGCTGGTGTGGAAGGGAAATCAATTTGAGAAGGAGCCTCTGACAAAGGTAATCCACGTATGGTATCACTGAGCTGGCTGCCCTCCCATCATTTCATCTCATGGCCATTTCGCCTTGTTATTCTCATCCACTGAAAGCATCTGGGTATACTCCAGTATTCTTGATGCATTTCTACTTCTGGATGGGAAGGAGAGGCGATTTACCAATTGATTCATTTATTCAATAAATAGTTATTGAATATCTCCTATACATCAGGCACTATGCTAGGGACTGGGGAAACAACTCTGAAGTCATCATGGAGCCGATAGAGCTTACACACATATGAGAAAGATAATCATGCCCACAGACACTTATGAGTGTGGTAGGGGTTGTGATGGGAGAGGAGCAGGCTGTTCCAGGATCACCTCGTGGGGCCACCAAATGGAGACTTCTTGGGAGCACAGCAGAGACTTTTAAGGAGAGGAGAAATGTCACCTGAGACCTGAAAAACAGGTAGGAGTTGTTCAGGAGATTTGGAGGGAGGGTGTTCTAGAGAGGGAGAGTACCTTGTGCTAAGGACCAGGACAGGTGAGCACCAGAATAGTGAGCCAGAGACCATGAAAAGCGATTAGCATGGTTGGAGCTCAGTCAGAGGCTGGAGGCGCAGGAGGAGATGCTGGAGGTGTGGGAGCTTAGGACGGGTCTTGTAGAAACGGTAAGCACTTTGTGGTAA
Organism: Mandrillus leucophaeus; assembly: GCF_000951045.1. Lineage (NCBI taxonomy): Eukaryota > Metazoa > Chordata > Mammalia > Primates > Cercopithecidae > Mandrillus > Mandrillus leucophaeus. The sequence goes on from NW_012105399.1 coordinate 679,338, forward strand.
CAGTAAAAAGTTGGAAGTCGCTGAACAAGTCAGTCCCTCTGTTTTACAGGTAAGTAACTGAAGAACTGAGGATGGGAAGAAACCTTAGTAGTTTACCTAACCAGTTGGTGGTAATGCTGGGACTAAATCCAAATACAGTTGACCCTTGAGCAATACAGGTCCTTGTCTGAACTGTGGCAGATCCACTTATACATGGGTAGTTTTCAAAAAATACATTGGAAAATTTTTTGGGGATTTGCAACAAGTTGAAAAACCTTGTGGACAAACCGCATAACCTAGAGATATTGAAAAAACTTTGTCAAGTAATAAAAAGGTTTGTCATGAATACCTAAAATATATGTAGCTAATAGTCTGTGTTAATCCACTATGTTATTGGCATGGCTTCTGGACAACAGTAGGCTATGAGTAATTACGTTTTGGGGGAGTCAAAAATTTATTAATATATGCAGATTGTTGACCACATGGGGGGTCAGCATCCCTAACTTCTGTGTTCAAGGGTCAACCGTATCTTAGAGTCCTTCTGCCATAGCTGCTTACAATGACCATGCTATTTGAACAAAGGACACATGAAATTTATTAATATGAATATTCTTAGTGGATATCAAATAATCTGACACTCCTTCAAGGGTTATTTTAAAAATATTTAATATTTTTAGAGGATAAGGATAAACTAGTTTTCTATTAATAAAATTGCACATTTTTCTTTGTGTTCAAAATAAGGGAATTAACCTCTCATGCAATGTAACAATTTAACATATTTGGATTAATGTTTTTTTTCTGTCTAAACTTATACCTGGAAGGTGTTGTGCACACACAGGTGTAATTCACAAAAATGTGGCTAGACAGTCTTGATAAATATATTTTTAAAATTTCTTTTCTTTCCCCTGGCATGTATGTAGACAAAAAGAATTCTGATTTTTCAAAATCTTTTCCTTTTTTTTTTTCCCTTGGTGTGCGTGTGTGTGTGTGATTTTTCTGAAAGAAGCAACTTATTGGGAGGCTTAATAAAGGCCTTCAGATTTAGATAAAACAAACCACTTGCTAGCTAATCAGAACTGCACCTGAATAGCTCAGTTTCCAAATTTTAGCTGATTGAGACAGGTGCCTTCAGAGAAACGCCCTCTGGCTGGTGGTGTCTCTTAGCCTTGCACTAAGCAAATCACACTGTGACTATTAAAAATATTCGGCAGAGCTAGGTCAGCTCTGGCGGGAACTCATCTACTTTTGCCAGACTGGGACTGGTTTATCCTTTGTCAAGGAACCTGAGTTAGCTGGCAACATTTGTTTGATCTACTTTAGCAGTGCCTCGGATTGTTTTTCAGCAGGTGCCTCAGGAGGCTTCCAGGCCGAGAGGACCTAGTTAATCTGGTTCTGTCTGACTCCTATGTGGACACTGAGTTTGAGGGGAGAAAGCCAAATTTTATTCCTCCCAGAACCTTGAAAATTTTGGGGCAACTGAGAGTGATAGAGAAAATGATGGAGGTGACAGAAAAGCTCCTAATTAGAACTTCAAAGGAAATTGAGTGCTGGCTGTCCTACATCCGTTTCCCCACAAGGAGGTGGAGGGAGAGTGTTGGTGATTCATATGAGGAATGGTGGTGGATTGTAGCCAGGAAATTCATAGTGGAAATAGGATAAGTCAATTTAAGAACATTAAAAAGTGGACTTGACAGAACTTGGTGACTGGATTTGTAGAAGGAAGGAAACGTCAGGACAGTGCCTACATTTCTTATTTCAGCAACTTGGTGGATGGTGATGCTAGACCAAGGTAGGAAAGAAAAGAAGGTTAGATGTAGGGGACAGGTACTGAGTTCTGTCTGGACATAGGGAATTTCAGGTACCTACAGTCTATCCTCAGTGAGATGTCCAATAAGTTGATGAGTGGATGGGTTCTAGTGCGGGAGCTGTGGCCAGGTGAGAAATATAAAATTGAGATGTCCTTCACCTACAGGAGGTGAAGGAAGCCTTGGAATGAGATTATGCAGAGAGAGTACAGATTAAGTGGAATGAAGGACCCAGGACAGAACCTTGATTAATAGCAGTTCTTAAGGAGGAAGACATGGAATATAAGCTACGAAAGGAGATTAAGGAGACAGAAATTGACCAACAGTAAGAAGCAATTCTGAATCTCTGTCTCATTGTCTTTTATTTTTATTGATAATTTTATTTATTTTTACCAAGAAATATTGCAGATATTTGAAAAGGCATGGACCAGAAAATTATGACAGACATCCATGAAACTCTACTGCTTAAACATAGTTGAAGGCTCCTTGGGAGCCCCTTCCTCGCCACTCTCCCCACCTTACCCGTGGGGTAACCTCTTTTGTAATTCCAGTGCTTCTCCTTAGACTTTCATGGCCCCTCATGCCCTTACAACTGCTATACCTGCTTAGGTGAACCCAGCCTGTGCCATCAGAGACCCATAGCCAATGAGAAACGAGGCTTTGTGTATCACACATGCCTCATTCCTATTGGCACATGGGGTCAGGGATTAGTTTTGTGCTCAAAACTGGCCACGGAGTGTGCCTCCCATGGAGTGTGCCTCCCACACAGCATGTCTTGTTGGGCTCCTGCCTTAGTCTCCTTTGGTCTGGAGGCCTGGCTTCCTGTCTAGTTGAAGAGGCTGAACCCTGGGTCCTTGTATTTTTATATATATATATATTCATACATACTTTAATACAATAGACTCTTGACATACACAAAAGATACAGTCTGACCAGCCTCTGGCTGTGTCCTGCTTCATGCTGGATAAACCTTCCAGGAGGCATAAGAACACTACCTGTTTGGCAACTGGATATTTGTTATTCTGATGTCTGTCCTGAACATATCTTCATTTGTCCCCTTTCTTCAGGTATTCTAATTCTGACTGCTGGTCTTCCTTAGGCCCACTTATACCCTACTCTTATCTGCCACATGAAGGTCCCAGTAAGGCTCATGTCCTAGCTGGGTGGATTGAGGAGTATTAAACCTATTAATTTATACCCTTTCATGATTTACAGACATACAGTGGGGCAATGGGTAATTTCTTTCAATTCGCCTATTAAAATATTCTATAAAGCAGTTGCTATTCCATAAACAATCACTTAAATAGACCATAATAATGTATCTTAAAAATCATGCAATAATTCCATTTTTAATAACTCCCCTTTGTAACATTGAAACTTGTCTTCCCTTCTCTACCTACCCCTTGTCCCACAACTGATCTGTTCTGTTAAGTACAGAATTTTGTATGTAGTTTCTTAACGTGGCTATGAATCTCTTTTTAGCCCAAGAAAGCTTGTCAATATTTTTTGGGGGTTTCATATTTCATTTCTAACTCCTTTTGAGATGGCAAAAGTTTCTAAATATCCCAAGAAGAATCTGGGCTAGGACTCAAGAAGGACTTCCTGACACAGGAAGGTTGTAGAATGTTTCGTTTAAAATAATATAATAGTAATAGTTTTAAAAGGGGAGGGGAGAGGTCACCCTATATCTGTGAGGGCTGGAGGGAAGAGTTAAATGACTTCTGAAGGTCTGATTCAGCCCTAAGATTCTTTGATGTGATTGTTCTGTTCTTTCCAGCTGTCTGTCTTTGATCCAAGCTTTGCCTGCTGGAGCTGAGCTCCGAGTGAGAAACTTCCAGCTCCACACCACCCTCGGCAACCCAGGACCTTGAGCCAGCTGGCTGACCGCGCTCTCTGGGGATTCCACGCCAGGGCTGATTGGCTCCTCTGATTTGCTTTGACTGTTTGACTTCCAGGGAAGGCCGATGGCAGGTGGAGCTGATGAACCCCTTCCAGGGATCTTCTGCCTCCATTAGTTAACTCATCAGGGACTTCCCGGGCATCCTCTCACTGAGCAGGGACGCTGTCTGCCTTTTACCTTGTCCCTTTCACACTCACTGGTTATGCATGGTTGACTGGGCAACTCACTTCTGCGACTGACCATCTAGTTCAGCCACCGGAGCTCAGCTTGATTTCCAAGTCGTAGGTATGGTTCAAGTTAAGTAGAAGCCTGTTTAATTCCTTTCTGAGTACAAAGCGGTCCAGCAAGTGGTGTATTCTAGATATAGTGATAACTTAATTGGCAAAAGAATGTTAAATAATGTGTCTGTTGCAAGGAACAATTGGATCAATAACTTAATTGCTGAGTTCATACATATATAAATGCAACAGACTCTTGAGATACACAAAAGATACAGTCTGAGAACCAAGTGCTTCTCCAAATTCATAAATATGAAAACATTTTTAAGATTCTTGGCTTACTCCTCAACCACATTCCTGTCTTGTGACTTTTCAATTTCTGTGAACATTTTACCTCTGATTCAGTGAGATTTTTATAGCAGTAAGTGTACTTCCAAAAACTATTCTTAAGAAATAATACCAACTTTAATTTTAGATCCAGGGATGCATTGTGGGTTTGTTACATGGATATATTGCATGATGCTGAGGTTTGGGGTGTGAATGATCCCATTACCCAGGTAGTGAGCATAGTACTCGGTAGTTTTTCAGCTCTTGGCCCCATCCTCCTTTCCCCTCTACAAGTCACTAGTATCTATTATTGCCATCTTTATGTCCGTGTGTACCCAAAGTTTAGCTCCCACTTGTAAGTGAGAACATATAGTATTTGGTTTTCTGTTCCTACATTAATTCGCTTATGATAATGGCCTCCAGCTGCATCCATGTTGCTGCAAAGGACATGATCTCATTCTTTTTAAAGGCTGCATAGTATTCCATAGTGTATACGTACCACATTTTGTTTTTAATCCAGCCTACTGTTGACGGGCACTTAGGTTGATTCTGTGTCTTTGCTATTGTGAATAGCACTGCAATGAGCACACAAGTGCCTATGTCTTTTTGGTAGAATGGTGCATTTTCTTTTGGATATATGCCCAGTAATGGTATTGCTGGGTCAAATGGTAGTTCTGTTTTATATTCTTTAAGAAATCTCCACTCTTCCTATTTGAATACCCTTTATTTATTTCTCTTGCATGATTGCCCTGGCTAGAACTTCCAATACTGTGTTGAATAGGAGTGGTGAGAAAGGGCATCCTTGTCTTATGCTGGTTTTCAAAGGGAATGCTTCCAGCTTTTGCCCATTCAGTATGATATTGGCTGGGTTTGTCATAAATAGCTCATTATTTTGAGATACATTCCATCAATACTTAGTTTATCAAGGGTTTTTAGCATGAAGGGGTGTTGAATTTTGTTGAAGGTCTTTTCTGCATCTACTGAGATAATCGTGTTTTTTGTCATTGGTTCTGTTTATGTGATGGATTATGTTTATTGAATTACGTATGTTGAAACATCCTTGCATCCCAGGGATGAAGCCAACTTGATTGTGGTGGATAAGCTTTTTGATGTGCTGCTGAATTCGTTCGGTTTGCCAGTATTTTATTGAGGATTTTCACATCGATATTCATCATGGATATTGGTCTGAAATTTTCTTTTTTTGTTGTGTCTCTGCCAGGTTTTCATATCAGGAAGATGCTGACCTCATAAAATGAGTTAGGGAGGAGTCCCTCTTTTTCTATTGTTTGGAATACTTTCAGAAGGAATGGTACCAGCTCCTGTTTGTACCTCTGGTAGAATTTGGCTGTGAATCCATCTGGTCCTGGGCTTTTTTTTGGTTGGTAGGCTATTAATTACTGCCTCAATTTCAGAACTTGTTATTGGTCTATTCAGGGATTTGGCTTCTTCCTAGTTTAGTCCTGGGAGGGTGTATGTGTCCAGGAATTTATCCATTTCTTCTAGGTTTTCTAGTTAATTTGTGTAGACGTGTTTATAGTATTCTCTGATGGTAGTTTGTATTTCTGTGGGATCAGCGATGGTAACCCTTTTATCACTTTTTATTGTGTATATTTGATTCTTTTTTCTTTATTAGTCTGGCTAAAGGTCTATCTATTTTGTTAATCTTTTCAAAAAACCAGCTCCTGGACTGATTGATTTTTTGAAGGGATTTTTTCTGTCTCTATCTCCGTCAGTTCTGCCCAGATCTTAGTTATTTCTTGTCTTCTGCTAGCTTTTGAATTTGTTTGCCCTTGCTTCTCTAGTTCTTTTGATTGTGATGTTAGGGTGTTGTTTTGGATCTTTCCCCCTTTCTCCTGTGGGCATTTAGTGCTATAAATTTCCCTCTAAACACTGCTTTAGCTATGTCCCAGAGATTCTGGCACATGTGTCTTTGTTCTCATTGGTTTCAAAGAACATCTTTATTTCTGCCTTCATTTTGTTATTTACCAGTGGTCATTCAGGAGCAGGTTGTTTAGTTTCCATGTAGTTGTGAGGTTTTGAGTGACTTTCTTAATCCCGAATTCTAATTTGATTGCACTGTGGTCTGAGAGACTGTTTGTTATGGTTTTCATTCTTTTGCATTTGCTAAGGGGTGTTTTACTTCCAATTATGTGGTCAATTTTAGAATAAGTGTGATGTGGTGCTGAGAAGAATGTATATTCTGTTGATTTGTAGTGGAGAGTTCTGTAGATGTCTATTAGGTATGCTTGGTCCAGAGCTGAGTTCAAGTCCTGAATATCCTTGTTAATTTTCTGTCTCATTGATCTGTCTAATAATGACAGTGGGGTGTTAAGGTCTCCCACTATTATTGTGTGGGAGTCTAAATCTCTTTGTAGGTCTCTAAGAACTTGCTTTATGAATCTGGGTGCTCCTGTATTGGGTGCATATATATTTAGGATAGTTAGTTCTTCTTGTTGCATTGATCCCTTTACCATTATGTAATGCCCTTCTTTGTCTCTTTTGATGTTTGTTTGTTTAAAGTGTGTTTTATCAGAGACTAGGATTGCAACCCCTGCATTTTTTTTGCTTTCCATTTGCTTGGTAAATATTCCTCTATCCCTTTATTTTGAGCCTATGTGTGTCTTTGCACATGAGATGTGTCTCCTGAATACAGTGCACCTACGGGTCTTGACTCTATCTAATTTGCCAGTCTGTGTCTTTTAATTGGGACATTTCGCCTGTTTACATTTAAGGTTAATATTGTTATGTGTGAATTTGATCCTGTCATTATGATGCTAGCTGGTTATTTTCCCATTGGTTGATGCAGTTTCTTCATAGTGTCGATGGTCTTTACATTTTGGTATGTTTTTGCAGTGGCTCGTGCCGGTTTTTCCTTTCTGTATTTAGTGCTTCCTTCAGGAGCTCTTGTAAGGCAGGCATGGTGGTGACAAAAATCTCTCAGTGTTTGCTTGTCTGTAAAGGATTTTATTTCTCCTTTGCTTATGAAGCTTAGTTTGGCTGGATATGAAATTCTGGGTTGAAAATTCTTTTCTTTAAAAATGTTGAATACTGGCCCCCACTCTCTTCTGGCTTGTAAGGTTTCTGCTGAGAGATCCACCCTTAGGCTGATGGGCTTCCCTTTGTGGGTAACCTGACCTTTCTCTCTGTTTGCAGATGACATGATTGTATATGTAGAAAATCCCATCGTCTCAGCCCAACATCTCCTTAAGCTGATAATCATCTTCAGCAAAGTCTCAGGATTCAAAATCAATGTGCAAAAATCACAAGCATTCCTATCCACCAATAATAAACAGAGAGCCAAATCATGAGTAAACTCTCATTCACAATTGCTACAAAGAGAATAAAATACCTAGGAATACAACTTACAAGGGATGTGAAGTACCTCTTCAAGGAGAACTACAAACAACTGCTCAAGGAAATAAGAGAGGACACAAACAAATGGAAAAACATTCCATGCTTATGGATAGGAAGAATCAATATCATGGAAATGACCATACTGCCCAAAGTAATTTATAGATTCAATGCTGTCTCCACCAAGCCACCATTGATTTTCTTCACTGAATTAGAAAACAGTGCTTTAAATTTCATATGGAACCAAAAAAGAGCCCATATAGCCAAGAAAATCTTAAGCAAAAAGACCAAAGCTGGAGGCATCATGCTACCTGACTTCAAACTATACTACAATGCTACAATAACAAAAACAGCATGGTACTGGTACCAAAACAGATATGTAGGCCAATGGAACAGAGCAGAGGCCTCAGAAATAATACCACACATCTACAACCATCTGATCTTTGACAAACCTGACAAAAATAAGCAATGAGGGAAGGGATTCCCTACTAAAGAAATGTTGTTGGGAAAACTGACTAGCCATATTCAGAAAACTGAAACTGGACCCCTTCCTTACATCTTACACAATAATTAATTCAAGATGGATTAAAGACTTAAATGTAAGACCTAAAACTATACAAACCCTAGAAGAAAACCTAGGCAATACCATTCAGGACATAGGCATGAACAAAGACTTCATGACTAAAACATAAAAAGCAATGGCAACAAAAGCCAAAATTGACAAATGGGATCTAATTAAACTAAAGAGCTTCTGCACAGCACTAGAAACTATCATCAGAATGAACAGGCAACCTACAGAATGGGAGAAAAATTTTGCAATTTATCCATCTGACAAAGGGCTAATATTCAGACTCTACAAGGAACTTAAACCAATTTACAAGAAAAAAACAACTCCATCAAAAAGTGGGCAAAGGGTATGAACAGACACTTCTCAAAAGACATTATGCTGCACAAACATGAAAAAAAGCTCATCATCATTTATTAGAGAAAAGCAAATCAAAACCATAATGAGATACCATCTCACACCAGTTAGAATGGCAATCATTAAAAAGTCAGGAAACAACAGATGCTGGAGAGGATGTGGAGAAATAGGAATGCTTTTACACTGTTGGTGGGAGTGTAAATTAGTTCAACCATTGTGGAAGACAGTGTGGCGATTCCTCAAGGATCTAGAACCATAAATACCATTTGACCCAGCAGTCCTACTATGGGTATATACCCAAAGGATTATAAATCATTCTATAAAGACACATGTACACATATGTTTATTGCAGCACTATTCATAACAGCAAAGACTTGGAACCAATCCAAATGCCCATTAATGATAGATTGGATAAAGAAAATGTGGCATATATACACCATGGAATACTATGCAGTCATCAAAAAGGATGAGTTCATGTCCTTTGCAGGGACATGGATGAAGCTGGAAACCATAATTCTCAGCAAACTAACACAGGAACAGAAAACTAAACACTGCATTTTTCTCACTCATAAGTGGGAGTTGAACAATGAGAACACATGGACACAGGGAGGGGAGCATCACACACTGGGGCCTGTTGGGGGTTGGGGGGCTAGGAGAGGGGATAACATTAGGAGAAATACCTAATGTAGATGACGGGTTGATGAGCGCAGCAAACCACCATGGCAGGGGTATACCTATGTAACAAACCTGCACATTCTGCACATGTATCCCAGAACTTAAAGTATAATTTAAAAAACAAACTTCACACTGCTTCAGATACCAATTTGCAAATTGCTTTTATTTGCATGTGTATACATGTAGACATATGTTTCTGCATAGAGGCCTTATTCTTATTAGGCCAGCACTGAATTAAACGTTTACTTTTTACTTCATTTCAAACTTTTTTTCCTATTAAGGTTCATCACTGTCCTCCTAAACTTGAATTTTTATTTTTAAATTCCTAAACAATATGTGTGTTTTTTCTTGTTATACATTCAAACAACACAAAGCCGAAGTTCCTTCATATTGCCAACCTGATCCCATTTTTCTTGCTAGAGAGAGTCAATGTTGAAAATTTGGAGTGCTTCTTGTGAGCCCAAAGGGCTCATCCAGCAGAGTTCTAAGAGCACAGACTCTGGGGCTTGTCTGCTTGGGCAAGTTGTAGGCTCTGCTTCGGTTTGAATCCAAGCCCCCTCACTTATCAACTGAGTGATTTGGGCAAGTTACTTAACTCTATGCCTCAGTTTCTTCCTCTGCAAAAATGGAGACAATAATAGTACCTATTTCATAAGATTTTCATGAGGGTTAAAAGAGTTAATTTGTGTAAAGCACTTAGAACAGTATCTGGTATACAGTAAGTGCTCAAAAGTATACATATATGTATATATACATATTTTAGAAAATTATGTTTTGCATACATGGTACTATACTGTTACATATATTTTTATTGCTTTTTAGAAACTTTCCATGTTAGCATAATTAGACACTGTATAATCCCTCTCTTTGTTAAACTATTGCATAGGTTTTTTTTGTTTATTTTGTTTTTTTTGAGATGGAGTTTCGCTCTTGTCACCTAGGCTGGAGTGCAATGGTGTGATCTCGGCTCACTGCAACCTCTGCTTCCCAGGTTCAAGTGATTCTCCTGCCTCAGCCTCCCAAGTAGCTGGGATTACAGGTATGTGCTACCACACCCAGCTGATTTTTATATTTTTAGTAGACACAGGGTTTTGTCACGTTGGCCAGGCTGGTCTCAAACTCCTGACCGCAGGTGATTCACCCTCCTCAGCCTCCGAAAGTGCTGAGATTATAGGCGTGAGCTACCAGGCCTAGCCACCACTGCATATTTTTTCATTGTATATATGTAACAATTTTTTTAGCCATTGCCTGTTGATGGATATTCATACTGCTTTAAATTTGTTGCTATTATAACAAAGCTGCAATGAATACCTTTGTACCTGCCATTTTTTGTGTATGTACATGGATGTGTTTCTTTAGGGCAAATACTGAAATGTGGAATTACTGGGTTATAGGATAAACATGGTGGTAGTGGCTGTGTGTGCGTTTGCTATTTTGGACTTATTATTCTTGCTTTAAAATATGTTTAATATTTACCAAAAATATTTACCTTTTCTGGCATTATTTATCCTTCTTGCACTTTGTGCTTCCACTGGGGTCATCTTTAGCTCAAATAACTTCCTTTTGTGTATTTTGTACTGCAGAAGTGCTAATGATGAATTTGCTCAATTTTTCTCAGCTTTGGCTTGTCTGAGAACTTTTCTTTTTGCCTTTGTTTTTTGAAATTAAACTTTCTTATTTGAGATAATTGTAGATACATGTACAGTTGTAAGAAATAGTATGGAGGGATCTTGTGTACCTTTTACTCAGTTTCCCCCGAAAGTAAACACTTGCAAAACCATAGTACTGGAAGCTTGAGACATTCACCAGGATCTATCTACTTTAGCTGGACCTGTATCTCAGTATCTCCCTAGCAGTACATGCCCTCTGAGCTCTCTGATCAGCTTTTAGCTTCCCAGCATATTCTCTGCTAGGGTTTTTGAGGTCTTGCACTCAAGAGTTGGCCAAACACTCAAAGTGAATTTTATGCTGAGTTTTTGGGGCTCCTTTTCAGTCCCTCCTCCCTGAAACTCTGCGCCCCCCTTGAATTCAATCACTGAGGCAACTATTAATACTATTCTGTTTCCTCTAACCACTGATCTGAAAAAAGTTGCAGTCAGAGAGGTAATAGGCTAGCTAGATTATTCTGGGCTTTGTAGGCCATTTAAGCCACTATAGGCCATTGTAGTCATTGATATCAGAATAATCAACATTATAAATGGGTGTTAATTTGGGAGATGTATACTGAGAAAATTATATTGATTTCCCTTTAATGTATGAATGTGGTAGATTACATTAATAGACATGTAAAAGCTCGTAGAATAAAGGGCTTTTGATGATTATTTTTTAGTATGCTATTATTAAGTTTGCTAATATTTTCTTCAGGACTTTTGCATGTCTGCTTACCGCTGGTATTGGCTGATAGTTTTATTTTCTTGTGTTGTCCTTGTCCCGTCTCAGAACCAGAATTATTCTAGCTTCATAAAATGAGTTTAGTAGCTTTCCACCCTTTTTTATGTCAGTATTTGACATGAATTGGATAGTTTCTGTTCTTTGAATGCTTCATAGAATTTTTCAAAGTTTATTGGTTTATTGTTTATTTTTCACACTGTTATAATTTATACTTTCCATAAAATCATATTAATCTAGTTTTCAAATTTGTTGGCATAACATTGTACATAGAATTCTCTTATAATTAAAAAGTTGTAGCCATATTACCTTTTTCCATTTACTTGTAGCTTTCATTCTTTTCTTGATCAGACTCAGTTTATTTTATTTTCAAAGACTTAGCTCTTAGTTTATTGATCAGCGCTTTTAAAAAATATATTATCTTCCATCAGTTTCTGGGTGTATCTTCCTTAATCCTTTCTGCTTTATTTGGCATATTTATTTTTCCTTTTCTAGATTTTTAAGTAGTTTTTTCACAATTTTAGTCTCTATCAAATGCAGTTAAGGCCATAAATGTTCTTAGGATTCATTTAGGGTGCATGCCATTGATTTTGGTATGTCGTATTCTGTTTGTTTTTCATTTCAAAATAGTTTGTTATTTGCAGGTTTATTTTTTTAAATCATAGATATTTTTCAGAAATACATTTACATTTCTGCTGCATATTTTTATGGGTAGAGGGTGCTGTAGTGGATGGTGTAGTGTGCCACATAGTTCTCTCTTTAGGACTAAGACAATCATTCTCCCAGGTGCAGGGAATGTCGGCTGCTAATGGGTCACAGCTGAGTCCTTCTTTAGGCATTGCCCTCAGCCAAAGGGAGCTGCTCACCCAAAGTCACACCCCTTTCCAGGGCAGCTTACATCCATGACTGGTTGAGGGGTACAAAGGCCTTACCTCCATGCCTCAGTTCGCAAAAACTTCAAGGGCAGTCCTAGATCCAGAATTATTTGTAGGATCATCCAAGACCCCTGTTGCTACTGTACTGTTGTTCACCTTCTCCCTCTGTCCAGTTCTGCTCTGCCTTCCTCCCCTACCCGCTCTCTTCTGCAGGTGTTGCTCTAGGGAATATTACTCAAAACCCTCCTGTTCACAGATATCTATCTCAGAGTTTGTTTCCTGGGGAACCTGAACTTTGACAGGGCTATCTTGTGGGTGATGTTTCTAATGTAATTTACATTAGTGAACATTTTTTCCGCATGCACAGGTAGGAGAGTTTCTATACCTGGAATTAGAATCACTGGGTTAAAGGGCATACACATTTTCAGTTTCACCAGGTATCACTCTCTAGTTTCCTGATGCGGCTGTGCCTGTTTCCCTTCCAGTCAGCTGTGTATTTACATTCTTGCTAACACTTTGTTACCATCCTTTTAATGTAGCTCTCACAGGTCACTCTAGGTGTATGTCTCATAAACAGCTGATAGGTAGTTTTTTAAAAACTCGTTCATTGTGTATGTACCTTTAATAGACTAATTCTGGATGTTGACTCCCATTATTTTTTTATTAAAGAAATACAATTAACTTTTTCTAGTTCAAAATATAAACCATGGGTTAGGAAACCTGGACTCTAATCGGTATTTTTGCCTACAATGAATTCTGTGGCCTAGATTCAATTTCATCCTCTCTGGACCTCATATTTTCTTATCTATTAAATATGTAAGTTTGAGAGACTCTCCTAGGCCCCTCCCACTCTGACAGCTAGTGATTCCCAGGCTCAGTCCCCATCTCTTCTTCCACCACTGCCCTCATTCCCCCATTGCCTATACTGAAGTCATGCCTTAGAGACCATCCTTGCTCTTCTTCTTAGAGAAAGAAATCTTTTGCTTCTCATGGTGATCAGGGGATTAGAGTCAGGCTTTCGGTGGGAGAATGCACAGAAGTGGGGAGGAAAAGATTGTGATGAATTTCTTCATTCTCGTTGATACTGCTTCTCCCTACTTGTCCCCCACAACCTCCACCTAACTCAAATTCTTTTGTATTTCCCACTTACTGATCTAGAAACAATGCTCACCAATTCCCATTCCATTGTTTTTATTTATGTAGTTATATTTCGTTTGAGATGCCATGCAACCTAAGTAAAAATCTTTTAAAAGTTAAGATTTTAAAGGGGTCAATATTTATTGAAAAAAATTTGTTGATACTATTTTGTTAAGTATGGGAATACAAGTTGAATGAGACTCTGTCTCCCCACCCCAGAGTACACACTGTGATGGCAAGATTGGGCAAACATGCTCAAATGAATAAAAGCAAACACCAGGAGCATGATCTAGAGAGAGTGCTTTAGGTGTGACCAGGAATGAAATGCTTACCAGTCCTGGGGTGGCCAGAGGAGCCCTCGCTGAGGAGAATGGAGTCAAGCTGGCAACAGAATGGCAAAGAGAAGGAGGGGATGAGACGCTATTATCCATTCTGTTTCTGGTTATACATTTGTACATGTTTAATGCTTCATGCAGAGAAATGGATGCTAAATACACAACTTTTCAAGATGCTCTAAGGCCCTTGGAATCTGCTCCAGATAAGACCTAGTGTCACTCTTAATGTATCTTTATCATTAGCAATGCAGTTTTTCTTGTTCAGAGTCTTAGACTCCCCCCTTCTGAGATTTTGGGGTTGAGATAAGAATATATGCAAGCCCATAAGAATGTATGGGCTGTGGTTTTTCTGACAGGCAGGTCATTGGTTTCATATGTGAAGATGCCCAGTCAACCATGAACCTAAATAACCATGTGTCCTGTCTGCTGACTGGAGGAAAGCAGTTATCCAATTTAATAGAATATTAAATTGGCAGGCCTAAGAGCCTTAAGGAGGACTATGAGCCTTAAGGAAATGGGTCCAAGCCAATCTACCAATCTTTTTTTTTTTAAACTAGCTTTAGATTTTTGTTTTATTTTTAATCTTGCATCTGTGGGTGTGAAACTCCCTATTGGCAGCAGAATTGACTGCCTCTGGGCAGATGTCTGTGTTCCCAGAGCCTACTGACAAAGGGGTAAAGAAGGAAGTGGAGATACTGAGAACTGATTGAAGAACATATGGAAGGAATCAATATACATTATACCAACTGAATTGGAATTCTAGTGACCGAGCACTGTTTAAACAAAATGGCTGGTCAGTTTTCATCTTGGATGGAAATGTCATCCAATAGTTCCCTTACTGGGAATAACGCCACAAGCAATTATAGAAAATTGACTTTATACCTGAATTCCCAAATGAAAGGGAAAAGTTCCAGGCACCTGAATTCTCAAACGCACACAAAAATATTGAGATGAAATGATCTGGAACAATGTATCATTGAACTGTGTTCTTTGAAGCAATACATCAACATGTGTGAAAGTTCTTTATGTAAACGGAAACCAAGTGCAGTGACCACTCTAGATGGGATTAATCAGGGAAGATTTGCTAAAGATGGATTTGACATGTGATCTTTTGGTTCTTGTTTTTTGTTTTTGGCAAATGAAATAGATTGGGATTGAGGATAGGGGTATAAATTTCACGTGGTAGGATTTGCTCCCTTCAGTGGTGATTTCAGACCACAGAGATCCTCTTCTCTTCTCCATTTACCTGAATTCCCTGCATCCATAGCCTGTAGGTTGCAGGAAGGGAGAACATATTCCAGACTGTTATTTTCTAGGGCTCACTTCCATGTGAATTGATGAACGAGGCTTCTTGGTGCATTCTTTAGTGTTCATTTCCCCGCAGATTTGTATTTCATTTCCTGTGTGAACATATCAATGCGTCAATATGCATACATTTTCATTAAATGGCTTTCAGTTTCATTATACACCCATGTAATGGCATTAAAGGTAAACAATTATGAAGAAAGAGAACACTTCATTTGTTCTCTCCTTTAAGATCAAAAACTAGATTACCTTGTTCTCCTAACAGGTGAAAGTCCTTTTGTTCAACAAATTAGACATAAACACATTACTTCCATTTCAGGCTGTTTTGAAAGGCTTTCCCCTCTGTTGCCTTTCCCATCATTTGTGTTTGAGGTATAAGGTTAATTCTTGATCATAGGCACTAATGAGTGGAACCTTATCTCGCGTAACAGAAAATGGCAGATAATCCAAAAGATATTTTTTATTTGGCTTGGAATATACGTGTATTCTTACCTTTGAATATAGGAATGTTTGACATTCCAAAAATTTATTTCAAACTAAATTAGGAAGCCAAGTTGGGAAGACTTAATGCTCCTGCAAATAAGAGGCTACGTCCAATTTCTAGTCCTGCCAACCTCAATTAATTCTACCTTGCAACTCACTTCAAGCTGTGGAAAAGCACGAAGGACTCTCAGGCTCATTCATACATTATTCTCTGTTCTGTGAAACCTGTGCTGAAGCAGGGAAGGGGTTAAATAGATCAGTTTCTACAGGTTTCCTGAAGTAAAGAGAGAGACTTGAGAAATCAACAGAATTGTGGTTAATACAAACTTAAGAATTAATCCATGAAGAACATCTGTCTGAGGTTCCAGCAGGAACTTTCCAAATATAGTGGTTAATCCAGATCAATACATTGAGTTTATTATGCACTAGACATTCTGGTTGTTATAGTGCATATAAGATTAAAAAAGAAGCAAACAGGCAAATGAACATCTGATGCCTATGAAGACTTAAATGATCTAGCTCGTGCCTATTCAACCTCATCTGCCCCTGAGTGCCCTTTGCTCACGATGTGCCAGCCCCACCAGCCTTCTCTTGTTTTCTTGAATGTACCAGGTCTTTCTTGACCCTGGGCCTTCATATGCTTGACTTCTGCTGCTGGGAGTTGCCCATCACTCCTCACATGGCCGACTCCTTCTCTTCTAGGTCTCAGCTTACTTAGCAACACCTCAGAGTAAGCTTTCCCAGCTGCCCTTCCTAAAGTATATGCCCTTTGTGATTTGCTGTCTTGGTAATCCTGCTGTCCCCTTTAATGCCAGTTTGTTTCCTTTTGTCTTTGTCCTTTACTGGAGTGCAAGGCTTATGCAGGCAGGGACTTTCTTATTCCATGTTGTGTCTCCAACTCCAAACACAGCCTGGCTCAGAGAGATGCAGGATGTATATTTAGAGTCAATCAAAGCTGAATAAGATCTGATATAAAAGAGCTCACAGCTGAGTGGCGGTAAACCTGTAAACAGTAATTATTGCAAATTATTTCAAAAGTTACTGTTAGCTTAAAATTTTAAAAATGGCACTACTGATTTTAAGGATTTTAAAAACTGTGCTCTTTGATTATAAAAAGTTTTAATTTTTGTCGCATGTATATGCCTATCCATCCTTTTCTCCTCACTACTGGATTATTTTGAAGCCAATCTAGGCATCACATGAGGCCTAGGACTAGGGGGAGGAAAGAGGTGCCCGGGGTACACATGGAAGGGAGGGAACCCCGATTTGCAGGTGCTGACCCTGCCTTCGCATGACTTAAGGACCTAGAGTGAGGCTGCCTTCACTGTCACACCCCAGGCTCCTCACTAGCCTTTCCCAAGCCCTGACATCATGAGTCCCGCATCATATCATTTCAACAGTAAGTGTCTAAGTGTGCATGTGTCTCTGTAACACAGACACACTTTAGTTTTAAAAATCACATAACTACATTACCATTATCACACTTAAAAATAACAATTTGTCTTTGGGAGGCCAAGGCAGGAGGACTGCTTGAGACCAAGAGGTTGAGACTAGCCTGGACAACATATCAAGACCCCATCTCTATGAAAAAGCATTTAAAAATTAGACTAGTGTGGTGACGCGTGCTTGTAGTCCCAGCTACTACTCAGGAGGCTGAAGCAGGAGGATGGCTTGAGCCTACTCAGTTTGAGCTATGATTGTAGCACTACACTCCAGCCTGGGTGACAGAGTGAGACCCTGTCTCTAAAGCAAAACAAAAGCAAAGCCAAAAAAATCCCAAACAATTTCTTATTGTTATCAAATAGCCAGTCAGTATTTAAATTTCCCTAATCATTTCACAATACCTGTTTAGGTTGATTTGTTTGAAGGATCCAAGCAAGTTTCACATGTCACACTTAGTTGATATGGCTCAGAGTTTCTTTCAATCTGTTGGCTTCCTCATCCTTCTTTTCATTGCTATTTTTGTTTTGTGTTTTCCTTGCAATTTATGAGTTAAAAGAAAAACAGGTGATTGGTTCTGTAAAGCTTTCCACATTCTTAATTTTTCTGCGTGCAAAATTATGGAACACATTGTGTTTCTTCTACCTCTAGCTTGTCCTGTAAACTGGTAATTCTAGTGGTTTGACTGGATTGAATGTTTCACAAGGATATTTCATGGATGATGTTCTGTGCATCCAGCCAGCCTGGTTGTCTTCTTATTTATGATGTCAGTAACTATTAAAGAGTATTGCCTGGATTCGTTATTTATTAGGGTTACAAAATAGTGATATTCAAATTTTATTCTTCCTTTATTCCAGTCAGCTAGAATACTTCTTTTATTCTTATTTTTATTTATTTATTTTTAGAGATGGGGTCTCACTGTGCCACCCAGGCTGGAGTGCAGTGACATAATCACAGATTGCTGCATGCTTTGACCTCCTGGGTTCAAGCAATCTGCCCACCTCAGCCTCCTGAGTAGTTGAGACTATGGGCATGTGCTACCTACCACTCCTGGCGAAACTTTTTGTAGAGGCAGGGTCTTTCCATCTTGCCCAGATTGGTCTTGAACTCTTGGCCTCAAGTGATCCTCCTTCTTCAGCCTCCCAAAGTGCTGGGATTACAGGCCTGAGCCACTGTACCTGACCTGGAATAATTCTATAAAGAGAAACACCTCCTCATCAACTATTGGTTCATACAGAAAAGAAAAATAAATGCTTAATTCTTTCCCTTTATGAGACAGTTTTCAGAACTAGTTGATTTTCTTTTATTCTTCAAGGGTGACCAGTGAGAAGGAGGAGGAAGAGGTGGCGGCAGTGGTTTTTGTGTGTGTATATCATGAGGAAATCATGGATTCATTCTGTTTTTGGTGTGTTTCAATAAAGTCCCAACTTTTTGCAGTTGGAGCCCCTTTAAGTGGGCACGTGAGTCCATTTAACAAGATTCTAATTGTCTTTCTTACTGTCTGGTATAATGAGGCTCCAGGCTCATCTTGTGTATTTCCTTCCCCAGACCTAGAATCAGTCATTCTACCATGGAACTCTGGGGTTTTTTAGGGAAAAATTATATTTAGAAACCAAAATCTGAGTGTAAAAAGACTTAAATCCACAATCCCAAATGTCTACTTCTGTTATTGATACACTTATTTATTAAAGGAATATGGTTCACAATCTTTGATAGTCTAAGGCACAGAGCCAGTAACCAGTTAGGGTTGAGGTCAGTGGAAAGAGAAGGACGACATCAAGTCCAGTTTTTCCCTCTACCTTCTCTTAGCTTCCCTCAGTGTCATCCTCCTATCCCAAGTCTCTGAGCATCATGAGAAGCCAAATGTTTCCCTTTTCTAAACAGACTTACTGCTCATCTATCAGAAATAGTTGGGGTGGGAATGAAGTTGGGTGTAGGAAATTGACTAAAGGGCCACTGAGAAGAAAATTCCATTTTTCCCCATTTAAAAACAAAGTGTTCCTCTTTCTGTTTTTCTGCCTTCATTTTTTTGGATTACAGATACCTTTCTTTTGTGTTCAACCCCTAAAAACGAATGCAAACCTTTGCATCCAAGTATAGCAGAAACTTGTGGAGATGGTGAGGGCAGGGACAAGAGTTGGCAGCCACAGCAATCCTCTATTTTGACTTGGAACTGGAGAGAGGGTTTCCAAGAGACCCAGAACTGGCTCTGTCTGCTCTGAGTGTGTCTGCACCAACGTAGCTATAGGACTCTACAAGGTGTCATATCCCCAGGGTCAGGAGCGGCATCTCAGATGGAGGGAATATAGCCACCCTTCAAGCTGCCTGGAATGATTTTTATTGTTATTGTTGCAGGGCAAAGCCATAATAGCATTTCTGAAAGTGGAGTGGTTGCTTCCTTTATTGTTACTCGATATTTCTTAGTTGATTTTTTTCTAGGATGCTTTTCCACAAAACTTACTGTTCAGAGGGAGACACAATGGAAATCAATTGCTAATTAAATTTGTGTCTAAATTAATAAATCACAACTATTCAGATCATATCTGTCTGAATAATTTCTATTATGGTGAACATAATTGTTGGATTCAGCATTTAATGAACCATATTGTTAGGTAAAATTCTTGTGACAATTGGGACTAATAGAATATATTAACCTTTATTCTTTCCAGCTTGACATTACATTGGACCATGTTAACATGAAAACACCTGGAAGAGTTTCATCGTTAAGTAGCCATTGTGACTCTCCTGGCCCTCTGATGGAGCCCGTGAGGCTTTGGGAAATTAGCGATGTTTGATGTTTGTCAGTGGGTGTCCTTATCTACAATTAGTTTTTAGGGCCTTGGTTCTATGTGCACATGTCTTCATGAAATGGAATCTCTACTATGCTCAAGAGCTGGAAAGCACTATCAAATGTTGACAATTTCCTTGGAGCATCCATGTAGAGCATATTCTAGGTTTTGGGCCCCAGGAGATGAGTATGAAGTGGAATGGCTATAGAAAAAAATTAACATGAATCTTTTCCCTGGGGAGTACACAATCTAATAGAGAAATCAGAAGCGCTTTATTAGTAAGTATAAAGGACATCCATGCCAAATAAATCTATAAGTATGTTCAACTAAAAGTACCACTTAGGACTTTCAATCTTCTGCCGCATGTAACCATTTTAGATTATGGACTAAAATAACTCAGTCTTCCCAAACCACTCAGGATTCATTTAGAGAAATTTTTATAGACAAGGTAGCAGAGGTTTAAAGAATTAGGATCTAGCAGGCAAGAGTGGGAACTGCATTTCAGAAGGAGGGCACAGAACTGGATCTGCCTGAGTAGACAATGAAGGAGTCACTGACCTCAGGCCTATCCTCAGGTTTGGAGGCAGCTGCCCTCCAGCCCCTATCTAAGAACCAAGCACTTCCCTCTCTCTCCTTAAGGAAGCAACTAGGAGATACCCAGCTGCTTCTCCAAAGCTGGTCTTCCAGGCTGTGGTTTCCTCTCCCCTTGTTATCCCCCATTTTCCTTCCCAGCAGTCTGTCCTTGGGTCCCTGACTAATTTTAGCTCAACTGTTCCTGGGGTCGGGGTAGATGGAGCAACTGCTCCTATCAGTCTGCCTGGGATTGCTCGGTGGACGTCAGCCATGAGCTGGGTTCTCCTTGGCTCGGATCCCAGTTCCCAAGCAGAGCTGAGCCTGGGGACAGCCAGCAGAAGGGACCTGAAGCTTGCAGTGAACAGGTGCTCTAAGTCCTGGTTTCTGAGGGTGGATACAAGACTATTTCATGTGTTTGATTATAGGAGTAGGAAGAGGGACAGGGAAAAATTCATTCCTGAAAATAGTGCAGGTTTGAAGATGATGTTCTCCCGGCTGCTTTTTCAAAGCCATCAGAAACGGCATATGGGAGGTGGGAAAATGAGGTGCAATTTATCAAGCAGGCTGAAGGGGACCTTTCCAGGACACAGCAGGTATTTCTGTTTGGGTGCAAAAATATTTAGTTTTGAAATTATTAAACAACATCATCTTGGTGATTTTATCCTTTTGGCAATCTGAGCAGAGCACATATGTATCTGTGTCTGCAAATTACTTTGGAAAATGCATATTATTTACTTGTTCTGAAGAGGCTCTTAGGCTCGGTTGTCTAAATAGGAAATTTGGATCTAATAAAATGAGGCTATTACAGACTCCCAGGCAAATAAAAACAGAGGCTAATACCTTTAAAAATTCAAATAAAAAAAAAGGTCATTGGTTAGCTATGAGAACAAAGTTCAGTGTAAACCTTCACAACTAATTTCTGTCTTTCCCCATTCTCTTCCTTTAACAACGTCAAGGCAAGCCCCTGGATATAAGAAAGTTCCCTCCCGACCCCCAGCTCTGAGAAACAGCTGAGGCCTCTAGGCAATCATCACCAAGAATGTCTTCCATACGTGGGGCCTCACGGAAGCTGTGCGGAGGAACAACTGGATATATTCTGAGCATTGATTCTGGAAGCATTTGTGCTGGCAAAGTGAGTGATTGTGGGTCCGTTTTATTGGACACGTACTTTGGGGAAGCAAGGGGCCATGCCATCTTGGACAGACTTCTTACCCCAGCACTGTGGGAACCTGTGAGGCACACAGTGGTGTCTGACTTGGAGAAGATTTCTGCTATGGGCCTCCTTTTCCCACTCACCAAACTTTGGTGCAATTTTCCAAATGTAGTCATCAGTGTACCTTGGGGGTCCAGAAGCTTGACTTTTCTTCATTTGTCTCCCGTTTCAAAGGCATATTTACTAAGAGGGGCTTTAGGATCCTCTGGCTGCATAATCTTTTTTTTCTTTCTTGAAATTCCTGTTGCATTGAAACATCTATAGCTTGGGTGCGTGCTGTGCCCTGCTCTTCTCTTCTCTGGACCTGTGTTTTATCACCTGCAAACTAAGCAGAGGCAGCCTTTCCTTCTCTCAGGAGTCTTATGTGAAATTTCAGAGGGTAAAAGAATGGTGCCAGTGGAACTGCCTGGCTACATGCAGTGAGGAGCGCCCCTCCCACCCCACGTCCCTCCCGCTGCCTCGCCCTCGGTCACTTTGGGGGTCCCCAAGGTCCACGGGGCCATGAAAGTTCAGGGTTCCAAGGGTCACTGTTTGAGCTTCCAGGACTAGATGACTGCCAAGTCTTTCCAGCTCTAGAGTTTGGAGGTTCTAGCTATTTCACCAGGAAATGGCCATCTTTGGCCTCCATATTGGCTCTGATGTGTATGACGGAAAAGAGAGGGTGAAGCCTCTGGCTCTTACCCTTTTGCTAGTTTACCCTCTTCAGATAGAAAGTTTGAAACCTTGGAGTCTCCTAAGCCAGTGTATTGAGCTGTACGCTTGGGGGAGTCTTCTCCCACATGGCATATTCCCTATTGCAGTGGGGTGGCCTGGGGCAACATCCACATCTTTTCCCTGGAGAGGACCCTCAGTGGTGCCTCATATCTGCGCCCCACAGTGGTTGGTGTGACTGGTGTGCTTTGAGGCATGTCAGGATGCTGAGAGAGAGGCCCTCAGGAAACACCCAGCAAAGAAGCAGACCTCACTTTCTGGAAACTTCCCCTTCTGTAAATCTCAGGCATCCTCCTTGGAGAACTGAAAAGACCAGTATTCCTCAGGAGGATCTTGATTGGGTTTGGCCCCCTGCTTGGTCACATGACATGCTGGCTGCTTTCCTCTAGAGCCCTTGTTTCCTAAATGATAGTGGATGAGAGATCAAATCTGTCCCACACAGGTAGTCATTGCCATCTTAATATTTGTTAAGCTTTTTGATTTAGTGAGGAGTTAAAGTCATATCAGGTCACAAAACTGCACATTAGATCTGCTTCATGAAACACTCTGAGTGAATGGTTTAACTCATTTATTTCACCAGCTTTAAACCAATGTAGCTGAAGAATTGCACCTCCCCTTTATAAATCTTTCCATTTATTTCTGGCTCAGGTTTATGGGGAGGGTGAAGACCTAGCCTGTTCAGCCGTTTCACTCATGCCATGGAAACCTGACACGCTGTGCTTACAGTGGTGAGCAAGCCCAGCTCACACATGTTTTAACTCAGCCAGAGAAATTTCACCCAGGAAGCTGGAGGAATGTGCTTTGCAGAGAGGACTTCCTTTGGTGTTGGAGACTCACCTGTTCCTTACCCTTTTCTCTCTTCTGACTGTTGCCCTTGTGCTGTTTTCCTGTTTGCCACTTTCACTCCACCAAATCCAACTAATTGAAGGGAAATTTAACCATCAGAGGATTTACAGAGAATCATTGCAGTTTGCTCTAAGAGACAGGGCTTAGACTTACATAATAGGGTTTAGGACCCATGTAAATTAGGTCAAGAAGAATCCACATTGTGGCCATTCTCAATTCAACTCCATTTCTTATTCTTCCTCAGGAAAGGAAATTTCCAAAGAGGGACACAATTACTCTCGGCATCTTCGGCAATCCCACTGGGTCGTGGTGAGACCTTCCCCCTGATGAAAGATCCCAGTGTCATCCTGAATGACTCTGTGGTGCTGAACTTGGCAAGGACAAACCCTCTCTGGCTGCCTCACCTGTCCTAATGTGGTCTAATGTAGGGCCAGTACACAGGCTCTTCGTATTTCTATTTTTTAAGATATTTAAAATTTTATTTATGATCTAATATAACTTTTTAAAAATGTTCCAAAGATATTTGAAAAGCATAAGTATTCTGTTTTACAAAGTTCAAAATCTTATTATTAAATTGGGCTTGCAATGGAGATCTTCAAATCTGTTATACCCTTATTTATTTTTTATCTATTTCAGCTATTGATTTTTTTTTTGAAAGGCAAGTTAAAATCTCCCACTATTAGGGTCTTCTTAGCATTTTGTTATATTTCTAATAGATTTTACTTTATACATTTCTCTGAGGTTTTAGAAGTGTAAATGTTTATGATGGTTATATCTTTGTACCTTTCATCACTAAATATCAATCTTCGTTTTTTAAAATTTGTAGTTACTGATCTATATTTCTGATATGTTTTTCTTTAAAACATTTTATTTGAAAATGAAAAACAAAAAGCAAGCCACAAAGGATAACATAATAAAACCCAGATACCATCTAAAGTGAACAAATGTTAACACTTTCATATGTGCTTCAGATTTTTAAGAAATTAATAAGCTTTTTAAAAGCAGTTTTAGGTTCACAGCAAAATTGCATGGGAGGTACAGAGCTATCCCCTCTCCCTGCATGTATAATCCTCTCTGTCATTCACATCTTATGTTACTATGATACATGCTTTATAATCAGTGGGCTAACATCGACACATTACCGACTAAAGTCTATCGTTTACATTAGAGTTCACTCTTGGTGGTGTATATTCTATGGGTTTGGATAAATGTATAACATGTATCCTTCATTATAGCATCATACAGCGTAGTTTCACAGCCCTAAAAAATTCTCTGGGCTCTGCCTATTCTTCCCTTCTTCCCTCTAACCCCTATCTTTTTACCGTCTCCATAGTTTTGCCTTTTCCAGAATGTCTGAATAGTTGAAATCAAACAGTATACAGCCTTTTCAGATTAGCTTCTTTTACTTAGTTACATGCATTTGCTTTCTCCATGTCTTTTTATGACTTGATAGTTCATTTCTTTTTAGTGCTAAGTAATATTCCATTGTCTGAATGTACCACACTTTATCCATTCACTGATTATAGGACATCTTGATTGCTTCAAAGCTTTAGTAGTTGTAATTAAGCCGCTGTAAATAACCTTCTGCTGGTTTTTGTATGGATATACATTTTTAACTCATTTGGATAAATACCAAGGAGTGTACTTGCTGGATTGTATGATAAGAGTATGTTTAGTTCTGCAAAAAAATTGTCAAACCATCTTCCAAAGTGGCTGACTGTACCATTTGCATTCCCATGAGCAAATGAGTGAAAGTTCTTGTTGCTCCAAAGCCTCACCAGCTTTTGGTGTTGTCAGTGGGTTTTGGCCATTTTAATGGATGTATAGTGGTATCTCATTGTTATTTTAATTTGCAATTTCTTAATTATGTATGATGATAAGCATCTGTTCATATGCTTATTTACTATTTGTGTATCTTCTTTGGTGAGGTGTCTGTTCAGGTCTTTTGCCCATTAAAATAAATTTTTGTTGAGTTTTAAGAGTTTTGTATATTTTGGAAGGCAATCTTTTATCAGATATCTTTTGTAAATATTTTCTTCTAGTCTGCAGCAGATTTGCTTTTTAAAGAATAAAATATCACAGACGAAGTGTAAATCCCCTGTAGTTTCTTCTCTAGTCCAATTCCCTTCTATTTCTCTTCAGAGAGAACAATTCTCATGAATTTGATGAGTATTCAGTCTAGACATTTAAATATTTTCTTTTATGTATTTTATATTTTGTAATCACTAATAGTCATTTTGTGCATGAAAAATGATTTAAAAGGTCTCATACTGCAAATTACAAGACTTCATTCTCTATGTTTTTAAAAGATCTATGCATGTTAATACGTACAGATTTATTATTTAATATATTCTATCACCTGAATATATCACACTTCATATCCACTCCCTTATGTTGGGCATGTGAAATCTTTTTAACTTTTTGTTCTTATTAATGAAGCTTCAGTGTCTCATTGTGCTTATATGAGAGAGATTCTCTAGTATATGTAACTAAAGTGGAATTTCTGAGTTATAGGATATGCAGAGTCTATCTAGCTGCACTAGATATTACCAAATTTATCTTCAATGTGGTTCTGTCAATTTACACAAGTGGTGTGTGAAATTTCTATTTTGTCATATTCTTACCAGTAATTAATATGGTCAGGCTTTTACATTTTGGTTAGTCTAAGGATGGAAACTGGCATCTTGTGTTTTCATTTGTTTTTCTAAAGTGCGTCTCTCCGCTTACTTTTGAGGCAAAATACTTGTATATATTGGTCGTTTTCTCATTTAACTGCCTGTTTTCTATTGTGCTGTTTATTTTTATTGATTTATAGGAGTTATTCATGTATTTTGAATATGAGTTTTTATTGTCAGAGATAGTGTTAAAAATATGAAACAAAAAAACCTGAAACACCAGTATGGCATGAGTAATTATCAATCAAAATAAATGCCATATCCAGTTAGAACAAACTGAATTCACACAGAAGTTCTTTTATTTTTCTTCTAACATTATAGAAATTTGTTTCTTTACATTTAGATATTTAATTAAATAGAACTTTTAACACATATATAATGGGAGAAATAGGATCTTTAACAAAAATATTTTTCCAATCTCACTTAATGGTTTGTTATTTCTCTATTAATTTTTATGCCTCCTCTATTTTATACAAAGGTACCCTATAAACTGGGTATGTTTCTGGTGTTCCTAATTTATTCCATTGATTTGTCTGTTTCTCTGCCAATAACATACTGTCTCTTATTGCTAAGCCACGATTTTATAAAGAATTTTGATTTTTCATAGAGGAATCTTTGTTCTTTTTCTGAAGTATCTCGAATATTTGTGGACATTCATTTTCCTGCATAAATTTTAGAATAGTGTTTAAATTTCTAGGAAACATTCTGTTGGCATTTTGATTGGAATTACATTGAATTTAAAGAATAATTTGAAGAGGAACATTTTCTGATATTTAGTTTTCCTCTCCATGATCGTGGTCATGATCTCTCATCATTTATTCCAGTGTTATTTTTATGTTCTTTAATAATGCTTTATGTATTTCTCCCCCTAAAGTTTTACATGTAGTTTGTTAGATTCACTTTGGTAGTGACCTGTTCCTAAGATTCTGTGTATTTTTGTAGCCATTGTGAATTCTGTCTTGTTTTTGGTTACATTTTCCAATTGGTTATCACTTGTGGTCAAATGCTATTGATTTTTGTGTGCTTATACACTTAGCAATCTTGATGTACTTCTTATCTGTTCTAAAGTTTATCTGCAAATAATGACAAGTTTGTTTCATTCTTGTCTTATTGTTTTGGCTAAGACTTAATATCAGGATACAATTATAAAGGAAGGACTAAAAGGAAATTTTCTTGATCTGATAAAGATCATATACCAAAAATTACAGCACATATCACTTTTAATGGTAAAAATTTATAGTAAAATTTTTGATGCTTTTCTATTAAAGTCAGGAAAAAAGAGTCCCCATTCAATCTCCTACTACTCCATATTATATAGTAAGTAGCCTTTTTGGCAGATAGGTTCTTATCAATTTAAAGGAATTCTTTTCTATTTCTAGATAGCTAAAAATCTTTTGTGAATGGTGTTTAATGTTATAAAATTCATATTCTGTATGTGTTGAGATAACTGCATATTATTCTTCATTAAACTGTTAATATGGGGTATTCGAAAAGTCTGAAAACGAATCAACATTGCATTTATGAGACAGATCCTTCTTTGACAATGACATAATTTTATATACTGATGGATTCAACTTGCTGAATTTTACATTTGTTTTCTATTTCATTTGTGAGATTGGTCTATATTTTTCTTTTTAGTTCTGCCACTTCTTGTTTGCATTATCAAGGCTATGTTAGTCTCATATAATAGGATGAGTGCGAAGCACTCTCCTTTATTCCATTATTCCATTTTTCTTTAAACAAATTGTGTAAAATTTTCTGTCCCTGAAGATTTGGTAAAACTAGTTTATGTGATGTCAATTCTTTGAAACTATTATCTAGAGCACAGTCAATTGTAAATGTTCCATGAAAAGACAAGAAAACCTAGGTGTAAACAAGGCTCTTTGAATTGTAATGAGATATTTACATTGAAGTTTTAATTGATGCAGGAATGTAAGACAGACATTGTGTGCCAAAGTGAAGTGTCCCTTTCAAACACAAATTTTAAAGGAGGTAGACCATGACTCGTTTCATGAGTCTTAGGCTCTTTACTCAGGAATCATGACTGTTATATTTAATTTATGTATTGTTCTTTTTTCAGTACGTTGGGTGTTCTTTATTGGCCCTATTAAGGTTTTTCACCTAAAATTTTATTTCACCTGAGGGCATTAATGCTAAATCAGCTTGATTTTGGTATTTGTCTAGTATATCTTTCTTTATCTCCTGTTTTGTTGAAACATGTTATTTTAGTTTGGGTCTAGATCTTTTAAGCAGAATAATAGCTGGATTTTGTTGCTCTTGCTAACTTTTAAAATCCAGTTTGAGATTTCTGTCTTTTAATAGACTAAGAGTATACTATGATTATACATAAATTATAAATTATATTTACAAGTGATATAGTTTGTATATTTGTTCCCACCCAAATCTCATGTTGAATTGTAATCCCTAGTATTGCAGGTGGGGCCTGGTGGGAGGAGACTGGATCATGGGGGCGGATTTCTCGTGAATGATTTGGCACCATCCTTGTGGTGCTGTCCTTGTGATAGCGAGTGAATTCTTGCAAGATCTGGCTGTTTAAAAGTATGTGCACCTCCCTCCCTCTCTCTCGCTCCTGTTCTCGCTATGTGAGACACCTGCTCCTGCTTCATCTTCTGCCATGAGTAAAAACTCCCTGAGTCCTCCCCAGAAGCGAAGTGAATGCTGGCACCATGCTTCCTGTACAGCCAGCAGAACCATGAGCTAATTAAAACTCTTTTCTTTATAAATTACCCATCTCAAGTATTTCTTCATAGCAGTGCAAGAACAGACTAATACAACCGTCTTGCTTTATTTTTGTTTATCATTTATTTTTCCTCTCTTTTGATGCTCTTCTTGGTTTGGTAAAGTACGAAATTTTGTTTTATTTTGGTTTCAGTCTCTTTTCTCTGCCTTTACAGTCATTTTAAAATTCTCCTTTTGGCCCATGGAGAGGCTTATTTGTTTAGTCTTTTTAAACTTAATTAAACTTATAACATTCTGTAGTCGGAGTAGAGTAAAAAGTTTAAACATTTTCTTTTTGTGTCATTTTATTTTGAGTGTCATATATATTTTGTAAGGAGCTTATATTTAGCATTGGCTTCATTTTTTTTTTTTTCAAAGTAACTTGAGAAGTTTTTTTTTTTTTTTTTTGAGATGTAGTCTTGTTCTGTTGCCAGGCTGGAGTGCAGTGGCATGATCTCGGCTCACTGCTACCTCTACCTCCCGGGTTCAAGTGATTCTCCTGCCTCAGCCTCCTCAGCAGCTGGAACTAAAGCCATGTGCCATCACACCCAGCTAATTTTTGTATTTTTAGTAGAAATGGGGTTTCACCATGTTGGCCAGGATGGTCTTGATCTCTGACCTCATGATCTGCCTGCCTCAGCCTCCCAAAGTGACCTTTGTTTTCTAATAAGGAAATATAAACAACTGCCTAGTGTTTTTTGGGATAAGTGTTATGTCTGGTATTGCTCCTGTCTTTTATTAGTCTTCTGTTTATTATGTATTTTACTGTCCATCTTTCCATTTTCCTAACTTTTGTTGGAATGATATCTCTTTGTTTTTGTTCTCCATACCTGCACAAAGTGATCTGGAATTTTAGCATCTGAGTTGTATTCTAGCGAGAATCTTTATTATATACATTTTAAGCAAAATTTTAAATGTACCTTTTTAAATGTTAAAGTTACAATCATGGTGGAAGGGGAAGCAAACATGTCCTTCTTCACAAGGCAGCAGGAGGGAGAAGTGCTGAGCAAAAGGGGGAAAAGCCCCTTATAAAACCATTAGCTCTCTTGAGAACTCATTATCATGAGAACAGCATGAGGGCAACCACCCCCATGATTCAATTACCACCCCCTGGGTCCCTCCCATGACATGTGGGGATTATGGGAATTACAGTTCAAGATGAGATTTGGGTGGGGACATAGCCAAGCTGTAACACAATATGGCTAAGTAGTATTCATTTTTATGGATATAATACAATTTGTTTATTTACCACTTAATGGCTATCCCCCCAAAGTTTTGGACATAGTAAATAAAAATGCTATGAAAATTTATGTGCAAGCCATTGTATGTACGAAGTTTTGAAATTGATGAGCCATATAGCAAGTGTATATTTAACTTTGTGAGACACTACCAAACTTTTTCAAAGGGGTTTTCAGTTTTGTATTCCCAACAGCAGTATATGAAAGTTCTATTTCTTCTTGAATGAGCTTTGATAGTTTGTGTCTTTCAAAAGATTTCACATAAGTTGTAGGCTATGGGAAAAACTCCTGGCCCCTGTTAGCATCTCTGCAGCCAGTGGATGCAGCTCCTAGCATAAAGAGTGACTCCTGATGAGAAGGCAGCAGCAGAGTTATTGGCTTCAAACAAAGTCCCAGAGGGAAGCTAGGTGGTTTTGGAAACTTCTCATTTGGAGTGAACTATCCCTTTTTCTAAAATTCTTTGCCTGGCAGAGTCTAAGACTTTCCTTAGGTGTGGTGAGAGTGTGAGCAGGGGCTCTAAAAATCTGACATAGAAGAAGGGTCTCTTCCAGGTATAGAGGGGATAGGCCAGTGGCAAACTTTCCTGCTTATTCTTAAAATGCTGTCTTCCTAGAATCCAAAATTTCAAACATATGGGTGAGACTCTCTCCTTATTTTTCAGTAATGTCACAAGATTTTATTTTACACTACTTGAATGGCCTCAGGGAGAGAATTAAGAAGGAAGACAATCCATGATATAATTTTATCACCATCTTCCTAGAATTCTGTCATTTTACCTCTAATATCTATCACTGCATAACCAGTTACCCAAAATGTAGCAGATGAAAACACCAAAATTTATTATCTCCCTTGGGTCAGGAATCCAGGTGCTGCTCAGTATCTTTCACAAGGTTTCCATCATGGTGTTGGTGAGGCTACAGTCATCTGAAGGCTCGAATGGGGAAGGATCTTCTTCCATGCTCACCTAGTTGGCTATTTGCAGGTCTCAGAAGATCTGTGTGCAAGCTCGTTTATGTGGTTATTGGCAAGCCTCAGTTCCTTGTCATGTGGACCTGTCCACAGGGTTGCTTCACAACATGACAAATAGCTTTCCCTGAAGAAGGTGAGAGAGTGAGCACCCCCAATGTAACCACTGTCTTTTCATGGCCTCAGTTTGAAAGTGATATCCACCAGATATGTTCTACTCTATTCACTAGGAACAAGTCAGCCAATCAACCCACATTAAAGGAATGAGGATTACGCAAGAGTGTGGATATCAGGAGGTAGGTATCATGTACCTTCTAAGTTAACTGTCCTCCAGTGTCTTGGTTTAGGTTTGCTCAGAAGCAGATAGTGAAGAAAGGATTCAATTGCAAATAGTTTTTCTTGGGAGATGATCCCAGGAAACTCTGACAGCAAATGGAGAAGTAAGCTGGGAAAGATAAGGAAGCCCATTAAGGGAACATTTTCTTTTTTCTTTTTTTTGAGACAGGATCTTATTCTGTGACCCAGGCTGGAGTACACTGGCCCAATCTTGGCTCAATGCAACCTCCACCTCCTAGGCTTAAGTGATCTTCCTAGCCTCCCAAGTAGCTGGGACTACAGGCACACACCACCATGCCAAGCTAATTTGTTTTTTATTTTTTGTAGAGACAGGGTCCCACTAAGTTGCCCAAGCTGATCTTAAACTCCTGGGCTCAAGCAATCCTCTCATCCTGGCCTCCCAAAGTGCTGGGATTGCAAGTATGAATCACTATGACTGGCCTAAGGGAATATTTTCAAACCAGGTATTACTCTGGGCAATTATAAGCTCAATCCTGCTGGGGAACTCTGGAAAATGGTGCAGAACATGCCACAGTGTTCTCCCAACCAATGAGTGAGGAAGTTGTGGGATTTATCTACCAACTCTCTATCCATCATTGATTGAGGACTGCTTTGGGGAACAGTAATTCTGTGGCACTTCTGCTTGCCCTGCATATGCTAAGAGTATACTCTCCCACCCCTAACCTGCCACTCCCAATCCTTTCTTTCTATGGAGGTAAACGCTGAAAGGAAACTGATGGGACACCAACAATGTCTGCTGTAGCCAGCTAGAATGCAAGCATCACAAAGGCAAGAACCATATTTCCATCATTTCCTCTATACTGCATCAGCATTATCTAGCATATCACCCAAAACACATTGTTGCTCAAGTATTTGTTGAAAGAATGCAAGTTGCTGCTGATGGTACCATGAAGGAACTCAGTGCAGTGAGGAGACAGACTTGCACACCATTAAGTATAAGACAGCAGGATAAGTGCTATCTTGTAGATATTCATGGGGTGCTATCAGAGTCCAGGGCAGCAACTCTGCCAGCAGTTGGAAAAGAGGTTAGGGAAGGTTTCACACAATAGTAGATGTGTGTGCTAAGGCTTGAAAAATGAGTAGGATTTTGTGATAGGATTTTATTGGTCAGATAATACATGAAGCAGTGCAGGAAGAAAATAATGGGTGGCTGGGTCATTTGTCATTTACAAAAGGAGAGCATAGGCACTCTGGATCCTCTTGCTCTCACCCTTGTGCTTCCTCTACTAGAGAAGTTTCATGCAGCTGAGGCTCTTGCTGCTGTCTCTGGGCCACCATCTTGTCCATGAAGTAATCATCAGCTTGAGAGTCTAAACATGCATGAGTTCACTCTCCTTTCTCCTTCCCAGCAGGCACGCACACAACACAGTGGTTTCAAGTCCTTTTGGCAAAGATAATCTTTTCTTGATCTTTGAAAAGGCAGGTACAATATATATATACACATATAACAAATATTTTCTTTATATATTTACTGTTTGTAGGAAGTCTAACCCTAATCCAGCATTTATTAAAACAAGACAGGATTTATTAAATTGGTTCAAGTTTATCAAATATGTACAGATCTTTACATAAATTAATTTGCTTGTTAAATATTTGTAAAATTTATTAAGACTTTGGAGAAACTTAAATACCTGAGCTGCCCAGTTTACTTTGGCTTGATTTTATTTTTTTATTTTTTATTTTTTTACTACCTAAGGGACCGATGAGGCTTTAAAGTACAGACATAAGACTCTGGATGGTCAGGTAAGAGAGGGCCAGAGAGCAGGTGTCACCAGCTGGGACCTGACAGGTAGGCAAAGAAAGGTGATGTTTGAGTACTTTTGGGTGAACCTCTCTGTTCGTCAAGATACTATATACAATAACAGAAGATACTGTGTTCATTAAGCCTGGTGGTGGTGGGGACAGTGGGACATGCCCACTGTGTGAAGACATCATAAGAGGCCATGTCAGGATGGAGCTGGAGCCTTAGACTCCTTTCTTCCTGCTCATTAATTAAACAATTTATTGAGCTGCTGCCATGTACCAGGCATGGGTCAATGGACTGGGAATACAAGGTAGTGAAGATATGGGCTCAGCTTACAAAGAGTGAGAAACATAGGCCTATATATGAAAGTTTTAGATCTGTGTTCAAACCCTGTCTTCACCATTTTCAGCTCTCTGGCCTTGAAATTAGATAATTATATAGAACTGTTGGACGTTCTAAGGTATTCTAGAGAATATCTAGCTGAGTGGTCATCCCTGCCTTCTAGCTACATCTGGTCAATCAGTTCTGAAATTTCCACCACCTTGAACACCTGAACATCTTTTTGGCCCATGTACTTTGATCTATCACCACTGCTTCCACCTGGTCTGAGCCAGTGCTATCTCTCCTTATAACTACAATAGGCCGGGCATGGTGGCTCATGCCTGTAATCCTAGCACTTTGGGAGGCCAAGACTGGTAGCTTGCTTCAGCTCAGGAACTTGAGACCAGCCTGGACAACAGGGCGAATCACCATCTCTACAAAAAAATTAGCTGGGTGTGGTGGCCCACATTAGTAGTCCCAGCTACCTGGCCGGGGCGGGC
>NW_012105399.1:713279-773459 GCF_000951045.1 Mandrillus leucophaeus
GAGACCCTGTCTCAATAAATAAATGAAAACTAACTACAATA
This sequence comes from Mandrillus leucophaeus, assembly GCF_000951045.1. Taxonomy (NCBI): domain Eukaryota; kingdom Metazoa; phylum Chordata; class Mammalia; order Primates; family Cercopithecidae; genus Mandrillus; species Mandrillus leucophaeus. Next base: position 713,321 of record NW_012105399.1, read on the forward strand.
GTTTTCTCCGTGGTCTTCCCAAAGTCATTTTTGTTGCCTTCCAATACATTCTTAAAATAGCAGCCTGAGTGATTTTTTTTTTTTTTAGGCCCAGGAATGATCATGCCATTTCTTAGCTCACAACTCTTCAATTCCTTCTCAATCCTCTTAGGACAAAATCCTACAAGGCCCTGCTCAGTATGAGCCCCACATCGGGGCATAGTGGTTAATGCATCTGCAATCAGGCTGCGTGGGTTTAAATCCTGACTCTGCTACTTTGTGCAAGGGGGTCCTGGGTAAGAGATGTATCCTCTCTGGGCTCCCAGTTTCTTCATGAGTCATATAGGGATGCTAAGGGTATCTAAGGTTATTGATTATGTGAGATGAGACAAGTAAGGCACCTAGAATTGTACCAGGAATGTGGTAAGAATGTGATGTTATTACCTTTCCTACCTTACCTACACATGCTTGCCTTCCTCCATTCCTTCTGCTGCCCTTCTCCATCTAGCCTCTGGCTATTGGTCTTTGATGATGCTGTCTCTAATCCTATCTCCCTCCCCACTCCTTTGATTACATTCTATTAATCCTTAGGTTTCCATTTAAGAATCACGTACTCAAGGTGGCCTTCTTGATTCCTTCCCTAGACCAGTTTCTCTCTTTCTGTGTGCTTATAGCACCTGTATCTTTCTTCTATAACACTCTTCACACTATGGTCACCTAAACAATCCCTGTCTTCTTGGCAAGAGCCAAACTTCCTAAGTCAGGGGTGCCGTGCAGCTGTTCACCATCATTCACCATCCTCAGTTCATGCATGGTGCCTGGCACGTAGCTGGCAATGGGTGGCTGTATTAACACAATGTAGCTGAACTGTCTACGACATAGTATAACATGCTACAACAGGACCATTATAAACTATTATGGGAGCATGGGTATTTGCCTCCTAGAGGTTCAGCTATGTCCAAAAATGCAAAGAGCATCCTGCTGGGAGTTACTGACAGATATCCAGCCCTTCTCCTAGGCTTCCCAGTGGCAGGAGGTGGCAGCAGGGTTTTATTTGGTAGTGTTGGTGGGCTGTCTATCACAGCGTCTGTTTTTTAATGTCAAGCAGATTTTGGCAACTCTGAGATTAAAGAGTGAACTTTCACAAGAAAAAAAAAGGACTCAAATGTCCTCTAGAGTAGACTGACCCTAAACCCCAGGGAACTGAAGCAGGAAATATGCAAATTGCTAAGCACCTGGACATTGCGGTTAGAGTCTGAACTCTAAGAATATTTCATTTCCTGCAAAGTTGCAACTAAAAACTAATTCTGGAATTGGGAATCCCGTTTGTCCCAAATTGACATATGATCTTTCCGAAGATTCCAATCTTTATTTGAAATGGTTGAGTTTGGCTGGGGCTTCTAACACTTTACTCACTTTAGAGCTCTCTGCCTTGTGAACTGTCCAAAAAAATTAGTAAACAAATACATACATACTCTAGAAAAGTGTAATACTGGAGTGTATCTTTTGGTGATTCATATAATTGTCCCCAAATTAAATCTGAAGTGAAGAGCAGATGGGTTTTTGTTCCCTTTTCCCCTTAACATGATCACACCTGTTATAGTGCTGTTTGCAAGAAGGTATTGGAGAATGTGGAAGTTTATGTTCTTAGGGATCCTAAGCTCTAGCCAGGGAGCCGGAACATACATACATGGAAGAAAAACAAAATCTCAAGAAGTCCCCTGGTAGAGTAATGCAGTGGGAAATAAGCTACCTAATTTGGCAGGACATTTCAGAGGGAGTGATCAGACTTGAGTACAGTTGCTTAAGGAGGGCTGCTGGGAAGAAGGAGAATTTTGAGTGTCATTCTCCGTATGAATAGTTGGTACCTTAGGTGTGAAGGAGATTCCCAGGGAGGGCCCAGGTGGGCTGGATGGGAGGTGAACAGCAGGAAAGCCTGCAGCTGAGAGTATCTAATGGGAGTGTGGGTTGTGGGGCAGGGACATAATGCTTAGGAATCATGTGCAAGCTGGGTTTGTGGATGATGTCAGAGATCTAAGAATGGAAAGGGCTTATTTTCCTCTGGGCCCAAGCATTTGTTGAGCATCTACTTTGTTCCAGACCATAAAAGAGATGCCAAGGATACAAAGAGCATAACACGCCATCCTCACTTTGGAGGAGCTCACAGTTGAATGAGCGAGACACAGAAACAAAATATTACACCACAGTCTGTTGCAGCCTAGGATATAGGGTGTGCAGTGGCAACTCATGGAGGCAGGGACTCAGAAACAACTTCATAGAATAGGTGAAGTGGCTGAAAGATGCATAGTTATCCCATGCATAGAAAAGCATATTGGACAAAAAATAAAGGTATCTCAGTGGCTTAGAATTCTAAATGAGCCTAATATGTTCAATGGAAAAAGCAAGAAGTTTGGCGTGGCTGGAGCTTTCAGGGCAAAATGGAAGTTATTTGGACATAAAGCTGGAGAAGAAGTTTTGGGGCCAGATGGAGACACTCAGCCTCTATGCTGTAGGCAGAGGGGCTGGTGGGAGATCTCAACAAGGAAGCAACAAGTTTATTTCCAGGATAAGAGTTCTGTAAATGCTGTGAAGCATGAAGTGAAATCAGACAAAACCCAGGACAAAGACTGTAGTTAGTCTCTGAGTTAGGGGTTTGTGACAATCCTGGCAACAGAGTAACAGTGGGCTTAGAATGGGCTGGGCAGTGAGGATGGATAAGGGGTTATTTCTAAAGACTCATTGGGTGTGGTTTCTGCTTTTTTTCAGAAAAAGCTCTTTCACTTCTTTTCCCATTAATGTCCTATTGAATGAAAACTCAGGTCCCTTTCCTTCAACCTTCACCTCTCTTTCCCCTATGGACATTGAAAACGGCTCAATATGGCAACACATACAATGAATCCCACTCAGTGGTAAAGCAGAGCTGAGGTGGGCTCTCAGCGGTGCCAGCTGAAGAGTCCAGCATTGTTTCATGCACATATGACTTGCTAGGAGGGGCTCTTGGAGGCCAGTCTTTTCTGCTTCCCTCTTGACTCCGTGTGAGGTGAAGCGGGCCTCTGCTTCCTCCGCCTGGACACCCATTCACTCTCAGGCCCATTGTACCTGGGTGTTGGACAATGGTTCAGCTTCCAGCACGGCAGATGGCCCCTTCTAAAAAGGCCTGGAGTGCTCTGTGGTCACCAGAGGAAGGGGAGATGTGTTGGCTGTTGGCTGCCTGGACAAGGCCACACTTTGCCTCCCTGGCTAGGATGGGTAGTTCAAGATGGCAGGACTGTGAGTGGTGCAGAAGTGCAGTGAAAGAATGAATTGCTCTCAAGGGCATCTGAAAAGCTGCTTGCTTTAAAGAGGATCTGAAAAGGTGGCAGCAGGTTTGCCTTTGTCTTTGGGATTGAGGAGGGGAGTGTTCTCTAGAGAGGGGAAGGTCGCAGAATGGCTCAGATAATGGCTGCGTGGATAGGACCTCACCTTCTGTTTCTCACCTTCACAGACTTTTCAGCTGGACTTGCTTACACAAGCAAAGCAGAGGATCCTGGAAACATTGTCCCCAAAGTGCTACATGATGGGAACTGGAGCAGAATTGGTCTTGTTCTAGGGCACAGTTTGGAGCTGTGTCGTTTGAGGAGGAACTGAGATGCTCCCCTTGCCCACTCCAATGTTCACCTCCCAGCCCCGTGGTGGTGGTTAGGCACTGAGGGCAGTTGTTAAAATGCTGCTCTTACCTGGAACAAAATGTGTCTGTTATCTGGCAAGGAGGCCCATTAATCTATCAGCAGCCATCAGTGCCTCCCCATTAAGTAAGTTATTAGGCTGGTAGAAACCAGGGGCTTGAAAGAAGGCTTTAATGAAGTGGCCAGGTGCAATGGCTCATGCCTGTAATCCCAGCGCTTTGGGAGGTTGAAGTGGGTGGATCCCTTGAGGCCAGGAGTTCAAGACCAGCCTGGTCAGCATGGCGAAACCCCATCTCTACTAAAAATACAAAAATTAGCCAGGTGTAGTAGTGTATACCTGTGATCCCAGCTACTTGGGAGGGTGATGTGGGAGGATCACTTGAGCCCAGGAGGCAGAGATTGTAGTGAGCTGAGATTGCACCATTGCACTCCATCCTGGGCCACAGAGCAAGACTGTGCCAAACAAATAAACAAACTTTAATGGGGCACCTGAGTCAGGAGCAAAGACTTGCCTGTGAAGAGGGTGACTCCAGGTGAGACTCAGAGCTGGCGAGCAGGTAACTGTAGGGTAAATGCAGCTGAGAGCAATAACTTAAGCATAGCCTTAGAATGACCCTGTGTGGCAGATGCACCTGAATGTGTGTTCTGAGTTAGGAAATTTAACAGTGGCCAACCCAGAGATTTGTTCCTTGTCCATAAGGAACATCTCAGTCCCCAGCCCATCCAGTGGAACAGGGGCTGAACAGGGGATTGAGTCCCCGCGTTTTGGGTTGAATAAAAATCGCCAGGTGGAGGTTGTTAGGGGGAAGGTATTAAATGGAAACACTGTATATAAACTGCATGCTTTTTGCAAGTGACTGGCTTTCCTGCCCAGCCTGCTGCCACTGAACTGTATGTAAGGTGGTTCTTCTGTTCAGCCCACTGTCAGTGGGCTCCCTCTGAAGCTCCCAGCAAAACTCCATTTCTTGTTTGCTGGCTCAGAGCCTCTTCTTTGGCCTCTTAAAATAGGGATTTGGCATGACACCATTGTGTGCATAGAGGAGGCATGGGGAGGAGAGCAAACAGATCCCAAAGTAAAACTTCATCTACTTCTGAATTTTGCCTAGACCCCACCCAGTTGGCCATAGGCGTGGATTCGCAGTTGCGCTATCTGCATTGGAGCCCATCTGCTGCTTTTCCTTGGACAATGGCTGCCCGTTTAGGGTTGTGACCCAGGAGTCGCTGTGGTTATCAACTGCGAGAGCTCAAACGGACACATGAAAAGCAGCTTTGTTTAGCGTCCTTGACATAACTAACCACATATTAACAACAGAGCCTTGTGGTATAGAGGCTCCTGTTTGTTCAGAATCTTAATAGGTGGGCTTTGTGCACACGGATTTCTAATACTGCTTACCCTGTATTTTAAGTCAAAGAGGGTCTTTGTGTGAAGGATTCTCCACCTCCTTTTCCCTTTCTACAAAGGAGATAAGTGTTTTCTCTCACCTTTCGTGACTTACAAGCAGCTGAATAGCACTTGTGGTGTTTGAATGTCATATAATAGGCATTGTCACCGAGAGAGAAATGTCCTTTTCCGTGTTTCTCAGCACTCCTGTGCTTACTCTCCCTCTTACGTGTGAGCTCTCTCTCCCTCTTTATAAACTGGCTGTGAACAATTCTGTCCCCATGTTATTTTAAAGCTTGTATGTCCTTGGAATGCTGTGTGGGAACTGTTGTTCCCCTGGGAGACCATTTTGTGTCTAGCTCCTTCAGCGGACCCCAGCCAGGCCTCTGCTGAGCATGTGACCGTTGGGTAGAGGGCTGCTCTGAGCTGGTTGATGTGATTTAAAAGTAGAGCACATTCTAGAAGAAGTGAACTGTGAAGAAAGGAAGACTCAAGGAAATGCATGCTGCTGCTGGAGATCGTGGTGATGGTGCTTGTGATGTTGGAGGTCTAAAATGCAAGAGGAAACGTTATTCATAGTCAGTCACATCCTGTATAATACGAGAGCCTGGTTCTGTAGGAACATAGGAACATCTGACTCCCTTGTCCATAAGGTTTGTATTTAAGTAGCTTCAGAAATGAAGTTAGTGGCAGTTTGCGCTTAGTTATAGGAATATTCAGTTGCATGCAGCTTATGACTTTGGGTTCCTTATTAACGTCGTAAAGTCAGAAATGGGATGGCTGGAAAGTTAAGAAGTCAGGATCCCTGAGTTTTCTATTTTGGTCAAGTTGTGCAAAAATAATTTTAAATGTTTAAAATGGTGTCATTGTTCAAAACAGTGCCTGGCTAATAGGCTCAGATATAGCTCTCACCAAAGATCTACTGAAATATTTATACATATTAAAAGTAGAGAAGTAGACAATTAAGGGCCAACGTTTGAAGTACAGCTATACTGACCATAAAAAAGGACTGCACAGACATTGTCTTGGCCACATGAAAGACAAATGTTGTCTTGGCCACATGAAACAAAGATAATCGGGAAAATGGTAGAAATGTACTTAATGCTCTTCCCTTCCCTGTGTCTCTGGAGCTTGACTGTATGTAAGTGCCAACCTACAATGTAGATACTAGGAGAGTTGATATCTTCTCTTCTCCTACTGCTCCCCACACTTCATCATTTTACAACTAGTTGAAGTCAGAGCTGCCTGCCAATAACTTCGTGGGAAACAGAATGAGGAATTGTGGAGGAGGCACATTGTATTTGAAAGACCTTACAGGGAAAGCACTGTAGGGAAATGCAGAGAGCAAGTCTGTTCTAGAGAGAAGTGTGTGCTGGCAATCATGGCATGTCATGTCCTCCATTTCAGAGGTTCAGGAAACTGGACAGGGATTTTATAGAATAATGGTTCTTAAAGTGTGGTCCTGGATCAGCAGAATCACCTTGGAACTTGTTAGAAATGCAAAACTCAGAAGTCTGGGTGTAGAGGCCATCAGTCTGTAGGTTAACAAGCCGTCCAAGCATTTCTGATGCATCCTAAACGTGAGAACCACTGTAGTATATGATGCAGTCATAGGGAGTAGGAATTAAATATGAAGTTATACACATTAGCCTGTCCCCTGGCTACAGAAATGGTTGGGACTAGGTTGTCACACACATGTAGAAAGGGACTAATGCAATCGATTCATCATGTCTTTTGACAGACTCTAAGGGCAGGTATGGTTCACTTTGTTCAAGGACAAGTAAGTCTTATTAAACTACTGTGAATAAAGGAAGATTCAAGGAAATGCATACTGCTAAGAATTATCAGTGTCAGATCCAGATTTAAAATTCAAAAAATTCTTTGACATTTTCAATAAAGAACAATTCAACATGAATAAAAGCAAAGTCCGCAGGATGAGGTAAAAAGAAAAATGTAGAGAAACGGAAGGATAGAAAAAAAAACCCTAAAATTTTAATAGCAGTACTTAGAAACAAAAGGAGGCAATGGAGAACGCTAAGTGGTACATTGGAAAGTCGTATTGTTTTGAGAGACAAATGTTTAAAAGTCTCTATAAGGATGCAGAAGGAGAAATATGCTCAAAAATATGAGCAAGAAAATGATCGAAGTGGATAACAGGATAACAGAGAATGGAGAACCAGAACGTTAGTAATTGGTGCCTTTGAAGTAGAGGACAGAATAAATGGAAAAGAATAAAACCCAAGTGTATAAATATGTGATAAAATTTTTTTTGAACTGAAGAACTGAAATCTACAAGAGGTATCTTGTAAAGGCTGACTATTCCAGATAAAACTAATGAAAAGAGAGCCACACATAGACATCCTGAAAAAAAGGTAAATTTTAATGATAATTTTAAAGTCCTTTGAAAATCACATAGATAAACTAGATTATCTACAAAGAAACAAAAGTACACTTGATTTAGACTTCTTAGCCACATTAAATTTCAGAAAGTAATAGAAAAGGATTTTGAGGGGGAATAGTTGTGATCAAGAATTTACAGCCCAGGCTTGCGGTCTTTGAAATATAAAGGTAACAGAAAAACAGCTTCAAATATACAAGGTTTAGAAAATACATCACATAGATGCATTTTGAAAGATTATTCAAAGGTGTTCTACTGAGGGAGTCTTTAGAGAGCAACATTAAAAGTTCAATAATAGTAAAAGGGAACACAAGGTATTTATTGTGGGCCAGGCACTGTCCTGAGACACATTAACTGATTTAAACTTCATACAACATTATGAAGTATGCTCTCCTAATATGCTACCCCCTGCCTTTTTTTTTTTTTTTTTTAAGATGGAGTCTCGCTCTGTTGCCCAGGCTGGAGTGCAGTGGCACAATCTCAGCTCACTGCAGCCTCCACCTCCCGGGTTCAAGCAATTCTCCTGCCTCAGCCTCCTGAGTACCTGGGATTACAGGCGCATGCCACTGTGCCTGGCTAATTTTTGTATTTTTAGTAGAGACAGGGTTTCACCATGTTGGCCAGGCTGGTCTTGAATGCCTGACTCAGGTGATCTGCCTGCCTTGGTCTCCCAAAGTGCGGGAATTAAAGGTGTGAGCCACCGCACCTGGCCCTAATATACCCATTTAACAGATGGGGAGCAAAAGGACAGAGAAGTTAAGTAACTTACCTAAGGTTACATGACCAGTATTTGAACTCAGGGAATATGGCATTAGAGTCATTCTCCTAATCATTATTCTCTACCACTTTTCTTTTATAAAAGGCTGGTTGTAACTCCAAAATTAAGGAATAAATTACTTTTTAAATGCATAATTATAAAAGTGAATACAAATGTCTTATTCTTAAAAGACATAAATACAAACATAATACAAAGTAATTGTAATAATCTAGAGTTTAAAACTTGGATAATATAACCAAATACCAAGACAATTATTTTTAGTACTCTCTTAGAATTGTTTTTAGCATTAAAAAAAAAAAAAATCACAACCCTTCCTTGGGTCCTAAATTTCTGACCTTAAATATGAGGAGCTCAAAAGATACTTTTCATCTCTGAATCTGACAATTAGGGAAATACACACTTTAGCACACTGTTGAAAAAAACATAAAAGTAACAGATACTAGAAATAAAAACTAGAGAAGTAAATGTGAAATATGTGACAAATATTAGAAAAAAAGACCAAAATGAGAAAACAAAAAGAATAAGACAAAGCAAAAAATGTCAGACCAAATATCTCAGCACAAACAATAAATATAAATATGCTAAACCTACTTATTAAAACATAAAGTGCCTCAGAATGGGTTTTAAAACAAAATATGCTTTGCAAGAGACATCTATAAAAAGTGACAGTATGGCTAAAAATGAGTGAATGGGCAAAGATATATTAGGTGGATGCAAACAAACACAAAAACAAATGATCTTTTGTATTAGAGTGAAAGGCAGAGATCAGAAAGCATAAGAAACTTACTTTCAGGCCGGGCATGGTGGCTCACTCCTGTAATCTTAGCACTTTGGGAGGCCGAGGTGGGTGAATCATTTGAGGTCAGGAGTTTGAGACCAGCCTGGCCAACATGGTGAAACCCTGTCTCTACTAAAAATACAAAAATTAGCTGAACGTGGTGGTACGTGCCTACAATCCCAGCAAATTGTGAGGTTGAGGCAGGAGAATTGCTTGAACCCCGGAGGCGGAGGTTGCAGTAAGCCAAGATCACACCACTGCACTCCAGCCTGGGTGACAGAGTGAGACTCAGTCTCAGGGGAGGGAAAAAAAGAAAAGAAACTTACTATCAGTGGTGTTTTGGAGCTTGCTCCTGAGAGCCAGTTAGTTGTGTCCATCTTGCCCCAACTCTGAGTGCAATGACCTTATATCAATAACTTGGCAATTTGCCACAGTGGAAGCATTTACACCACAAGGGTTGCAAATGCTGCAAATCAGGGCTTTTCAATTATTTTCTTCAGACCCAGTTTATCAGCAAACCACTTGTTACCGTATAATGATGAACAATAAGATTCACAAAGGAGATATGCATTATATATTTCCATGCATCATGAACATTGTATTGAAATCTATAAAGTTGGAAATACCATAAATCAGCAGAGAAAAATAGTAATAATCAACTTCAATGTTTCTTCTTTTGACTGAATGAGTCATCAAACAATAAACATATAGAGGATTTGAATTATATAAAGAATTTGGTTGATTTAATAAATATGTTTGTATTGAACAGTGTATGCTATAGCATATGTTCATTCTTTTCCAGCATCCATGCAACCTATATGCCTCAACTGAGAACCTCAACAAACTTTGCAGAGCACACATGGTACAGGGTGTTCTCTGGGACCATAAAGTAATAAAAGTTGAAAGTTTAACTTAAGAAAAAAAAAACACTTGGAAATTTTCTCCAAACAACAAATAACAATTAAATTCCAACCAAACCCAAAATTAAGAAAATAACACAGCCTCCCTTAATAGCTTCTAAATCATATGAGGATATTACGATTTCAATTACATATAATTTAGAAAATAACAAGAACACTGCATATCCAAACACATTGGATGCAACCAAAGCAGTAACAGGATTAAAATTCATTGTCTTAAATGGTTTTAGTATTAAGACTTAATGAAAATAAATGAACTGTATTTTAGCTCAAGAAATTAGAGTTAACAAAATAGTCCCAAAGAAAGCAGGTTGAGGGAATTAATTTTAAATAAAAGAAGAAATTAATAAATTCTCTAACTGTAAAAAAGGAGTTAGTAAATAGTTCCAAAATGCAGGATTTTGAGAAAACCAAATATTTGTTAAGACTTGGAAAATATAATAAAGAAAAAGACACATTAATGTAGGAATCAGGATGAGATATAACTAAACGTGTAGAAAAAATTTAAAAATTTTAAGAAACTACTGGTTAAAATTCTGTGCTAATAATTATAAAAGTTGTGTCAAGATATACCTAAATAAACTAATGACCAAAAAGGTTGGGAAAGTTTTCCAACAGTTGTGTGAAGGGGGAAAAAAAAATGCTGAAGATCTTTTTATGTTGATTGTTTTCAAACTGTTGAAGAAGAGATATTTCCTATACTTTTAAATAACTTTTAACCATGAAGATATTTCGAAAGTTTGGAATTTCATTTCCTGGGTGAACATTATCCTATACCATATCTGACAAAGATAACAACCAAAGTTAACAACTAATTCCTTTGACGTTATACCCATTATGAATATATATGATGAATAGATGCTAAAAGACATATAAGTGATGTATTAGCAAATAAAACCCACCAGTAAGTTAAAAAATACATTATGGCCAAGAATTTTCATTCCGGTTATACAGTAGTTTTTCCATATTAGAAAATCTCTTAATATAATTAATCACAATAGTTCAGATAAAAAGATACCAAGAAAAACTTTGATAAAATTAAGCAACTTGTCCTAAGAAGTGTGTTTTATTTATTTATTTATTTATTTATTTATTTATTTATTTACTTATTTTTTTCTTTTTGAGATGGAGTCTTGCTCTGTCGCCCAGGCTGGAGTGCAGTGGCACGATTTCGGTTCACTGCAAGCTCTACCTTCCAGGTTCATGCCATTCTCCTGCCCCAGCCTCCCAAGCAGCTGGGACTACAGGCACCTGCCACCACGCCCAGCTAATTTTTTGTATTTTTAGTAGAGACAGAGTTTCACCATGTTGATCAGGCTGGTCTTGATCTCCTGACGTTGTGATCCGCCTGCCTCGGCCTCCCAAAGTGCTGGGATTACAGGCTTGAGTCACTGTGCCCGGCCATAAGTGTGTTTTCTTCATACGCTGAAGATTCTTTTTTTTTTTTTTTTGAGATGGAGTCTTGCTTTGTCACCCAGGCTAGAGTGCAGTGGCATGATCTTGGCTCACTGTAACCTCCGCCTCCTGGGTTCAAGCGATTCTCCTGCCTCAGCCTCCCAAGTAGCTGGGATTATAGGCGCCTGCCACCACGCTCAGCTGATTTTTGTATTTTTGGTAGAGACAGAGTTTCACCATGTTGTCCAGGCTGGTCTCGAACACCTGAGCTCAGGTGATCCACCTGCCTCAGCCTCCCAAAGTGCTGGGATTACAGGCAGGAGTCACTGTGCCTGGCCAGATTAATTCTTTTATATCGACATTCAGCATCATAAACAGTGTTGTAACACTTGAGGAAGGCCCTTTAAAGATTACGATGCCTGTTCCCACTTCTATTTTGGAATTGTTCTCTAGTTGTAGAAAAAGCATAAAAGAAGATAAAGAACTAGAGGTATACAACTGGAATGGAGTTGACAACATGATCGTCATATTCATGTCACTTGGCTACAGGACTACGTTTCTGAGAATGCATCACTAGGCGATTTCGTCACTATGTGAACATCATGGAGCCCCGGTCCCCAACCTTTTTGGCACCAGGGACTGATTTCAGGGGAGACAATTTTCCCATGGCAGGTGGGAGTGGTGGGAGAGTTGGGGGATGGTTTTGGGATGAAACTGTTCCACCTCAGATCATCAGGCATAGTTAGAGTCTCATAATGAGTGCAACCTAGATCCCTCCCATGCGCAGTTCACAATCGTGTTCTGTGCTCCTATGAGACTCTTATGCAACCGCTGATCTCACAGGAGGTGGAGCTCAGGAGGTAATGCTGGCTCGCTCACTGCTCACCTACTGCTGTATGGCCCAGTTCCTAACAGGAGATGGACTGGTACTACAAACCTGTACAGCATGTTACTGTATTGAAAAGTGTAGGCAGTTGTAACACAATGAAAAGTATTTGCATATCTAAACATAGAAAAAGTACAGTAAAAATACCATGTAAGGGATAAAAAAATGGCACACCTGTATAGAACACATTCCATAAATGGAGCTTGCAGGACTAAAGGTTTCTCTGGGTGAGTCAGTGAGTGAATGTTAAGTGAATGTGAAGGCCGAGGACATTACACTACTACAGACTTTAGGCTACACTAAGTTTATTAAAAATATTTTTCTTTCAATAATCAATTACTCTTAACTTACTGTAACTTTTCAAAACTTTTAATTTTTTTACCTTTTTCTTTTGTAATAACTTAGCTTAAAACACAAACACATTATATGCTATACAATTTTTAAAAATATCTTTATTCTGTAAGCTTTTTCCTGTTTAATTTTTTTTTAACTTTTTAAACTTTTTTGTTAAAAAACTAAGACATGAACACACATATTAGTCTTGGCCTACACAAAGTCAGGATCACCAATATCACCGTCTTCATTTTGCGCCACTGGAGGGTCTTCAAGGGTAATAGCACTCATGGCACTGTCATCTCCTAGGATCACAATGCCTTCATTTGGAATACCTTCCCAAGGACCTGCCTGAGAATGTTCTATAGTTAACTTAAAAAAATGTATATAAGTAGAAGGAGTACACTTTAAAATAGTGATAAAAAGAATAGGACAGTAAATAAACAAGTAACATAGTTGTTTATTATTTCAAGCATTATGTACCACACATAATTGTATATGCTAGACTTTTATATGACTGGCAGCGCAGTAGTTTTGTTTATACTATCATCACCACAAACACATGAGTATTGGGGTTGTGCTATTACATTAGGACAGCTAAAGGTGATAGGAATTTTTCAGCTCCATCATACTCTTATAGGGCCACTGTTATATATGTGATCCTTTGTTGACTGAAATGTCTTTATGTGGTGTGTGACTATTTTCAGAAGATATGATTATACATCTAAACATACGAACAATAAAATTAAAATATTTTAGAATGAATTATGGGCTTCAGAAGGGTGCCTGTATGTAAAGCAAACAAACTATTTGCTTTCATATCCACTGTAGAATATATAAGAAAACAGAAAAAGTCCTGTCAACAATAGCAGCAAAATTTATCAAATACCTAGCAATAAACTTATTGAAAGAAAACTATAAAGTATTGTTGAAAGGCTTAACCTGAGTGAATGGGTGAAAATAATCAATATTTAAAGATATCAATAGTCTATAGATTTAATCTGATTTCAATTAAAATTTCCAAGGGATTATATTTGAAACATAAAATGATTCTAAAGTTAACTCGATGATTACATATGAAATAATAATTTAGGACTGGGGGAAAACCGAGTAAGACTAGGTTTGCTCTACAAGATATAAATGTATTACAGTGGTTGAATAACTGAAGTAATAATTGGAAGTTTGAATCATGAATGAATGACATCTTAAGTTATTGTGAGAAAAACAAAAGATTGTCTATAAATTGTGTTTTAAAAATTTGATTGCCATGTAGAGAAAAAATTATGTTTTCCCAATTCATTTCATAAACACATTCCCAGGTGGATTAATGGTTTAAAAGTAAAACATGCAAGTATTAGAAGAAAAAAAAATATATATATATATATGTATGTTGACATAATCTCTGGTGTGATGAAAGTATCACAGATTAAAAGGCATAAACTATTTACTTTTCTAGTACTTGTTTGGCACTTAGTAGTCTTATAAAGAAAAAAATGCCAGCCTGGCAAACATGGTGAAACCCCATCTCTACTAAAAATACAAAAATTAGGTGTGGTGGTTAGCACCCATAATCCCAGCTACTTGGGAGGCTGAGACATGAGAATTGCTTGAACCCAGGAGGCGGGGGCTGCAGTGAGCCAAGATTGCACCGCTGCACTCCAGCCTGGGCTACAGAGTGAGACTCCATAAAAAAAAAAAAAAAGAAAAAAAATTGTTGGATTTTAAAATTAAATTTACAAAAACTACATTTATTAATTAGCAATATTTATGGTTAATAACAGAAAAACTGATTTAATCTATCTTAAATAGATACTGATTTATTTATCTCAAGCAACATGCAATCTGCAAGTCCGTAGTCAAGCTTGTAGCATTACTCAGGAAATGTGGACTCCCTCCATCCTTCCATTTCCTGTTCAGTGTAGAGCTCTGTCCTCCTAGAATTTAACTCATGGTTGCATAATTGTTGCTGTACCCCTAGGCTCATATTCATTTTCCAGGCAGAAAGAAGGCGTACAGGCAAAATACCTAAGAGGCATGCTAGTTGAGTCTATCCCTTATTTTTAAAAATTCCCAGATTATTTCCCAGCAACTTTCATTAATATCTTTTTGGCTGTAATGTGTTACATGATCACTCCTAGCTGCAAGAGTCTGGGAAAATGGTGCCTTCCATTCTCTATCTTAGAGTGAGACTGGGGTGACAGATTGAGAATGGCTTTTGGATGTCCAATCCACAATAAACAAAATTGAAAGACAAGTAAATTGGGAAAAATATTTGTGTCATATAAGACAAGGATAATATCCTTAATAAATAAAGAGCTTCTAGAAATCATTGAAAACAAATCCAGTAAAAAATGATATAAATAAGACATTAATAAGATATAAAATGGACAATTTATGAAATGTTTAGGATCTCCAGTAATCCACCAAATATAAATTAAAACAGATTATCACTTTTTATGTATCAAATTTACTGAGTGACAAACCACTGTAAAAATTCACAATAGGAGAGTTGGTTTAATAAATTATGGTTCATCTATAAATCAGGAAAACCATGTAGTCATTAAAAATACATTTTCCTAGATTACATGGAATATGTTTACAATATATTTTTAACATTAATATTTCCATGTGTCAAAATATGAAAAATCATTTTACAAAATAACATAAACCATGAGAGTCCACTAAAAATTAATGGAAGAAAGATGAATATTTAGTGGTTATCTTTGGATGACAGAATTATGGATTGGTCTTTATTTTGTTCTGTTCTACTCATTTTCGTTTTTAAAATATTCTATAATAAATGTGAATTGCTTTGGTAATAAAGCCAATAAAATTATTATAATAAGGATGGATTGAAACTGGAACAGAAATAGAGAGCCAGGAAAGCATATGAAATTGAGGCTGATCAGAGTAGGCTTAATTCTGCCTATTCCCATAATCAAGCGGCTATCTAGTTATGAGTCTGCTTTCTTTTTTGCATGTGGTCTATTTTCCTCTTTCTAAGAAGTGGCTTTTTTTTTTCTTTTGTGTTCTCTATGTCTTTTCTTACTTCACAACGTTTTTTTTCTTTATGGCTGTTCCATCTCTTCTACTTTATATGTTGCAGCACCTTTGTAATTTTGGTTTGCCATGCATGGTCCTTAACTCTACCTCTTGGCCTTATAGTTTCACCTGCCACAGTGAGCTACATGATTCTTTTCATGTTTCCTCAATTTGAATTCCTGGGAGTGAAAAATCTAGTTAGCCTAGTCAGTCTTTTTACAGCAAGCCATGGTAGAGATAGCTGATAACTTGTGGCTCTGTTGTCCTTAGGTCAGGTATCCACACTGGTTTAATCAACAGAATCTGGGTAGGCAGGAGTGACCATGTGGTGCCAAGCATGGTGACAAGGCATTCCCCTTCAGCAGGGGCTCTGGATAAGGTGCCTGTAGCAGTCACTGCTGTCACTGTGATTGACATATGTAGTACACTTCACCCCTTGCCTGCTCTCATACTTACGCTTATTCTCACATCATTGTTCTGTGAAAGATGTTCCTGCCTATTAACAGTTACTTATCAAACATAAAACCAAAAACATCCTCATTCTATTTATATATCTAGAGATTGGGCCATTGCAAAGTCTGCTTGCCAAAACTAAAACAAGAATCTTCATGCAAGAGATTGAAAAAATGAACAAACAGACAAATAAAAATTGATGACATCCAGCATTAGTTAGGATATGCAGAAACTGCATATCCTTGTATGGTGCCAGTACAAGTGTGAGCTGCTAAGACTTTCTGAAAAATAATCTCAAAGTATCTATTAAAATTACAAAGCTTTATTCTAATCACCCCACTACTAGACTCTATTCTGTAGAAATAAATGTATCAGTATAAAAAATATGTACAAGGATATTTATATAGCATTGTTTTTGATAAAAATCTGGAAACAATCTGAATGTTCGTCAAAAGGGGAATACATTAATACATCGTGATTTATGTGGACTTTTATGAACTTACTAAATAGAATGAATTAGAACTATACTTATATATAGAATGGTTTTCACATATTATGTTAAAAATGCCAGGTATATACAATTATGATAATTTCTTTTAAGAAGGTATCTTTTTGAGCATAGAAAAATATAAAGGGAGGTGGGTCCAAGATTTACTGAATATAACAGAAACAATTCTATCATTGTCAAGTAGTTAACTGATTATATTTGTTTCTTAAATAGATTTTTGTTTTTCTTTGAGTTTATAATTGCTTTTTTTGCATTGTCTGCCTTAATCTTATCTTTACAATTTTTTTTTTAACTTCTCAAGCATGATATCAAATATATGGAATTCCTTTTTTATTGTGATTCCTCCCTTCTGGTGTTCTGTTTCCTACTGTCTTATCCAGATGTATTGTTCTCTATGTGCCATAGTTGCTATTCTGGGCTTTACTTCACTTTTCTTTCATACCCAATGTTTTCTAAACCCCACAACTTCCCCTTGTGTTACTCTTTTGTCTTGCTGGAGCACATCCTCAAGTAATTGCCTAGTACAGGGTGTGGGAGATAAACTTTTAGAGTCTTTGCACATCTGAAAATGGCACACTTAGGCAACAGTTTAACTGGGCACTAAATTCAATTTCCCTCAGAATTTTGAAAAGTATCATCTTTTCTATTATTTTCCATCATTTAGTGTTGCTTTTGGAAAATTTGATGCCAGATTTATTCTCATTTCTTTGTAGGCAACTTTTTTTTCCCCTCTCTTCTAATCTTTAGAGATCTGCAAAACTGAGTATCTAACATAAAATTTCTTATTTAGGAAAGGAAGGGAGGTGCCCTTTTCCCATTGTAACTTGTCTGATATGGTGCACAGCATTCATCTGCTTTGTGATCTTTACCTCATTCCTAATCCTGTGAACCAGAGTTGGGGCCAAAGCCACTAAGTTCCCCACAATCCTCATCTAGAGGACTCAAGATCTGGGTCGCTGGAGTCTATCAATGAAAGCCCAGTGTTTATCACTTACCTAGCCTGTGGGGCTTTGTTTCCCTTCACCCTGTCACTGTGCAATATCCACTTCCACTTACCCCAAGTATCCCCTGAGATGTTATTCTGTGTTCCATGAATGCACCTCACTCTCCCCAATTCAGGACTGATTCCAGCTGTAGACAGGCTCTTTCAGTTTCAGGAAAAAAAGAACCACTCAGACTACTGTGGGCAGAGGAAGGTGGGTAGCTCTGAGGATTCTTGTGTGTTAGAACTGAATCTCTGGCCAAAGGACCTCTTGAATGTGTTATTTCCCTGTCATGGGTCACACAACCTCTCTTTGATAGTGCCTGTGCTGCCTTAGAGCCAGATTGTCTGGATTCGAATCCCAGGCCTACCATGTGCCAGCTATGTGACCTTGGGCAATCTGCTTAATCTCTCTGTGCCTCTGTTTTCTGATGTGTAAAATGGGAATAATAACAGAACTTCATGTTTTTGTTGTGAGGATTAATTGAGTTAATACATGTAACGGATTGAGCACACTGGCTGGCACATCATAAGTGCTCCATAGCAATACCTAACATGCCAGCACATACACAGCACTCATCATGGGCCAGATGCTGTTAGAGGTGGAAGAACCAGCCCAAGGTAACACTGCTAGGAAAAGGACAGACTGGGGTTCAGACCTGGGCAGGCTGCTCCCTGGGTTCATGCTCTTGACCACTGCACTCTATAGTTGTTTTGGTTTCTCTACCTCATATTTCCTACCTTCTATCTAACTGTGACTTGTTTTGATCCTTTGTGGTCCTTATTCTACTTCATGGCTTCTCTCTTTATGCATGTTTTCTGCATATGTTTGTTGTCGTCGAATCAGGGGCCCACATGTCTACCCAGCTGGAGCCAGACTGGGGTAGAGAGTTGCTACTTCAATAGTAACTGTGACTGGGGTACATTCTCTCAGAATTTGCAGAAGCAACACCACCTGGAGTGGCTTCACTATCAACTGCCTGATTTTTCTTTAATCAAAGAGAGAGAGAGAGTGAGAGACTCAGTTTCTGTTTTGTGTCAGGCCATCCTGTAGCTTATTGGCTGGCATCTGCATTTGTTTGTTGTCCTTGAATCAGGGGTCCACACATCTACCCAGCTGGAGCCAGAGTGGGGTAGAGAGTTGCTACTTCAATAGTAACTGTGACTGGGGTAAATTCTCTCAGAAGGGGCTCTGAGGGCAAGATGGTGCCATGCTTGATGGGGACCATCTTGTACTACAGTAAAGACTCTCGGCATTGCTGTTGTTTCTTCTGAAAATGAGTCTCCTACATTTGTACCTGGTTTTGAATTAGTAAGTAACAAGATGAAGGAAATGGATTTTGTGCATGGAGGAATGCCGATAATGGTCTTTTAAATTTCAGGATGTGGTTGTGATGGAAACTAAATTTTAGGGCAACACCCATACCAGATGAGATTAGTTATTTGCAGAAGCAACACCATGTCTTAATAGACTGGAGATGCCATGATTGTCCAAACTCTCTCACTAAGTATCAGACTGTATTCTCAGAAAGACAGGTTGACATTAGCAATCATTTAAAGTTCATTTAACTTTTCACTCAGTTACTCATTCAACATCTATGGGTCACCCACCAGGTCTAGCAGAGGGTGGAAGATGACCCCGATGACTTGTGCAGGTGAGTCACTAAAAAAGGAGTGAGAAAATAAACACCTGTCTGTTTTTACTGAACCCAGTCAATCCAGGAGATAGAGAGACAGAGATGGAGGTAGATCTGGATATCAATGTATCTATGTCTGGTAATTATTCTTGGCCATCAATATAATGATTTGTAATTAGTTAGCAAGTAATGTGGTTTCGATGCTATAACTCAACAACGATGTGGCCTTAGATCAGTCCCTTATATTTAAAAAGGAATAATAATTCCTGGGGGATTTTAAAAGAATTAGCGATAATAGATGTCTGGCTTGGTGCCTGAGTGCCATTACTTTTAGGCAGCATTTTCCCTGGAGTGGAAAGTGGCAATTCATCCCATTCCTTTTGCTCTTACTTTATGTTCATTAAGCAACTTTCTGACACATAATTTGCTCCTCTGAGGCAATCATTCCAGGAGAGAGTGTTCTGAATGACCAATGTGAATAATCCTGTAAGATATATCTCCCCTAGTAAATTGATAAATCAATGAATGTATCAGCATTCTGGTTGGCAAATTAGGCTCCTGCTAATTTGGTTACATGAGTAACTTCCACAAGTACAACCTATTCCAAGTGAACAGGTTCAGTCACGTTTTAGGATCCCCACATTTGAGGACTGGAGTGGCAGCTAACACTTGTCAGGTACTGCCAACCCACAGGGCCAAACTCAGCATGCAACCTGCCTGGCTCTGGTACTCCTACCTGAAAAGGGACCATTGTGTTGGCAACACAGGGTTGGGGGCTGAAACAGAGACCCTGGGAGCAGATGCCCAGGTTAGGCCTCTTGCAGTTGACCTGGTTAGAGGTAAAACTGGCCTAAACTAAGGTGGTAGCAAGGGGCATGGGAAGAAGGAAAAGGATACATGCAAAGAAAGTGGGGCAAATTGGAGATAGTTTAGAAGCATAACTTTATAGAGTCTGAGATGATTCAGGTCAACCCTCTCATTTTTTTACCTGTGAAGCATGAAACTTATCAGGTGCCTGTGGTCCCATCCACTGCTCAGAGCCCTGGTGGACACACTGCATTGCAGGCCTCCTGAATGGTTCTATTATAGCATCGAGTGTTTTGATCAAACACATTGCACAATAGCTGTCTCAAGTATGCCCAGGCATGGCTTGAGCTATGGATACATATGCTGAGTGTATTAATCAAGTTTAATAGACCCCAATGTTTGAAACAATGCCTTAAATTTTTTTTTTTCAGAAACTGCACAGAAGTGCAGCATTGTACAGCAAATAAAAGTATTGCTACAATGCCTGTAAATCAGAGCTTTAAACTATGTTTCAATTATCCTTCTATTATCCAGCTGGTATTTAAGCGTGTTTATTATTCAAATCAGCAGCGAATGTGCTGCTGTTGTGTAAACAACTGTCAATTGCTGAAACAATGATTAGGAGGCACCATCCCTTTCAGGTGTACTTAGCAGTACTTATACCCCAGCCACTTGTATTTAAATATCATGTAAACACAATGCTTGAGTGACTACTTTCACTCCTGTTCCCAATGCCTCATGCCAATTCTATTACATTAAGAGGGAAATCTATTAAATTTTTCATTTATACACATCCGTACACTGTTTTTACCCATTGTATCATTAAGGCTTGGATTAATATAATAGATATGCTGAGAGATACAGTGTGCATTGAAAAAGCCTGTTCAAAATAAAAGCCAATTTCTCTGCATTATTTGGGGGTGTTGGAAGGCTTTTGTGAAAACAATGCAAAGAAAATGATTTTCTGAATAAAAAGCATGACATGGAGAAAAGAAAAATTTGGCCCCCAGAAAGAGCAATCTTGAACCTTTATTAGCTCCATTACCAATTCAGCACAGAAAAAAGTGGAGAGCCAGAAAATAGGACATTTGTAAAATGAAGCTGTGTTGCTTTTGAAGGTTCTCTGCCATCACCGGTAAGGGGTGTATGTGTGTGTGTATGTGTGTGTTGGGACAGGAGTTTGTGGGTGATGGTTGCTGGGCAGAGCTCGAATTTGCTTCTAGGCTATGCTCCCAGTAAGTTTTTCCTTTTTTTCTTAAGCCTCAATTTCCACATGTAACCCAGGAAGACAACATTTTAAGTACAATAGTTTTGTAAGTGAGGAATCATTATCTGATCAAATGATTGACACCACCAGGGTTTTCATGTTACCTGAGGTGTGTCTTTTGGGGGCTTAATAAATTGTTGTTGATTGGTCTCAGTTGCTAACCGGCAAATGATATCTACTCTGTTTAGCAGGTGGATGCTGGAGAGAAAAGGGTAATGGCAGGATCTTGACTTGAGATTGGAAATTCTAACTCAGCAAATTCATGGATAGTGGCTTGAGTACTTAGTAAAACCTCCCAGGTGGGTTGTAAAAAAGCTGTGCCTCATCCTTGGAGGTAATGTCATGATGTCCAAAATACTACCTTCTAATTGATTTTGAAATACAAATTCCTAGTTCTTTTGAATCCATAATATGTAAGGTAACTATGTAATGTATCACACAATTTGGGACATTTTGGTAGTAAGGTGTATTTAATAATTATGCTGGGACATCAGACGTAAACCAGCACTGTCCTGGGCAAGCCAGTACAGATGATCACCCTGAAATCACGCGGCTAAAGACCAAATCTGACTAAGACTTAAGGCAAGGAAGGAGAATGAAAAACTAGCCCCTTGGGGGTTCTGTCTATACCTGTCTTTTGAGGTTGGTCATTGCTTTATCTTTAAAGAAAGATAGTTGATCCTTTTTTTCTCTTCTAAGAATCCAGAAAGGCAAATAAATTCTATTTTTATAAAACAGTAAGTGGAAATTCATTCGTACATATTAGATAAATTAGTGAATGATTGTTCAATTTTCAAAATAATTATTCCATAATGAAAAGGCTTCCCTGACTCCTAGCCGGCAACCTGTTTTTGTATGGGATTTAATTTCTTGAAGCTTTGCCTAGAGTGTATCTGTTGCACAAATGTGAAGTCTTTACACTTCACATAACTTTAATTTCTTAGCAGCCACTTGGGCTCAGTCAACAGAGTCAAATAATGACTCTTGGAATGTACACATGTAGAATTGAACCAAGAAATGCCAATTCTTAGGTATCAAAGGATAAGCAGTACCTCGATTAATACATTTCATAGTGTTCTCCCCTGCAGCAGACACAAACTTTAATGCTAGCATATGAAAATCATTTTTGTGTGTTAAATAACCAGTTTTGGTACTGGTGTCCTGTGATTCTTGCAGCCATTTTTATCTCTTTTATTATGTCGATAGATGTATCTCTTTTATTGAAGCACATGCTCTGAAATTTTTTTCACTGAATGAAGATGAATGTCAGTAAGTTTATACATTTATCGAACAGCAAGATATCTGGTCTCTTTCCCATCTGGGCAGACTGATTCTCACAACTCTGTCTCCAGTATCTTTGATTGCCTGTTTTCTAACAACTTCTTGGGTCCTACTTACAATAAGGTGCTAATTCATTTACTTGAGGGCTAATTGCTGAGGGGATGGTGGAATAGCATCATTGTGCCTTTTGATGTAATGCACAGCAGTCAAGGTAGAGGCCTGCTTCAACTGCATGCTCTGTTGTATCCTAAGCCCCAGGCATTACCTGTACCTGTCTTTAAACAAGTTTTCCTCCATTATGTACTTGTGGTAATTCCTGGTACCAATCATCAGATCCTGAGTACCTCCAGTAAGCCCTTCAGTGTCCCCAAATGCCTGACTTCTTTAATCCAAAAGTTAGATCCACTTTCATCTTTGTCATTTAAGCTCATCTGATGGAGGTTAAGTACTGTGTAGTTTGTTTTTGTTGTTGATAAAACACTGATAGAGTTTCCATGGAGGTATACTCTATACTACCTAACTTAATGTTGTCAAACTCCAGGCAGAGTTTACTAGCCAAATCATAGGCTATAATGGGCTAGTTGTAAAAATAACTCCTTGGTTTTGCAGTTACTGAGCAGTATAAATTGTGGCTGACAATTATTCTGTGTCTGTCTCTTTAATGGGGTTTAGTGGCTCTGTGAGTCTGGTTTGACCCTGCACTCATGGTCTCCAGTTCAAGTCCTATTTTCTCTAGGAAACCATTTCACTGTTTGACTCTACCCAGATCCTCCCTGAATTCGTAGGAGCCACAGTTTGTCATGTCCAATTCTTTTACTTAACTGTATTCTACCATCATTTGATGCTGTTTTCCAGACTTTCCTTATACTATATAAGCCCTTATTTGTGTGGAGTGGGGATGCCTTTTTACTTCTCTGACTGCTTTGGTGCCTACGCCAGGGCTGAAGTCATAGGGAATTAACAAACACTAATTGAGCCAATATTGATTGAGTACTTACTGTGCGCAAAGATCGGTGCTTAGTACTGGGGGAAGGAAACAAATTCCCTTTCACCAGAGGGGTTTCCAAAATAGGAGAAATCCAAAAGACAAGTGAGAACAGACACCAGATTTTAAAGTCATGTAGCAGGACTTCAAAGGAATAATATAGAAAATGGAGCTTTGAGATGATACAGCTCAACAACAATCTTGTTGTATAGGATTAGTAAATCTGTTACGAATTTTAAAATGTTGAGGAATGTTTTTTTTTTTTTTTTTTTTTTTAGAAATAGGAATGGCTTACTAGCCTGACACAAAGACCAAAAGTTGGGGGCGCTATTCTCCTGAAAGACTATGCAAGCATGTGGAAGCTGTGTGCCTTTGGGAACCGGCTCTTGGAGGGCAGGGGAGATGGTGCCCCCATGGCCCTGCTCTGGCAAGCCGGGGCTGGCCATCCAGCAGCATTGTGGAGCAGCAGCCTGAGCAGGCACTGACATTTTTGCAGATGGTGTTGATGGTGGGGGTGGGAAGAGGTATCTTGTCAAGCCAACTTGTAAGCATCGCTTTGGAGTTCCCTGAAGCAAGTGGGGAAATGCTGATGTAGGGATGGGATTCCTTCACCCCTCTGCTCTGAATCCTGCAGCAGCCCTTTATTCATTTCAGAAATATGGCCAAAGTCACAATAAGGCCAGTATAATCCAGGCCCCTGGCACCCCTCTGTCTTCACCTACTCTCCCTTCTCCAGTTACACAGACCTCCTTACTTTTCCTCCAATAAGCTAGAGACTGTCCTGCTCATGCCTGGATTTCCTTCTGGTTCATACTTGTTTCTTCAAGACTTTGTTTAAATGTTACCTTCTCCCAGGAGGTGTCCCTTCACTATTGTCCCTCCCCCCAGCATTCCTGATTCCCCTTCCCTGGCTCTATCATTTTCCAGGCACTTGTCACCTTCTAATATATTATATCATTTACTTGTTTTTATATTCGGTCTGTCCACTAACGTAAGCTCCATAAATGGTACAGAGTTTTGCCCATTTGTTCTCTGATACGTTCCTGCAGCCAGAACACCTCCCGCTATGTGCTTAGTAAGTCTTTATTGAATGACCGAATGAGCATGTGAGGCTTGACGGGATAGTGACAGCATGGCAATAGTCACCTTTTAATGTTACTCTGACTGCATTTGCACTGTTAGATGTTTACGCTTGGGGACATTCATTCACAATTGTAATGAGGCTCTATATTCATTCCTGATTGATTTTTGAAGGGTCTGTCTTAAGACATCACTTAAAAATTCCCTGTGTCTTTGGAAATAATTTATGGTTTGCAAATCAACATTTAAATGCTCAGATCCTGGCAAGGAACTTCAGAGTGAATATCTTTATTTTTTTTTCTTTTTTTGAGACGGAGTCTCGCTCTGTCGCCCAGGCTGGAGTGCAGTGGCCCGATCTCAGCTCACTGCAAGCTCCGCCTCCCGGGTTCACGCCATTCTCCTGCCTCGGCCTCCCGAGTAGCTGGGACTACAGGTGCCCGCCACCTCGCCCGGCTAGTTTTTTTTGTATTTTTTAGTAGAGACGGGGTTTCATCGTGTTAGCCAGGATGATCTCAATCTCCTGACCTCGTGATCCGCCCGTCTCGGCCTCCCAGAATGCTGGGATTACAGGCTTGAGCCACCGCGCCCGGCTGAATATCTTTATTAAAAGAGAAAGCCTTCGGTAACTTGAACAATTGCTGCCTTCACACGAGGAGCCAAATAAATCAGCCTTTAGGGAAAAACATTCTTGCCTCAATTTGGGGTCTTTTATAAACTGAGAAGACTCAGCCGTTTCTGAGTGGCTGTAATAAGAGTCACACAGCTCTCCCAGCCTGCTACTTAAGAAGCTGTTAATGGCCATCTTATTAGCCCATTAGTAACTGCTTTAGCCCATTAGTCGACATTTAGGTGGTACAAACTGCTGGAGTTCCAGCAAGATTAGGGTTGGTGGACTTCAGTGCTGCGATTCCGTGCTTTGGCAAATTATCTAAGTGGGTAAGGGCAGATTTCCTTATACGGCGTTTCCTTGTCATGAGGCACACCTGTGCTTCATTTTCTATCTGGGGTAAAATTTTTATGGCAATCATTTGAGAAGAAGTAGTGTTGTCCTTGTAAACTACAGAGACTCAACTGCCAAAGACCTGACCATTTACCATCTATCTCTAGTTGCCACCCAGTTACCCTGCCAGGACATAGGAATTCGTTCAAAACACTGGTGACAGAGGAGATGTGCCCAAACCTGGAGGGGTGGCCTCTGAGTCAACTGGAAAAAGTCAGCCCACCTTGATTCTTTGATCTGTTTTGTACCTGTGGTAGGAAGAATGACCCTCTCAAAGATGAGCATGTCCTAATCCCTGGAACTTGTAAATATGTTATCTTACATGGCAAAAGAGACTTTATGGGTGAGATTGGTCTGAACTATCCTGGTGTGCCCAATGTCATCACAGGGTTCTTAAATATGGAAGAGGGAGGCAGAAGAGGAGGTCAGAGTGATGCAAAGTGATGAGACCTCCATGCTGTTGCTGACTTTGAAGATGAAGGAGGAGGGCCATGAGCCAAGGAATGTGGTGCCTCTAGAAGTGGGAAGAGCAAGGGAAAGGATTCGTTCCATAGAGCCTCCAGAAAGGAACTCAGTCCTGCTGACCCTTGCTGTTAGCCCAGTGAGATCCATTTCTGACTTCTGACCTCCAGGGCTACCAGATAATAAATGTGCTGTTTTAAGTACCACATTTGTGCTAATTTGTTATATAAGCAGCAAGAAAAAATTAATATAGTACCCAAGGTGGCCAGGGGACTTTGTGGTAGAACTATTGAAGAAAGAGATAGCACAGTTCCTTCTCTTAAGGGTTTAGGGTGGCAGAAAATAGGCACAAAAAGCAAAGACTCTACAACAATTTTTGGAGAGTACACACACTTTAGCCTCCCAATCTAATCCCATTCTCAGGGACTGATGGCATTAGCAGGAGAGAAGAAACAAATACAAAAGCAAGCAAACAGACACAAAACCCAAACTTGTCATTTGAGTGCCTGGCATGCACAGCATTTTAACAGAGGAGGATAAATACATTTATACCTGAAATAGCTTGAAACACAAAGATATATGATCAAAAGCAACCATCACAAGAACAAGATAATAACGTACAAAGTGCAGAAGTGGTGCAATGACACAAAGTAATACTGATACGCAGCTTTATCAGTGAATATGTACCATTCTAGCCATCTTAATAGCCATGGGTAGAATAGATTTTGTGATGGAATCTTGCAGTGGAGTGCTCACGTACATTGCCAAGCGCTGTGTCTCCATGTTGCTTATGGTTTGTTGATCGTTCTCAGCCAGCACATCCATTTAATTAGCCCTGTGCTGTTTCAATAGTTTTCTCATTTCCAGTCATTCTTCTGATTCTTTACTGTTCTCAGAATGCCTTTGACATTTCCTGGTTGATTTTGGTCTTAGATTATTTTGACAAATCCTGAAGTGTCTCATTTTAATTTCTTTGTGACTTCTCAGCATTCTTACACATAATTCACAAACTTAAAATCAAATTTTTAGCCTTTGATTAATAAATAAATGCTGAGGAATGCATATATTCTTCTAAGTAGTCTTTGGCATTGTAGTAAGTTCAAACTGATCATAAGTACCTGACATTGCACATGTAAAAATTCCAATTTTTAAAAAACCTCCAGAGAAGTCTATGTTGTGGTCATAATGGGTTGAATGATGGCCCCTAAAATATATGTCCTTGTTCCCCAGAACCTGTGACTATGACCTTATTTGGAAAAAGTCTTTGCAGATGTAATTAAGTTGAAGTTCTCAAGATGAGATCATCCTGGATTATCCAGTGGTTTCTAAATCCAATAACAAGCATCTTCATAAGAGACAGAAAGGAAGACACAGATACAAAGCAGTAGACCATGTGAAGATGGAGGCAGAGATTATTGTGATGCTGCCACAAGCCAAGGAACACCTGATGCCACCAGAAGCTGGAAGAGGCAAGGAAGGATCCTCCCCTAGAGCCTCTGCAGGGAGCCCTGCCCTGCTGACACCTTGATTTTCAGATTTGGCTTCCAGACTTTAAGAGAATTAATTTGTTCTTTAAAGTTGCTGATGTTATGGTGATTTGTTATGGCAACTACTGCAAACTAAACATCATAAAACATCCAGCACCTACCTGTGACCTGTTAATGTTAGCATTTGTAAATAACTGGACATGGCTTTTTTGAGATCATTGGATCACTGGACCACACTCATCAGCTGGAATGAGTGTATGAAAAACCTCGCCCAGCTGAACCTTTCAAAAATACCCTTCGGTGTTATGCATATATAGATGGTAGATACTGATAAAGGAAATAGTGCTTTTTCACATATGTGTATCCATGTGGGGCCATAGAATGGGGATGAGTTTATTTAGGAAAGGATGATTGTAGGTGAGTTCTGAGTAAGACCTGCACATCTACATCCCAGAAGGAGAAGAAGGGAAGGGATATCCCAGACGACCCATTCATTTTGTAAGAAAATTTAATTACTGGCTCCAGGAAGCATTTTCTCTAAATTTTATATAACAACTGCATTCTCAGCAGATAGAGGGAGGTAGACCTTGGGGCAAGCAAGTGGGAAAAATAACCTATAAAGTGTGTTCACAAAATATGACTGTTATTCCACCCTGGAACTTAATAGAAATCCTTTGACTGTTGTTCTGCAGTCAACAAGACTCATCTAATTGGTGACCATGGTAACAAAATCAGGTCATACGGAGGTTCATGCTGAGATCAAGCATATGTAGATCTCCTAGTTCAAATATACACAAAGATAAGAACCTGTTGGTAAGAGTCCGTAATGTTAGGTTGAGGATGGGCTCTCCCACACCGAGCTTATAAAACTGAGAAAATGGTCATTTGTTTGCAGTAGCCATACGTTTTGCAGAAAAGAAAGAGGTTTTTCAAATTCACTGGGGGGAAAAGATAATTCAGAAATGTGAGACCAGAATGAGTGCATAGATGTTGCTTCATGGATCTGTGTAATTTACTCCCTGGGGTTTGTAGTGTGTCTGACTTATATTTTAGACATAATTAAGTAATCAGCAGTGTACATTGTAAAATGAATGTTTAGGCTGCTTGAGGTTAAATTTTCACAGCCATAGCAGCTGCGTGGTACTAGAGACCACCCCTCCCCACAGCCAAATCCTCTCCCCTGCATACAGTCAGTTATTTAAAATCTGTGAATGGGACTAAAATTATTTCCACAGTCACAATTTTTTCAGCAGATCTAAAGAGCAGCCACATGGTAACCACTGGATACTGGATGACTGCACTTCATGCTAGTGAGCATTGATTGTCAGCTCTGGCTCAGTAGCTGAAGTGACAATAACAATATCAATTGTAGCATAAATAATACTTTTATTTATGTGGGATCTCATATGAACTCCAGAAAAGTCTGTGAGCTAGGAAGTTTCTCCCACACTGCAGATGAGAATACTGAGGTGGTGAGAGGTTACAGTTTTGAAAGATCACATAGCTTCTGCCTTTTAAACGTGGAATAAAGGATTAACATCTTTATCTTGAGCTATGTATGTAAGAGATCCAAACCAATGGTTCTTCCTATTCTCTGTCCAAACTTTGTTCTATTCCATTACCTGTCTCCTTCTTGCTCTTAATGACCCTGCCTCAGGGTATTAGTCCATTTTCACACTGCTAATAAAGACATGCCTGAGACTGGGTTTATAAAGAGAAGAGGTTTAATGCGTTCACAGTTCCACATGGCTGGGGAGGCCTCACAATCATGGCGGAAGACAAAGGAAGAGCAAAGAGACTTCTTACATGGTGGCAGGCAAAAAGAGAGAATGAGAGGCAAGCAAAAGGGGAAACCCTTATAAAACCATCAGATCTCATGAGACTTATTCACTACCATGAGAACAGTATGGGGGAAACCACCCCCCTGATTCAATTATCTCCCACCAGGTCCCTCCCACAACATGTGGGAATTATGGGAGCTACAATTCAAGATGACATTTGGGTGGGGACACTGCCAAACTATATCACTCAGTGACCCTAGAAGGGATACATGGGTGAGAAAGGAACTTAAAAGGGCTCTTTTCTTTCTTTCATTTTCTTTCCTTTCTCCCTCCTTCCATTCTTCCCTTACCCTCCCTCCTTTCCTTCCTTTCTTCTTTTTATCAGACTTGACCCATACTCACTTTCCATCCCTACCAAACCCATGAGAAGATAAGGTAAGAAAGAGGACAGGTAGTTGGTGAGGGTTGATTTAGAATGGTTGTCTACTTGAACAAAGTAAGCACAAACCTAGGGGTTCATTTAGGTTTACTGGTGGATTTTCAAAAAGATGAGTGTGTGCTCTCTTTCTTAAAACAAAACAAAATATAACAAACATTTATTTATTTTTAAATTGCCAAATAAATAGTTGTTTATTATAAAAAACATTCAAATGTTAGGGACACATAGTAAGAAAAACATAGAAGTCCTACCTCTCCATTCGTACTCCCCAGAGTAAACCATTGTTAGCCATTTGAAGTGTATAGTCTTAGATTTGTTTCTATACTTAGTGTGTTGTATATAATATACAGAATATATGATATGAATACACATTTTTAAAGCAAATTATCTTCATTCTATATGCTCTGTTCTACAATTTTTTTTTAACTTAGTGATGTATTTTTTCATATTAGTGCATGTAAATCTACCTCATTATCCTTTAACAACTGAATATTACAGGCATACCTTGGAGATAGTGTGGGTTTGGGTCCAGATCACCACAATAAAGGAAATTACCACAATAAAGCAAGTCACATGAATTTTTTGGTTTCCCAGTGCATATAAAAGTTAATGTTTATACTATACTGTGGTCTATTAAGTATGTAATAGCATTATGTCTAAAAATGTACAAACTTTAATTAAAAAATACTTAAAATTGCTAATGATAATCTGAGCCTTCCATGAGCCAATCTTTCTGCTTATAGAGGGTCTTGCCTTGATGCTAATGGCTGCTGACTAGTCAGGATGGTGGTTGCTGATGGTTGGGGTGGCTGTGGCAACTTCGTAAAAAAAGGTAACAAGGAAGTTTGCCACATCCATTGATTCTTCCTTTCACAAAAGATTTCTCTAGCAGGCAACACTGTTAAATAGCATTTTAACCACAGTAGAATGTCTTTCAAAATTGGAGTCAATTCTTTCAAATCCTGCCACTGCTTTATCAACTAAATTTATGAAATATTTTAAATTCTTGTTGTTATTTCAACAATGTTCACACCGTCTTCACCAGGAGTAGATTTCATTTCTGGAAACCATTTTCTTTGCTCATCTGTAATAAGCAACTCCTCATTTATTCAAACTTTATCATAAAATTTTAGCAATTCAATCACTTCTTCAGGTTCTCTTCTAATTCTAGTTCTCTTGGTATTTCCACCACATCTGCAGTTACTTCCCCACTGATGTTGTGAGTCCCTCAAAGTTATCCATGAAGGTTAGAATCAACTTCTTCCAAACACTTGTTAACGTTGATATTTTGACCTCCTCCTGTGAATCACAAATGTTCTTAATGGCATCTAGAATGATGAATCCTTTCCAGGACGTTTTCAATGTACTTTCCCTGGATTCATCAGAGGAATCACTATCTATGGCAGCCTTACAAAATGTATTTATCAAATAATAAGACTTGAAAGTCAAATGACTTCTTGATACATAGGCTGCAGAACTGATGTTATGTTAGCAGACATGAAAACAACATTAATCTATTTGCACATCTCCATCAGAACTCTTGAGTAACCAGATGTATTGCCAATGAGCAATAATCTTTGAAGAGACTCTCTTTTTTCCTGAGCAGTAGGTCTCAAGAGTGGGCTTAAAATATTCAGTTAGGCCATGCTATAAACAGATGAGCTGTCATCTTGTCTTTGTTGTTCCACTGATAGTGGGCAGGCAGAGTAGATTTAGCATAATTCTTTCTTTTTTTTTTTTTTTTTTTTTGAGACGGAGTCTCACTGTGTCTCCCAGGCTGGAGTGCAGTGGCGCGATCTCGGCTCACTGCAAGCTCCGCGCCCCGGGTTCACGCCATTCTCCCGCCTCAGCCTCCCAAGTAGCTGAGACTACAGGCGCCCGCTACCACGCCCGGCTAGTTTTTTGTATTTTTAGTAGAGACGGGGTTTCACCATGTTAGCCAGGATAGTCTCGATCTCCTGACCTTGTGATCCACCCGCCTCGGCCTCCCAAAGTGCTGGGATTACAGGCTTGAGCCACCGCGCCCGGCCTAGCATAATTCTTTCTTAAAGGCCCTAGGATTTTTAGAATGATCACTGAGCATTGGCTTCCACTTAAAGTCACCAGCTGCATTAACCCCTAACAAGACAGTCAGCCTGTGTTTTGAAATTTTGAAGCCATGTATTAACTTCTCTCTAGCTGTGAAAGTTCTAGATAGCATCTTCTTCCAATAGAAGGCTGTCTCATGTACATTGAAAATCTTTGGTTGAGTGTAGCCACCTTCATCAATGATCTTAGCTAGATCTCCCGGATAACTTGCCACATCTTCTAACAACAGCACTTGCTGCTTTACCTTGCACTTTTATGTTATGGAGATGGCTGCTAGCTTCCAACTTTTCTTCTGGAGCTCCCTCACCTCTCTCAGCCTTCAAAAAATTGAAGACAGTAGGACCTTTTTCTGGATCAAGCTTTGACTTAAGAGAATATTTTGGCTTGTTTGCTCTATCCAGACCATTAAAACTTTCTCCGTATAAGCAAGTTGGCTATTTTGCTTTCTTATCATTGGTGTGTTTACTGGAATAGCACTTTAAATTTCCTTAAAGAATTATTCTTTTCATTCACAACTGGGCTAGCAGTTTGGTGAAAGAAACCTAGCTTTCAGTCTAGCTCAGCTTTTGACATGCCTTCCTCACTAAGCTTAATCATTTCTAGCTTTTGCTTTAAAGTGAGAGATACACAATTCTTCCTTTCACTTGAACAATTACAGGCCATTGTAGGGATATTAATTGGCCTAATTTCAATATTGTTGTGTTTAGGAAAGGGAGAATCCCAAGGAAAGGGAGAGAGATGGGGGAGCAGCTGGTCAGTGGAGTGGTCAGAACACACACAACTTTTATGGATTAAGTTCACCGTCTTATATGGGCACGGTTTGTGGTGCTGTAAAGCAATTACATTAGTAACATCAAAGATCACTGACCACAGTTCACCATAACAGCAATAATATTGAAAAAATTAAAAATATTAGAATTACCAAAACATGACACAGAGACATGGAATGAGCACAGGCTGCTGAGAAAATGGCACCAAGAGAGTTTCTTGACACAGGATTGACACAGACCTTCACTTTCTAAAAAACACAATGTCTGCAAAATGCAGTAAAATAAAATGGAGTATGCCTATAATACACAATCCACAGGGTTGTTCTAAAAATTAAATCAGGTAATGCACAGAAAATCTTAGCACTGTGAACACAGGCTCAGTGAATGTTTGCTGCTAATGTTGTTGTTGTTGTCATTGTTATCCTTATGACCATTATTTTTTATTATTAGTTTCAAAGTTTAGTGGGGGTTACAGAAATTAATCAAATATAGGCACAGAAAGTGTAATTCAAACTGCTGTAAGTGGTAAGTAAGAAGCACCATTAGCAGAAGTTACTTACAGTACTTGAGAGTGAAAACCTGCAACCCAATCTAATCAGGGGATTGGAAGGGGCTTCACTGAGGAAAGAGCCTTGGTTGGAGCTGAGAACCAAGAGCTACTCCTCAGGCATTCACCAGGGAACAGGGGTAAGACTGAGCAAGGCACACACATGTTGCAGGCAGAGGAGACTGCTTGTCTAACACCCCTCAGACAAGTACAAAGTCACGGCAGGAGGCTGATCTCCCTAAAGATTGGTGGTGACTCCCAAAGACTGTAGGACAGAAAGAGGAAGCCTGGGGAGGCAGAAAAAGGGGCAGTATGGTCCTATTATGTCAGAATGAGGTTGAGAAAAGACTTGGGAGAACCAGCTTTTCTGCCCACAGCAGGTTCATGGCTGCCGGAGACGCCCAACGTAGCTCCACCATGATCTGGAACTCACAAGCCACTTGAGTGCCAGCAGAGCCCAGGCATGCTGCCAGACCTGAGAATAAAATAGCATTGTGCATTTCCTTCCCTGCTCCTCACCATCACCCAGAAAGCAGAGGCCCTGTCCTACCCAAGGCCAGGCAGCTCTGTGGTGCTGTCTGACAAGGTCACGTGGATCTCATCAGCCAGGTCTCCTACTCCCCCCAGAAGGAGCAGCCAGCCCCAGTCCCAGCCCAGGGGCCTGAGCCTCTGGCTCAGCAGATCGACTAACTTCACTTCTGAGAGAAGAACTCTGAACTGAGAAACAACACTTGAGACTTTCCTTCCAAGCTTCATCTAAAGCCCTTGAAGACCCTTCTTCTGTCATTGAGGACCTATCTCTCCAGTGGGGAAAGTATGGGCTTCAGAGTCTCAAAAACCAAAGTACATATCCTGTCTCTGCCACTTACTATAAAGGCTCAGAATGCTGAGACTCAGTCTTCTCGTCTGTAGAATGGAGTTAATACCACCTACTCACAGGACTATCCCACGATGATGAAAGAGATCACGTGTGCAGAGCACTTCATGCAGTGCCTACCACTTGCACCTGATGGCTGCTCCTATGAAGCAGAGCTATTCCTATAAAGTTGTTTGATCTACACATGGCAAGAGCTAATCACCTTGGAAAGGTAGAGCTAACAACCCCCCACTTTGAGCCTCTCACAATTCTCACTAAATTTTCTCCTACATTACCAGCAGTGCGGTCTTGGGTAAGTTACTTAAACCACTTTTTGCCTTTTCTCATTTGCAAAATGTGGATAACAAATCCTATCCTATAGAGTTGTTAGGAAGAGTAAATGGCTTAACATAGGTAAAGTGCCTGACACCCAGTAAATGTTATGATGATAATGATGATTTTAACCTGAGCTATAAAGATTCCTCTGGCTGCTACGAGGGCAAAGTGGGAATAGAGAAGCTACTTAGAAGTGTATTGTAATACACCAGGCAAAAGCTGGTGGCTTTAATCAGGATGGGAACACTGTAGGTGGAGAGAAGCACTTGGATTCTGGGTATGTTTTGAAGGTAGAGAGACAGTATTTATTGAAATATCAGCTGTGGGGGTGTAAGAGAAAGAGAGGAATTAATAATGACCCCAAAGTGCAAGGCTTAGCAATCAGAAGGGTGGAGTTGCCATTTACTGACTAAGGTAAAGCAGGGTTAGGGAGGAAATCAGGAGTTTTGATGTTATGTGCAATTAGATGTTCAATTAGTGATATCAAGTAGGCGGCTGTATGTAAAAGTCTGGAGTTTAAAGAGAGGTACCAGCTGGGGTTATAATACATTTGTATTTAAAGCCAGGAAACTTAGATAATCTTCTCAGAGACTGGGATGGATAAAGAGAAAAAGTCCCAAGGTAGCCTTCAGACTCTGCCATACTTGGAAGTCAGACGGTGAAGAGAAATCCACCAAGAAAACAAAAATGAAGTAGCCACACGGTAGGAGGAGAATAGGGAGAAAACATTGTCTCAGGTTACAAGTAAAGCAAGGGTTTCGCGGCAAAAGAAGTGGTTATGATTGTCAGCCCTGGCAAATGCAGGGCTGATGCCTGAGGACGATAAGGACTGAGGACTGACACTGCCCTTGGACAACGTGAGGGGGCACTGGTTTCTTTGAAAGGGTTTTCTTCAGTAGAGTGATGGGGGGAAGCCTGAGTAGATTGGGTCCAAGAGACAGCAAGAGGACAGAAAGTGGAAAGAGTGAGTATAAATGACTTATTTAAAGAATTGTGCTGCTGATAGGGAAGAAAGGGTGGGGCTATTCTGAAGGGAGATGTGGGGTCCAGGGAGGGTCTTCGTTGATTTTTTAAAAATGGGAGATAATATGGCATGCTTGATTGCTGGCAAAAATAGTCCAGTAGAGCGAGAAAACTGCAGGAGAACAAAAGGATAATTCCAGGAGTGATGACCTAAAATAAGGAAGAGAGGAAGGCACAGATTACTTGGGGGAAACGCAGGTAGATGGAAAGGTGTGATAAACTGAATGTTTACATATTCTCTTCCATTCGCAGTATTTTGTCAGTGAACCAAGTTGATCACCAGAGAGTCCAGAGGGTTGTTGGAAAGTGGATAGATTTGAGCACATGTGATATTGTTGGTTGGGAGCGAGAGAGTGTGCTGGATGAAGGAAGTGTAGTAGACAGGATTGCTGGGCATACTAAGGGCCCACTTGAGCTTGATTAATTAAGAACTTAGAGTAAAGCAGTCAGCATGGTTGATGTTTCACCCCAACTAGGTTCAGCTGTCTGGGTGAAGCATAGGAGGGGAGGAGAATTGAATTTAACTGGGGCTGGAATTTTGCCCAGCAAGCATAGCTGAGGGAGATTGGGTGTGAAAAATGAAGGTATGTGTGCTCAAAGAATAAAATCTGTTGGAAAGAATGATAGCTTAGAAATCATTCTGACACAGCGATCCAAAATCAGGGTTTCAGTCCTGATTCTACCATTAAAACTGTGTGAACAAAAGTCCTCTGCTCCCTGAGCCTCCATTTCCCCATCTATAAAGTGGGGATTGTAATCTACCTCATAGGACAGTTAGGGGGACAGGATGGACGTAAAGGCAATTTATGAAATTGAGGCAAAAGCTTTATTTGGAAACACTTTTATTAGCCTAGTTTGTGTTACTGTTTGTTCTTAAGAATAATAGAAATTGCATTTCTTTAAAACAATGATCCAGATTTAAAAATATTTCTTTAATTTAGACTAGCAACCCTTCCACAATTGTATGACATCCTGAGGTTTTCTGGTACTGAGGCAATTCATTGGATGGCTTAATCAACATCTGTTCACAGCCTCACCCCATTTGTCAGAAAGAGATTCCTTGGGCAAGTCATTGGAGAAAGAGTGGAAGGTGCTATAAATATGAATAAGACTTGGTCCCAAAATTTGAGCAGCTCAAAACCAAATGAATATTTGGAAAGTCTGCACTTGTAAAGCTTGTAGACGTCTGGAATAGCATCTCTTTAACTTGCTTTGCCTGGTGACTACCTGTGCACAACGCAGAGTAGGGTTAAGAGATGGGTCAGGCACTGCTCCTGTGGAAATGTTACAGTTAGTAGTGTTTTACGGTTTATAAATCATTTTAAATTCTGGTCTTGTTTGATCTTTGCAATTATCTGCAAGTAAATAGAACAGAGAGGTTTAACCTGCTTTATAGAACAAGGAAACTGAGGCTTGGCTAGAACCCCAGAGTCAGTAACAGTTACAGTGACAGGGTATGCTTCCCAGACCTACTATCTTTCCATGATCTCATGGGATTTGTGATCACAATGAGACCAGAACCCAGACTTCAGTCCTACAACCATTGGGTGGGTAGCATCATACTAAGGAAGCTTATATGCTATTGGAGAATATGGAGAGTACTCCAAAGAAACTGAACACAATTCCCAGAACATTCCCATTCTGCAAATCTTCAGACACTTTTGATGTTTTCATTTTTTAGCTTTTCTTTTTTAAAAATTTTAACTGACACATTGTAATTGTACATACAATTGACTGACCCCCCACACAGTCGAAAATCTGCATATAACTTTTAACTTCCCAAAAACTTAATTAGTAATAGCCTACTATTGACTAGGAGCCTTACCAATAATAGAAATAGATGATTAACATATATTTTGTATGTTATATACTGTGCTTTTATAATAAAGTAAGCTAAAGGAAAGAAAATGTTAAGAAAACCATAAGAAAAATATATTTATTATTTATTAAGTGAAAACGATTCATTATAAAGGCCTTCATCCTGTTGTCATTCCACTGAGTAGGTGGAGGAGGAGGAGGAAGAAGAGGGTAGGTCTTGCTGTCTCAGGGCAGAGGCAAAAGAAAATCCGAGTATAAGTGGACCCACACAGTTCAAAGCTGTTGTACTAGTCTGTTCTCACACTGCTAATAAAGACGTGCCTGAGACTGGGTAATTTATAAAGGAAAGAGGTTTAATTGACTCACAGTTCAGCATGACTGTAGAGGCTTCAGGAAATTTACAATCATGGTGGAAGAAGAAGCAAACATGTCCTTTTTCATATGGCAGCAGCAGGAAGTGCTGAGCAAAGGGGAGAAAACCCCCTTATAAAACCATCAGATCTCGTGAGTACTCAGTCACTATCATGAGAACAGCATGGAGGTAACTGCCCCCATGATTTCATTACCTCCCATGGCTCCCTCCCACGACACATGGGGATTATGGGAACCACAATTCAAGATGAGACTTGGGTGGGAACACAGCCAAACCGTATCAGCTGTATTGTTCAATGGTCAACTGTATTCATGGGAGTACGATTTGATTTTTTGGTACAATGTGCTCTTGACATTGGGAAAAAAGAGTAGAAAGGGCACTGGCCCCAAATTGTGAAATATGGGTCCTCATTCTGCTCCTTCCACTCTCTGTGGCTTTCTCCTCTTTTCATGCCTTAGTAGCAGCATTGGTAGTATGAAGATGTTGATTTAATGTCGTCTCAGATCCTGCCAGTCCTGACTTCTGTGGTTCATCTAGGCCTGCTCCCCTACCCTTGGACAGGGTTTCACCCTGCATCCTGCAAGCAGCCTCATGATTGAGAGGCCAGAGCAACAAATAAACCACAGTGGGTCTGGTTTACTGAAGTGTTGAAGGAGAAATGTTTGGGTGCTGTTATCCATGAGCACTTCAGAAGTCCCCTGGAAAATACCCTGGTGACTTCCGAATCAGGGTAGGAATCAGGTAGGAATTTAATTAAAGCATTCATTCATTCATTCACTCACTCATTCAAGTGATATACAGAAAAGTTTTGCTTATGGGCTAGACGTTAGGAACTAAACATTGGAACCTCATCCATGAGCAAAATCAGGCACAATTTTTGCCTTTCTCGAGCTTATGATCCACTGGAAGAGACAGACATGAATCAATTAATAACACAAAGAGTATAAAGTTACAACTGTAATAAGTGCCATAAATGGGAAGTGCACAGTACTTTAAGAAAATATAATGGGGAAGAGGGTTTGACTTAGTTAGGGGATCATGGGAGAGCTAACAAGGCAAAGAAGGAAGAAGAATGTTTCAAATGAGAAGTTTGTGGAGTGTGGAGCCTCCATGGTGGTAGGGAATGGGATGAATTCATGGTCTATGAACAGCCAGAGTACAGGAATTGCTGAGAGCAAGGGGAGCATGATGCAGGATGGGACTGAGATGGAGGAGCCAGACCAACGGTACTTTAAAAAATGTTTTTAATATGTGCGTTTTTTAACCTGGCAATTTCAGCTCGAAGAAGTGATCCTTGTACAAGTCTTCAAAGTCATACACATACACACAGAAACACATACAAAGATGTTTATTCAAGCATGAAAATTTGGAACTTTTATTCCCATTTCACAGATAGGGAAACTGAACTTGCATAACTTATTCTGGTTCACCCAGCTACTCAGTGGGGTTGCCAGGCTCTGGATGCAGGCATCTTGATTCCAGGGCTTACTTTAAGCTTCATGAGAGTCAGGACTGTGTGTGTTTTAGCTCACCATTGATCCCTGGCATGAGACCCACAGTAGGAATATACTAAATGTTTTGTGAATTGAATTGATTTCTGGTAGGCCAATTTCTCCTCTGGGTCTCCTGTGGAACTGAAAGCTAGATTTTGCTTGAGACTCGGCGATTCATCCCATCTATTCTATTTTAGCACCTTCTGTACACCTTAGAGCTTTGGGGTCCCACATTCTATTGCAAGTCCTGAGCATCCAGGAACAGCCCCTAAAAGAATTTTCCTCCACTTCTAAGACTAGCTCTTTCATTTTCATCTCTTGGCCCATCCCACATCTCTTTTTCCATCACCCCTACCTTAGGAAGCAGGCAGGATTTTGCCTGTGCATTTCCTTCCAGTATTTTGCTGCTGCTGCTTTTCTTCTTCACCTATGTCATCCAATACTTAGGGCAGTTACTCAGGGAAATGCCTTGGGCACCTCTGGCATACCTGAATTTTCTCTCAGGCTTTCAGCTATAGACGTAAGATCCTGTTGCTATATATGACATTCCAGCTTCCAGGTCTGTCACCAACTACGTCACTTAACCTTCAAATGCAATGGGCCTCCACTAATGTAGCTCTAGTAGAGTCAGAACAGCTAACCAAATAGAGTTCTCATGGCTTTTCATGTTTCTGATGCAGACAAGGCTCTCAGCATTAATAAATGCATCCACAAGCATGGCCTCTTCCTGGAATGCATATGGTCCTACTTTCACAAGGGCCTTATAGCAGGAGGCGGACCTGACTCTTGAAGCTGGCACATGAGTGCTGGCCCAACATG
This sequence comes from Mandrillus leucophaeus, assembly GCF_000951045.1. Taxonomy (NCBI): domain Eukaryota; kingdom Metazoa; phylum Chordata; class Mammalia; order Primates; family Cercopithecidae; genus Mandrillus; species Mandrillus leucophaeus. The sequence continues at coordinate 753,168 of NW_012105399.1, forward strand.
GAGGGCAGAGATCCATTAACGTCATGTTGCCCCAGATCTGCTTGCTTGTGGCTTGCTTGGAGCCTCCATCTGTTGTTGAGCTCCTTTCTGCCTCCTGACCTGAGAGCCTGAAAGGCAGGACAAGGCATGCCTCGTGTCACCCTCACTCTGCTCAGTCCTGCCACTGATGCTTTGCAGACACAGCAGAATAATGAACAAGAGAATGTCAAGAGCTTTGGGGAGGAATGTCTTATGTATACAGATTGGACATTTAGATCATGAGAATTCACTATATATGTTGCTTGCTAATTGTTATTTTTTTGAGGCAGCTGTTATGGAGGACTTGGAATGAAGGAATAGGAAGACATTGCTGAGCTGAGGTGGGGATGGAATTCAGAGCCAAGCCATTATTGGAATGAGGCATTGACATGGTAATGCAGAGATTGAGGGGTGCCGTTTAGAAAGGGAACCCTAGTTCCCTCCTCTCCTGTTTCCATCTCTTTCTCTTCCTGTCACCCGCTGCCAAGCCCCCGCCGCAACTGTTCTTGAAATTTCTTCTGCTATTTAGTCCCATGACCTATTCCTGGACTGATACCTGTAGTATATTTTGGCCCCTGAAACACCTTTCCTATTTGGAATGCAGAAGGAAGACAGGACAGGAGAGGAAGCTTTAATGTGACAAGCACCTACTCTGTGTCAGGCACCACACCAGGCACTTCGCTTGTGTTGTCCAATTTCATTCTTGTAACAATCCAAGGAGACAGGTGTGGTTACCCCCATTTTTAGAGATGAGGAGCCTACGGCTTGGGTAATGTCAGTAACTTGCTCAAGGTCAGTGGGTCAATAAATGGAGCTCAGCGACATAACCACTTCTGCCTGACTGTGAGCTAATCTCTTGTCCTTGCTAGAAAGCAGTAATTCTCCGGGACAGCTGGATGAGCGAGAAAGCGGAAGCCTCCTGATGACTTAGACATATCAGAGTTTAAAACATTTTGGGCTACCAGTGGAAAGAAGTTTCCTAAACTCAGCATGGCCTTCTCTTTTCCTCTTTTCTCTGGCTTGGAGATAAGGCTGTGTATGTATTGAATTGTATCTGTGCTGTGGTTTCCCAGCTGGGCACCTTCCCCTGAGTGGGCACAGACTAACATTAGAGGACAAAGAGCCACTGAGCAATTCCAGTGCTGGACCTAGGTATGGTTCTGAAACTCACTGACCAAATCTCCCTAAGTTCTATCTGTCCCCACAAGGAAACCCAAAGAGGCTGGTGCTTGGAGACTGTCATCTCCCCCTACCCTCATTCCCAGCTCGAGTATGCTTTTCTTGGCACTGGAGAGTCAACAGGTGTGAACAAGTGTACAGAGACCTGGCATGCCAGGGCTGGCAGTGCTTATGGCCTTCACTCACAAGAGATGGCAATTGCCACCTTCTGCAGGCTGCCCATCAAAACACATTGTTGCCTGGCACCTCCATAGGCTCCAACCAACTTGGAGCGGGCACCAAGCCATCCCAGCAGATGGGCAGAAGGGGTGGGGAGCGGCCAAGGCAGCCCCATCCTGAAGGTGCATAAAGTGATGGTGGGGAGGGTTTGATTTCCAACTGCGGATGCATTAGGATAACTCTCTCCGTCTTAGATTTATAGGTCAGGAGTTAAGGGGGAGGGGGGAGTGGAGGGGGTGCTTACGGTTTAGCCCACACCCAGCTGGCTGGGTTGGTTTTCTGGAGAAAAAAAAAAAGTCGCTTGGAACCCATCAGAATATTGTGGCTTTGACTTTCAGGGCCTTAAAAGTAATTTGGGAAATCAGGGAACAACACTGAAGATAGTAGGAGATAAAGAAGGACAAGAAAGGATCCTAAAAAGGTTTCTGCTTACTATGAACCCTCTTCCTCCCAATTCTCCACTGCACCCCAGCTATGCTAACAGTAGACTAACAGAATCCTCCCTTCCACCAGGCCATGAGAGCCTGGCTGGAGCCCTTGCCATGGGTGGTTGGTAACACAAGTGAGCAGTTATCTCAGATCTAGGAGCAGGCTCTTTGCAGGCCTTCAGAGGGGGATGTACAGTGTCCTATTGCCCAAGCAACTGCATCATGGATTTGAGAACTCAAGGGGGTGATTGTCAGCATGTGCCAATGTCTCGAAAGAATCACCTAGGCCTGGCCTACAGAGACTGTGGGGAAGGCTGTTGAGGTGGGCAACAGCCTTGCAAAGGTTCCAAGAGAGGAAAGTGTGTCCCTGGAGCAGCTTATAGGCCATCTGAGGAGAGCAGAGGGAGAGTGAAAGGAAGTGGCAGACAGTGAGGCCCAAACGGTGTTACACAGGACCCCGATGCTGCCTAGGGAAGTTCAGTCTTCACTTGCAGGCAGTGGGAGCTGTGGAAGGTTTTTGAGGACAGAGTGCTTCGATCAGAGCTCTCCCTGAGAAATCTGGAAAAGGCGGCAACATGCAGGAAGAGCCAGAACCTGACAGAAGAGTCAGCGTCCAGGGGCTGCCATGATGGTGCACGCCAGACTGAGGCCAGCGGCAATGGAAATGGAAAGAAAAGGTGAGTGGGAAGTCCTTCGCTAGGATGCACTGATGACAGGCTGAGAACTTGGACAGAGGGAGGAGCAAAAGAAGACTTTTGAGGAACTGAGAGAAGAATGGTGCCCATTAACAGAGAAACGAGAATCAGGAGGTTCTAGCTTGATGGAAGGTCTGTCATGTGGGTCGCAGGAATCAATATGGTACATATTATTTTGTACGATTTGTGGGTTCTTGTGATCCAGGCCATTCCTGTCTCTCTGGAAGGAACATGGATAACTGTAACTTTCTGTAGCGATTTATTATTCTCACAAGGAAACTAACGTTCCTGGTAAATGAGAACACACAGAACTCTCCCAGGCCTGAGCTTCAGCTGCCCCATTGTATTTCTGTCCAAAGTACACTCTTCACTTTCATACAAGGTTTTTTGGACTACCCTCACTTGAAAGCCACCCTCTCGTTTCCCTGAAACATTCTCTCCACTTCCACACGTTGCTATGATCTTTTGGTTATCATGTTGAATAATTTACAGTCTCTGCCAGTCTGAAATTACATGTGGGGCTGCTCTGTTTGTGGCCTACCCGGCAATTAGCTACACACCATTTTATCACTGCAATTACACTGCAAAGGGAGAAAACAGTCCAGCCATTTGTCCCAGGGGAAGCTGAGGAATAACAAAGTCTCAACACTGTGTGCCTAGAGGGGGCCAGTCGGTCAAGGAAGGGACCTGGAGTGGCACTGAAGGTCTCATCCAGGCAGACTCCTTCCGTGTTCTGTGACTTGCCCACCTTTCTCAGATATGTTCTTTGGTGACCACAGAATCTTTATAATATCTCCTTCCAGGATAGCAAATAGGTTTCATTTCTTGCATAACGTCTGAAAAACTGACAGTGGCTGCCTGGTGTATTGTCTTGGAAAAGAATTTTAAGCTTGTGACTGGACTCAGTGGAAGACAGTGCTGTGATCAATTAGTGATGTCTGTCACAGAGAGAGAATGGGAAAGGAGTGATTGCCGTGTATCTGAAGTCTCTTATACAGGTCAAGCCTGACTTTTAAAAGATGTGAAATTTAAGGCCTAGAAAAACATAGAGCCTTACTGAAGATTATAAAAACTAACATGAATGTTTAGTATATGCTAGGGAGTATTCTAAACACTTCCTATATAGTAACTCATTTAATCCTTACAACACCCGCTTGGTGTTCACCCTCCTTTTATAGATGAGGAAATAGCCACAGAGAGGTTACCAGGCTTCCTAAAGATAGAGTAGAAAAAGGAGCGAGTTTTCAAATCCAGATCGTCTGAGTTAACCTGCATCCTTCAACCGCTGCTCTTCTGCCTGTGTGCAAACCACACAGCTCCTTAGCAGTGGGGCCCAGGACTCAGGTCTCCTGATTTCTAACCCAGAGTTCTTTCCTCCCATGGAAATATGAACTGATATGCTTCCCAATGCTCGAAACTTGGGAGAAAAATAAAAAATAGCATTAAGAGATGAACAATTTATTATTTAGGGTATGACTGGCACTGTGCTAGGAATTGAGCAGTCAAAAATAAGTATTATTCACTGTCCTTAAGAAGCTCTTACTTCAGAATAGAAAAGGCTCTTCTGAAGTCCCACTTCATGCATAAAGTCTTTGCCTGCTACAGCTACCCTGATTTCAGAGCCTGCTGGTAACATTCTCCTCCTCCATGCTCTCAGTGTCACTACCACTTCCTTCCCCCCAATCATGGTTAATCCTACGATTAAGTTCGCACTGAGGACATACTATGTCAACACTGAAAAGAGTTCTAAGGTACCCTACATCCTACTGACACCGCAAACTGTCGAGTGGTTTGACATCACGGGGATTTGTGCATTTTGCATTAAGAAAGCTGATCAGCTTAGGTCAAGCAGGCTCCATATGGAGGTTCATTTTATTAATTCCTCTTTAGACACTGGGCCCATGGCTGTGTTATCAGTTAATTTATTTATACCACATCTCTTTTCAGGAAGAATCTGAAGTGGCCATATACAATAAGGTGGGTGGAACAGAATAAAACTAGAAAAATCTTGGCTGAGACAAAGAGAAGGCAAATATTGCCAACCACACAGGTTAAAACAGTTGTGATGCAGCAATAGGTTTGGCGTTGAGCTTCCAAGTGGCCAGAAGAGAATGGAAAGCAGAGTAATACAGCTTTCATTCTTGGAAAGGAGAAAGCGTAATAACACTGCAGGGCCCCCCACCTCATCTAAGTCTAGAGACATGTATTCATCACACCTGCCTGGGGCCCTGGAAGTCCCTCAGTCTGATATCCTCTGTGGCTTGTCCTCGCATAGTATCTTTGCAGATTGCCTCCCTCTGACCCTTACCCCACTGGAGTTTTTCTCTTAATAAAACAGGTAATCCCCAGAGTATATAGGATTCAAGGTATGTAGATCTGTGGCTTGGCAATGTCTTTGAGGAGCCGGGTTCTTCCCATCTTTCTGCTCTGCCATTCTTAGAGCTGGCTTTCTCCTGACCTGGTCAGGAAAGGGCTGCATCAGCTCCAGGCAACCACTGACAACAATGCCCAGGGAAACCAGAGAGACCACCTCTTCCTGTGGCTCTCTTTTAGGCATGAGGAGTCCCCCTCTGTGTCACTGGCTAGGATCAGGTCACATGCTTATTCCTGAACCAATCACTGTGGAATAGGATTGCCCTTAGACCAATCTGAGAGCTGGGGGTGGGGTGATAAGAGGCTCCTGGCTGCCTGAGTTTACCAAGCGAGGACAAAGCTAAGGTTCTTTTGGCCTGGAAGAGGAGGGAAATGGATGCCGAAAAGGCAGCCAATAGTGTTCCCTTCACTTGTCAAATACTATAAACACTTTTTTTTTTTTTCTTCCTCCAGTCTGTGTTTTAGGAGGCATCTGCTAGAGGCATATGTAAGATGAAGCCAAAGAATCTGGCAGATAGTTCTGGACGTTCCTATCAAGTTCAGGGTTATCAAAAATGATACAAAGTGTTTCGGCCCTTCAAGTCTGTTTATGCTACATAAAACGGAGTAAATGATCCAAAGCGGGTGGAGGATGATTTTAAAGGGAAAAGCCTAAAATAACAGCTCCCCTTTGAAGGTTATGTTACATAATACCTTCTGGGGGCTCAGTGTTATTCTAGGCACTGGAGCTGCAGTGGAGAAAAAGATAGTGGCCCTTCTATTACGGAATTTATGTATTGGGCAGACAATCAGCAAATAAGTAAATGAGCAAAACAATTTCAAAGCATGCTAATGAATATAAACGGCATGAAGACAGAGGTCTTCGGTCTGTGGTGCATGGTTTCCAGTGCCTAGGACAACACCTGGGGTATAGTGAGCCTTCAGCAAATACTGAATAAATTAATGAACAAAGAGTAAGACAGGAAAAGTGGGGCAAACTCATCCTACCTTGATAAAAGGTGTGCCGTTGAATGTGTGTGTTTATACCTTGGGCCTGGATGGCGGAAGGTTGGGTAAGAGCAGATGGAAAGCTTATGAGAGCTAGCTGCCATCTTCTTTCCTCCTTGACATACGCAGCCTTTGCTCCACTGCCCCCAACTAGGAGGCTGGTGTTATGCCAAACCCCTGTTAACCTCAATAGGGTGGTACTAGGTTCAAGAGGCTGAAGAAAAGACCCAGAGCCAGCAAAGGAAGCATGGCGTTTTATTAGGGGCTCACATACAGGGGAGAGTCCAAGGGGGGCGGGCTGAACAGAAGAACTACCTGATATACAGAATTGGTCCAGTGGTGGTGGGCTAGAGATGGTATCTGCCTTCCTGCAATCCACTGGTGGTAGACCAGACAACATATCCACCTTACATATGGTCCAGTGGCAGTGGACTGGACAGACGAGCTGCAACTGCTTGCAAACAGCATGCAGTTTATATTAATATTTTCACTTCAAACCCTCCCCTTAATGGCCTCCCCCTGGCAACCTTCATATAATCCAAAACTCAGGGCCTCAATTCACTGTACAGCTGTGCTCCAGGCAATAGGCAGGGGCTCAGATGTTCCTCATAGACAAGGAGTGAATCTCTGGGTTGGACACTCCTGGATTCCCTAGTTTGGAAAGCACTTTCAGGTGAGTCTGCCATACAGGGCCAATCCATTCTAAGGCTATGCTTAAGTGATTGCTGTTGGGAGCATTTACCCTGCAGCTGGTTTGCATAATTGGAAGGGAGTTGGACTTGAGAGTTGGAACGCTGGCTGTAACCTTAATCTCGGCATACTAGCTGTGTGTTGTCCAGTTCTCTGAGCCTCAGTTTACTTGTTTGCAAACAAACCTGGGATAATAACATTCATGTCACAGGTGTGTTATGAAGACTCAATGAGACACATTATGTGACAATGCCTGTTGCTTGACACAGAAACCTTTGTAAACGTGGTCCTTTTGTCGTCTCACCTACCAGGAGTCTGAGCTAGAGTCCCAAGTGAGCTTCTTTCCTCTTAATACAGTAGAAGCCACCACAGCCCGGTGGTAGTAACCCAGAATTCTAGGCCCACAGGGAATGTGGGTGTGTGAGTTTGTGGGCAAACTGACTGCTGTGTTTGGGGGCAATTAGATATTTACCTCTGGGAGCTTCCCATAACTTTCATGCTTAAAAACGTTCTGACTGCTTGAGATGTTCAGATTATTGATGACCTGCAAATGAGGTTCCAGGTGCTTTGCATAAATCTATCAGCCTCTCATGAACTTGGTCACGTTTTGGCTTTCTCCTTTGTTAGAAGAGATTAGGTATGAAGAATAATAAGGCTGGGACCTCACTATAGGAGGGAAGCCTCAGTCTCTGATTTGGGGTGGATCCACCTGAAGCAAGGGAGTCCAAGGGGGAAGAGAGCATGGTCCTATCAGGAGGAACTGGAACTCCCAGCAGTCTTTCCTATCCCGACATCTGACCATTAACAGGGAAGGTCAGCTCCCTCCCAGGTCCTTAGCAGGAATAACTTCCTTCCTTTGAGAAGATCCTTGGCTCCCTGGTTTGGTGCGTCAATAAACCTCGGCTTGGTCAGATAACTGAGGAGGAAAGAAATGTCAACCCTGTGGCAAATTTGCAGCGTTAAGTCCTGGGCCCAGCATCTCCTTCAACCCTGGATGTTTTAGGATTTTTGATTATGACTCTTCTAGGACATACTCTCTTGTTCTTTGGGTAAGAAATCTCTTATTAGGTAGTACAGAATCAGAGCCTAGCTGAGTCTTACATTGGCTTGAGGAAGACAGGAAGAAAGCTTATCAAATGGTCCCACCTATGCTGAGGGAGCAGTGAGTGTGGCTGTGGGTGGTGTGTGTGGTGGTGAAGAATGGCCTGGCAAGAGGAGGATTTCAAGGTAGAGTGAGAAAATAATTTCACAGAAGCAGTAGTACTCTAAGTGCCCTTCTGGGAAAGAATAGGGCTAAGTTGCTGTAAGGATGAGGGAAAGGTGTTTCTGGAGCAGAAGGTCAGCTTGGGCAGAGGGTGCCGGTAGGAATGAGTTTGTTTTGAGGAGGGGCAGGAGGAAAATGACGGTACCCATCGAATATGAGTTTACTTTGTGCACTAGTACTCGTCCTGCCTCTGAAGAACTTACATTTTACTGGGGGAGATAGATAGACATTAAACAAGGCAGGAATAAGTAAAATACTTATGGGCTATAATCATCCTATACATATTTTGAAGGAAATAGAGAGGGTTCTGTGATAGAGAGTGCTAGGGTTGTAGTTTACAGTATGTTCTTATATTGACTATTTCATCTATACCACAAGTCTTTGATGGAGCCAAGACAGATATTATTATCCCCATTTTACAGATGAAGTGACTTTGAAAGTTGAGGTGACTGACTAAAGGACACAGTCCTCGGCTCTTTTGCAATGTTGGGTAACTGAAGATGCTCAATGAATGCCTGACTATTTATCAGGCTTCCTATTCTAGCATGCAGTCTGCGTGAAGGCAGGCCTGTTTCTTTTTGCTCCCTCCTTGGTAAAACTGCCAGCTTTAGAACTCTCATCTCAACCCTTGATATCCATCCAGCTTCCTGGAGATGGGCTACCCACTAGAAGTCAGCGACCAGAGAAAACCTCCACTTCACAAATGTACATTGACACTGTAAGCAGTGGAATAAATTGGCCTGGTTTCACTGCAGAAAAATAAGAATATTCTGAAATGATAGAAGCTCCCCGTCAATTAGGGAAATTAACATCCCTCTCTGTGGTTGGTGCTGTTGCTGCACTTCATTTGCCTGACCCAAAGCACAGCAGTTTCTTTTCCATGAGACGTTCCAGTTGGAAGGTAAATAGGATTTTTGGGGTCTTCTTTCTGTGGGTCCTGCTCCAGACTGGGCTCTCAATTCTGCCTGTGGTGTCCTCACAGAGTGAGATGGGAGGCAGATGCACACTGGGGAAAGTTGTGGTTGTGCTATTTGGAGCAAGTAATAATAGACATAGTAAAGCACAAATTAAGAATTGTTCTTGCACAACATGCTCAGCTGTCTCTAGTGAGGAACAGCAGGAGAGTAGATCTACTGGACTGGATCCATTGGATCAATAAGTCCCATTGGTTAAAATGATCGGGGCAAAATGATTAAGAGATCCGAGTTTCAGTTTACTCAGTAAGAAAATACAGGCATATCTCAGAAGTATTGCAGGTTCAGTTCCGGGCCACTGCAATAAAGCAAGTATCATAATAAAGCAGGTCACACACATTTTTTTGGTTCCCTAGTATGTATAAAAGTTATATTTGCACTATGTAAGTCTGTTAAGTGTACAATAATATTTTGTCTAAAAAAAGATGTACATACCTGGATTAAAAAATACTTTAATGCTAAAAAATGCTTTCCATCATCTGAGTCTTCAGTGAGTCATAATGTTTTTGCTGCTGGGGGGTCTTGCCTCCGTGTTGATGGCTGCTGACTGATCAGGGTGGTGGTTCCTGAAGATTTGGGTGGCTGTGGCAATTTCTTTCTTTTTTTTGTGAGATGGGGTCTTGCTTTCTCATCCAGGCTAGAGTGCAGTGGTGCAATCATAGCACCTGTTACTTCAAATTCCTGGGCTCAAGTAATACTCTTGCTTCAGCCTTCTGCCTCAGCCTCCCAAATAGTAAGGACTACAGGCATGTACTACCGTTCTTGGATAACTTTTAAAAAGATTTTAAAAACAGTGTCTCACCATGTTGTCCAGACTACATGAGCAATATTGATTGATTGATTGATTGAGTCAGGGTCTCCCTCTGTCACCCAAGCTGGAGTGCAGTGGTGTGCTCTTGACTCACTGAAACTTCCACCTCCTGGGCTCAAGTGATCTTCCCATCTCAGCCTCCCGAGTAGCTGGGACCACAGGTACATACCACCATGTCTGGCTGATTTTTTTTTTTTTTTAAATTTTTGATAGAGATGGGGTTTTGCCATGTTGCTGATGTGGGTCTTGAACTCCTGAGCTCAAGCAATCTGCCTGCCCCAGCTTCCCAAAGTGTTGGGATCACAGGCATGAGCCACCATGCCTGGTCGCAATTTTTAAAAATAAGAAAACAATGAAGTTTTCCACATCAATGGACTCTTCCTTTCACAAAAATATTTATCTCTAGCATGCAGTACCGTTAGATAGCATTTTACCCACAGTGGAACTTCTGTCAAAATTGGAGTCAATCCTCTCAAGCCCTGTCACTGCTTTATCAACTTATTTTATGGAATATTCTACATCCTTTTTTTTTTGTCATTTTGACAACATTCTTAGCATCTTAACCAGGAGTAGATTCCATCTCAAGAAATCACTTTCTTTGCTCATCCATAAGAAGCAACTCCTCATCCATTAAAGTTTTATCATGAGATTTTGCAGCAATTCAGTTACAGCTCCAGGCTCCACCTGTGATTCCAGTTCTCTTACTAGTTCCACCATATCCACAGGTCCTTCCTCCACTGAAGTTTTGAACCCTCAAAGTCATCCATGGGGTTTGGAATCAACTTCATTCAGACTTCTGTTAATGTTGCTATTCTAACCTCCTTTCATGAATCGTGAATGTTCCTAATGACATCTAAAATGGTGAATCATTTCCAGAAGGATTTCTATTTACTTTGCCCAGATCTAATAGAGGAATTACTGTCTATGGGAGCTCTAGCTCTGTGAAATGTATTTGTTAAATAATAAGCCTTGAAAGTTGACTTTACTCCTTGGTCTATCAGCTACAGAATGGATGTTGTGTTAGCAGGCATGAAAACATAAATCTCCTGTATATCTCCATCAGAGCTCCTGGGTGACCAGGTGCATTGTCAATGAGCAGTAATCATTTGAAAAGAATAACCTTTTTTTCTGAGCAATAGGTCTCAACAGTGGGCTTAAAATATTCAGTAAATCATGCTATAAACAGATGTGCTGTCATACAGGCTTTGTTTTTCCATCCATAGAGCACAGGCAGAGTAGAGTTAACATAATTCTTAAGGACTCTAGGATTTGTGAACATTGGCTTGTACTTAAAGTTACCAGCTGCATTAGTTCCTAACAAGAGAGTCAGCCCATTTTTTGAAGCCAGGCATTGACTTCTTTCCAGTTATGAAAGTCCTAGATGGCATTTTCTTTCAATAGAAGGCTATCTCATATGCATTGAAAATCTGTTGTTTAGAGTAGCCACCTTCATCAATGATCTTAGCTAGATTTTCTGGATAACTTGCTGTAGCTTCTCCATCAGCACTTGCTGCTTCACCTTGCACTTTCATGTCGTGGAAATGGTTTCTTTCCTTAAACCTCATGAACCAACCTCTGCTAGTTTCCAACTTTTCTCCTGCAGCTTCCTTATATCTCTCAGCCTTCACAGAATTGAAGAGAGTTATGGTCTTGCTCTGGACTAGGCTTTGGCTTAAGAGAACGTTGTGGTTGTTTGACCTGCTATCTGGACTACTCAACTTTTCTTCGTTTCAGCAATAGGGCTGTTTTGCTTTCTTATCATTCATGTGTTCACTGGAGTAGCACTTTTAATTTCCCTCAAGAGATTTTTTTTTTCCATTCATAACTTGGCTAACAGTTTGGTGCAAGAGACCTAGCTTTCAACCTATCTTTGACTTTGGACATACCTTTCTCACTGAACGTAATCTTTCATCCCTAGTTTTTTATTTAAAGTGAGAGACAGGAAACTCTTCCTTTTACTTGAACTTTTAAAGGGCATTGTAGGGTTATTAGCTAGCTTAATTTCAATATTGTTGTGTCTCAGGAAACAGGGAGGCTGAAGAAGAGGAAGAGAGACAAGGAATGGCTGGTTAGTGGAGCAGTCAGAAGGCACACAACATTTAGCGATAAAGTTTGATGTCTTATATGGGTGCAGTTCATGGAGCCCCAAAACAATTACACTGGTAGCATCAAATATCATTGATCACAGATCACCATAACAGAGATAATAATAATGAAAGATTTTGACATATTGTGAGAATTGCCAAAATGAGATACAGAGACACAAAATGAGCACGTGCTGTTGGAAAAATAGCACCAATACACTTGCCCAATGCAGGGTTGCCACAGACCTTCAATTTGTTAAAACAAACACAAACAAACAAACAGCAAAAACCCCATGGTGTCTGCAAAGCATAAAAATGTGAAGTCCAATAAAAGAGATATTCCTGTATCCATAATGCTCACTGATTAAAAAAAAAAAATCCTCAATGCCTGAGACTATCCTTTGAGGAAACTTACATTTAATAACCACAAACCATTAAAAGCCCTGGGTGAATCTTAGAGAACGCAGAGTCAAATAAGACAAAGGACACATGTTCAAGGAGTGCTGTGTCTAGTGGGAGAGACAGCTGTGTGGAGACTAGGAATGGTATATGACCCATTGCACAAGCTGTGTATTAGCAACATGGGCCAGTGCTCCATGAACAGACAGCATGAAAGGGAAGGCCTGGGCAAAACTTTATTGGAAAGGTTACCTTTGAACATGTGCTGCAGGCTAAGCAAAAGTTTGCCAGGTGGAGCAGGGGATCTCCAGTTTTGGGGTCAAAGCTTCATGGAGGAGTACCTGAGCCTAGAGTAAGTTGTGTTCTTGAGATTGCTCCCTTAGCCCTCAACTTTGGGACTTTGTCTTCTTCCTTTCCACCTTGTTTGCCTCCCTCTGTGGATAGGGAGACACGATTTAATACGTTTCCGTTGAGAATGTTGAAAGATCAGGAATAATTGATCCACTTATAAAAGTCTCCACGTGAGGACAGTGACTCTGTGGCACGGCATCTCCTTCGCAAGTCTACGGGAGGCATTGCTGATTACCTTGGTATGTTGTCTGCTGAGCCCTGACTCAGCCCCTAAATCTTTCTTACCACAGTGTTCCGGGAAGCTTCCACCAATCTGAGTCAGCAGGTGAGGGAAAAGTTATTTGCTATGTCCATTCCAGTCACTCTTCATTCATCTTGTTGGGCACATATGTTCTGCAGGGAGCAGAGTCCCCCTCCTGCTGGGGAAGAACAAGGACAGAGCCAGTGTCCCCATCTTCAGAAGGATGGGATAGGCCATTGCAGTGAGTGGTATAACACAGGTGGCATCCCCAGAAGTAGAAATTCCTATCTCCAACTTTGGTTGTGTCCTTTCTCTCTCAGTGGTATGCTGCTCTTTCTCTCTAAATTTTTGACTTTGAGTCCTCTTCATTCTCCCTGTGTGAGGCATCATGAGCTACAGAGACGATGAGAGGTAAAACAAAAAAACTAGGCATGCTGTATAACTTAAGAGTCCCTTATTGTCTCAGTCTTAAGGGTTTCTTAATGTCTTCAGAGCAACAGCGCAAGCATTCAGGACATAGTTAAGAAAGTATGCTATTTCAACAATGTGTATAGATTCTGTAGTAATTTTTAACACCATATAATAGCGATTATTTTGAATGCTATTTGCTAGGTAATACATGATTATGTGCCAGCATGAGCAGGCAGTTAAATCCCACAGGTAATTCATTGGAAAGATATAGCTTGGGTCCCCCAAATTTCAGGTGAGGAGGGGGCCACGCAAACCAGCCCTTATACTAGTGGGACAGGAGCTTTGCTAATGCTCTCTGCTAAGGAGAATGAGGAGCAGGGACAGCTGACCTGGGACAATAGCTGGGTGATGAAGATTTGTATGACCTTCAGGAGAAAGGGACAGCAAATAAAAAGCCAAAGAGGAAAGTGAGAATGGCCCATTCAGGACTGCAAGACATTCACATGGGTATAGCCAGGGGAGCTAGGAAGTGGCTACGGAGAGCCTAGAGATGCTCATAAATCACACTGAGTCTTGTTGAAAAGTTGGATTGGGCTTGACTCTGAGGGCAGCAATGAGCTGCAGAAGCAGGTGAGCAAGGAAAGGTGTGATGGCATCACTGAGGCAGCAGCAAAGGATGGATTGGAGGCCAGTGGCATGGAGTCCTTTTAGTGACCCAGATGCTAAACAAAGGTAGAGGCAACAGGGAAGGAGGAGGAAGAATTTAAAACACAAGAAGACAGAAGACAGGGCAGGATCTGCTAACTGACTGTTTTGGGGCTATGTGGGAGGGAGAACTCACCCATGGCTTCCAGATTTCCAGCTTAGGTTGGGATTTGAACAAGGAGGAAGTATTCAGATTGAAGTGATGGCTAATAATTGGGGTTGGGAGGATCCTTAGAAGATTGAAGTCCAACTTCCTGATTTTAGCCATTATCCATGCCAAATTTAAAGCACCCAGGATAAACGAGGATGTATTTAATTCAAAAAGTGTAGCAGAAGAGATCATCCCTTTTCTCTTCCTTGGGAAACCAACCCAGCTCAGAACAATTCTCCCAATAAAGAATTGCTCTATCCTTGAGTCCACTTTATTCGGCTAGAATTTTTTTGAGATTATTATGTGTAAGTTACTTCAGGGTTCCAGTCTTTTTCCTGTTCCTGTTTTCTTTGCTTCTTGCAGACATAGAGTGTAGACTTGGCTTAGGGATGGCCGTGACAGGAAACTCCAAGGACATATTTTACAAAAGATCCAACTTAGCTGCTAAACTTTCCAGCAGCACTAGAATGATTAATGAAGGGCTGAGTAACCCATTTCAGTGCATTATGTCTGGCAGGCACTAGTTCATCATCTACAACATATCCAACAAAACACATCAATGCACACACACTCAAAGAGAAGGACAAGTGTGGAAAGAAAAAGGAAGAAAAGATGATAAGCAGAGGAGGAGGGGAAGAAGAGAAGGAGAAGAAGAAAGAAATGGAAAGAAACAGAGTAAAAACATATCACATAAGGTTGGGTGGAAGGATGGAAGGACTGACCTGAGAAAGAGCAGAAGGGAAGCCTGCAGAAAGTGAAGGTGAGAGAAGCCTTCCACAGCAGGAGGTAGGGGGAAGGGAGAGTGGTACTTGTGACCCAGGATGGCAGAGTGAGGTCAAAGAGAGAGTAAGGACAACCTCCAGGAGACATTTGGCACATGATTACAGCACTAGCAGAAACGTCATTCCACAGATTACTAGGGGTGACTCTTTATACACTTTTTATATAAAGGAATTTAAAGATACAATGGCTAAGAAAAATAAAACCCTAGAATGTGTCTCTGTTGCCATTGCCAGCTCAGGGCATGCTGTGGCTGTTTGCTCCAGGTCCAGGATCCAGTCATCCTTCCGTGACCCCTTTGCGTATTCCCTCTTGGCACCTTGGCCTATCTCCCTCCCATGGAGCTGTATATTGGTTATCCTTGCGCACAAGATTTTTTCACAACATACTTTGTCCTGGGTTCTGAGGAGCCTTTGAGTTTAAGCTCTGCTCGCATCTCATGGTGGCCCTTTCCTCCTCTGGTGTCAGCCTCCTGACCTCCCACTTCTGCACTGTGGTTCTCAGAAAGCTTATGTGGCCCCCTTCACTATTCACCTTAGATGATCTTCTCTGTTTAGAAGGTATTCTCTTTTGGCCTCCTCTCTCATTCCTTCTTGACCTAGTCTTTCTGTCTCCAAAGAGAACATTGGAAGAGCAGTGGAGCAAAGTCAGAAGAATGTGGCCAGTTCATCAGCATCACACTTGGTATCTGAGTGTTTGAGGACTTTGTGGCAAAGCACCACAGACTGGGTGGCTTAAACAACAGAAATGTCTTCTCTCACAGTTCTGGAGGCTGGAAGTTCAAGATCAAGGTGTCTATAGGGTTGGCTCTTTCAGGGCTGTAAGAGAGAATCTGTTTCGGCTGGGCACGGTGGCTCATGCCTGTAATCCCAACATTTTGGGAGGCTGAGGTGGGCAGATCACCTGAGGTCAGGAGTTCAAGACAAGCCTGGCCAACATGATGAAACCCCATCTCTATGAAAAATACAAAAAAAAATTAACTGAGTGTAATGGTGGGCCCCTGTAATCCCAGCTACTTGGGAGGCTGAGGCAGGAGAATTGCTTGAACCGAGGAGGTGGAGGTTGCAATGAGCCGAGATCAGGCCACCAGCCTGGGAGTATCAAAAAAAAAAAAAAAAAAAAAGAGAGAGAGAGTCTATTTCAAGTCTCTCCTTGGCTTGCAGATGACATAGATGACAATCTTCTCCCTGTGCCTCTTCACGTCATCTTTCCTTTGTGAGTGTCTCTCTCTGTGTCCAAATTTCCCCTTTTTGTAAAGACATCAGTCACATTGGATTAAGGTTTACCTTCATGACCTCATTTTAGCTTAATTACCTCTGCAAAGACCATATCTCCAAATAAGGTCACATTCTGAGGTACTGCGGGTTACGACTTCAACACACCATTTTGGGGGACACAATTCAACCCATATGAGTATCTTAGATTGCGTGGGCTCTGTGAAGAAGAGATCTGCTTCCCACATTCTGCTCTTTCTCTACAACCAACACAGCTTCCCCCACCCCCAAACTATTACCGTGCTGTGCACACTCAGTCTTCTCTTGTGTCTGTTCCTGGACAGCTCTCAGGTGGGGGCTTCTTCCATGGGATCCCCATAGCCATGCGCTTGATCCCAATGAACGCTTCTTTTATTCAGGAGTGTTGTAAATGTCTCCCCCGTAATGAGAACACATGAACTAAAGAGCAATATATGAAATGTACTGTTTTTTGGGTAGTAATTTATTTATTCAACAAAAATTTGTTGAGCACTTCCTCTGCCAGGCACTGTGCTGGGAACTAAGTGTATGGTGATGAGGGAAGCAGACATCGCCTCTCCCTCATGGAATTTCCTTTCCATAGGCACAAAGCTGATCACTCAGTGGAGTCTGTTCTCACCATGAGAAGAATATTCTACTGTCAGCAGGCAGAGTGAGGATGGAGGCATCACTGATTCACTTGGCTAGATCCATGTGGGCATTCTATGTTCATGGACGAATGGGTAAGTAACTGATCCAAAAGAGGAGGGAGAGTTTGAAAAAGGCTTCTCATTGCATAGAGACCCAATGTATCTGTAGATAGATGTGGCTGTACCCAACATATGTTATTACATTTTATATGTATAACTAATGAGTCCTTGTGCACCATAAAAGTTTATCCTAACTTCTCTTAAGTTTATAAATTTAGAATTTTATGTGTTAGGATTTTGGCAGTGTGCCCAGCTGAAGCTGCATTATTTTTAAAAAAATATTAATCGGCCTAATTTTTAGAATAGTTTTAGACTTATAGAAATATTGAACAGACAGTATAGAGAGTTCCCATGTCTTCCTCCTACCACCCCTGACACTATTTCCCCTGTTATTAACATTTTGCCTCAGTATGGTACATCTGTTACAATTAATGAATCAATATTGATACATTATTATTAACTACAGTCCATCATTTATTTCAATTTCCACTGGATCAATTATTTAGATCTTTGCCATGGCCTTGGCATGCACACGTGGGTCTAGCTAATGTTCTGTTACTGTCCAGGATCCCATCTAGGTTACTACATTACATTTATTTATCCTTAGGTTCCTCTCCACTGTGATAGGTTTGCAGACTTTCCTAGTTTTGAGAAGTAGTGCTCAAGTCTATTGTAGTATGTTCCTCTATTAGAATTTTTTTTTATTAGACTGAGGTTATGGAGTTTGGGAGGAAGACTGCAGGGGTGAAGTACCATTTTCATCACATCATAGTAAGGGTACCTGCTATCAGCATGATTTATGACTGTTGATGCTGACCTCAGCCAGACTCTTTTAATAAATAAAATAGCATATCCAGATATATTTTTACAAGTGAGTCTGACTTTAAAGCCTTATAGATTGATTTTCCTGTCTCCAGATTTTTTCATTATATTTAACATGTCTAAATGCTTCTACCTAGAAATACCTGCCACAGGCAGTATCAATGAAGGTGAGAATGTGGAATAAAAGAAACTCTTATACCGTGCTAGGGAGAGTCTCAAATTCTGCCACTATTTTGGAAAACCATTTGACATTATCTAGCAAAATTGAAGATGTTCTGTCTCAATAACAAAAAGAACCACTCCTATAGCATGCACCTGATGTAGTTTGGATATTTGTCCCTTCCAAATCTCACACTAAAATTTGATCATTAGTGTTGGAGGTGGGGCCTGATGGGAGGTATTTGGGTCATAAGAGTAGATTCCTTATGAATGATTGTCCTGTTGGTTGTGAGAGAAATCTAACTCTATTAGTTCCCACAAGATCCAATTGTTGAAATGAGCCTGGCACCTGCTCCTGCCTTTTTCTTCTGTCCTTCCTCTTGCCATGTGGTTCCTGCTCCCCTTTACTTTCCACCATGAGTGGAAACGGTCTAAGACTCTCACCAGAAGCAGATGCTGTTGCCATGCTTCTTGTACTGCTGGCATAACTGTGAGCCAAACAAATCTCATTTATTTACAGGTTACACAGCCTCAGGTATTCCTTTATAGCAACACAGACTAAGACAGCACTCTAGAGAAATACTAGTATATATGCATCAGGACATGTGTACAAGGATTTTCATAGAAGTATTGTTGGTATAGTAAGTGCCAAAAAAGTAGAATTAGCCCTCATATCCACCAGAATTGTTAGGTTGATGCAAAAGTAACTGCAGTTTTTGCAAGTAAGTTTGCAATTAAATAGAATGCATAAAAATATTGTGGTGTATTTACATGATACAAAGTTACAGAGCAGTAAAAGTGATTAAACTACAGAAAAGTGATTAAACTTTCAATGTGGTTGAATCTTACAGATATTGTGTTGGGCAAATACATTTTAGAAAGCAAGTTAGAAGACATCTCATTTATAGAAAAGTATATACATAAATGAATTTCTCATTTATAGAAAAGTAGAAAAAATAGGCAAACCCACACAATATATTTTGTAGTGATGCATATGTGTGTGGTGAAACTATGAAGAAAAGCAGGATGGGAGCAGTGGCTCATGCCTGTAATCCCGGCACTTTGGGAGGCCAAGGCAAGCAGATCACAAGGTCAAGAGATCGAGACCATCCTGGCCAACATGGTGAAACCCCATCTCTACTAAAAATACAAAAATTAGCTGGGCATGGTGATGCACACCTGTAGTCCCAGCTACTCAGGAGACCGAGGCAGGAGAATCGCTTCAACCTGGGAGGCGGAGGTTGCAGTGAGCCTGGATCGTGCCACTGCACTCCAGCCTGGTGACAGAGCAAGACTCCATCTCAAAAAAAGAAAAACGGAAAGCAAAGAAATGGTTAATGTAAATCATGGATAGTGGAGTAGGAAGTAGGACTGGGATGAGGAGGGACACACAGGTATTAGTAATATTGTATGACTTAATCTAGATGGTGGGCTCATAGGAAATCATTTTATTATAATTCTTGGAACCGTACATATATGCTTTATATACTTTATTGTATTCAATATATATTTCATAACTTTTAAAAATACAAAGCCATATGAGAGTTGTAAGTTAAAGTCAACTACAAATAAAATACTGTTAGAGCAAATCAGTGTAATCCTGTTTATGGGAGGGAAACCCTCATGGACTGTGAGATCCCCTTAGACTGTATCTGTCTTGCTTGCTCCAGCTCCTACCACAAAGGGAGGCTGAATACATGCTTCTGGTGGCTCCATTTCCCAGAATGGGAGTCCCCCAAAGTCCTTGGGCTCAGGAGATAGAATGTGCCTCCTTAGAATTTATGATCATCCCTCTTAATTTTTATGTGTGTGGTGCAGTGAATCCAAAACCGACTGGGACATGACCTCTGGGGTGCAGAAGGCAGGGACCCCTCAAGCAATGGATCACCAAGGCCGAGAAAATCTTAGGTGGTGAAGGAAGGCCCTCGGTAGAGAGAGAAATCACTCCATATAGACTAACCGAGGAAGGCTTTTGGAGGAGCTAGGGTTTTAGCTGGATTGTAAATTATTGGTTGTTTTAGATGAACAGATGATTGAAGAGTCAAAATCCTTTTGATATTATTTACTTCTTTGTTTTCTCTTTTGGGTCATGTCCCTTGCTAAGGTCAATCATTATCAGAAGGAGTATAAAGAAGTGTCAGTGAAAAATGTTCTCTTCTACCTTTTAATTCATCAAAGTAGGGCAAGAAGGAGGCAGGAGTTTTTCTTTTCTTTTCTTCTTTTTTTTTTTTTATTTTTAAATTTTTTTGGTAGGCAGGGCATGTTAAGGAAGGAACAATGCCTCTAACAACATCTCCTGTCCATCTTTTTTGTTGGTTTCAGCAGCTTCAATAAAAGTGTGACCCTGGGCCTGTTACTCTCCAAACCTCAGTTTTCTCACCTATAAGAAAGAGGATAGCAATACTATTTCTGGGGCTCATCATCAGCACCACCCAACTCCAGTGGCTGTTTTTATTGTTATCTGAGAAAATACTAAAATAGGTCCCAAACCATTGCCAGTTTCATAGAAGCAACCACCACACCCAGGTTCGCTTCTACTTAAGCTTCTGGGGTATTCAGGTCAGAAGAGAGAGGGCAGTGGGGAGAGGGGCATCAGGAGATAAGGGGCC
>NW_012105399.1:774439-820857 GCF_000951045.1 Mandrillus leucophaeus
AGAAGTTTTTATTTCTTGTTCATACAAAGCCATAGGTGCTGCAGAATAGCCACAACAATTGCCCTCCAGGTCTCCAGTCCGACATTCAGACTGCTTTGACCTTTTAGCATCTCCATCCCAGTATGCATTTGTACTGTGGCCACAGGAGGGACAGAGAAACCTGGAGATTCAGGTACTGCTGATTTAAGGCTCTGGCAAGGACATAGGCTGTTTCCATTTACATGTCATTGCCCAGAACTGGTCACATGTTCAGTCCAGCCAAGAGAGGGAAGGAAAGTGCACCCGGAAGTAAAGGAGCCCTTCACATTGGTACCTGGGTAAAGTCTAAGTGCTCGGGAACTTTTGACCACTGGTGAGTCATTTCTCTCTACTCTCCATGAATGTTGGTATCTTGACCCAGGTGTCAGCCATCTGAGACTTCCTGGGTTCTACACTTCTTAAGCACAGTACATGTATGTATATGTATGTATTTGTTAGAATAGTTTTAGGTTCACAGCAAAACTAAGCAGAAAGTACAGGGAGTTCCCATATACATTGCCCAGACACAGGCACTACCTTCCCCACTATCAATACCCAGCACCTAAGTGGTACGTTTCTTACAGTTGGTGAACCTACATTGACACATCACGGTCACCCAAAGTCCATAGTTTACACTGGGGTTCTTTCTTGGTGTTGCACATTCTATGGATTTGGACAAATGTACAATAGGTATTCACCATTGTAGCATCATACAGAGTATTTTCATCACTCAAAAATTCCTCTGTGCTCTGCCTATTCATCCCTTTCTCCCACCAACTCCTGGTGCCCACTAAGCTTTTTATTGTCTCCGTAGTTTTACTTGTCCAGAATGTCACATAGTTTGGAATTATACAGTATGTAGCCTTTTTAGATTGTCTTCTTTCACTTAGTAATATACATTTAAGATTCCTCCATCTCTGCGACTTGACAGCACATTTCTTTTTAGCATGGAATAATATCTCACTATCTGGATGTACCACAGTTTATTTATCCATTCACCTTGAAGGACATCACATTCATTTCCAAGTTTTGGCAATCATGAATAAACCACCATAAACATCTGTGTGCAGGTTTCTGTGCGGACACAAGTTTTCAACTCCTTTGGGTAAATACCAAGTGATGTCATTGCTGGATCATGTGGTAAGAGTATGTTTAGTTTTATAAACAAACAAACAGGCAGAAAACAAACCACTGACTGTCTCCAAAGGGTTTGTGTCATTTTGCATTTTCACCAGCAATGAAATAGAGTTCCTGTTGCTTCGCATCCTTGTCAGCATTTGGTCTTGTCAGTGTTTTGGATTTTGGCCATTGTAATAGGTGTACAGTAGTATCTCATTGTTTTAATTACATTTCCCTAATAACATATGATTTTGAGCATCTTCCATATCTTATTTTCCATCTATATATCTTCTTTGGTGAGATATCTGTTCATTTTTTAAAACAGTTATTTTCTTAATATTGAATTTGAAGAGTTCTTTGTATATTTGGGTAACCATTCTTTATTAGATATGTCTTTTGCAAATGTTTTCTCCCAGCTGTGGCTTGTTTTTAATATATATTTTTAAACTGACATAAAACCTCAATCTCCATGTGGCACTCAATATTACCATCAATGCCTCTGAAGATTTTTGGAAGTGGAGGTGCTTATATTTTTCTTAGTCACTTCTAGCTAGAATTTCCTGTGTCCAGTGAATCTTTGATCACTACTCTGAGGAAAGCAGGTGCAAACATGAAATGTAGCCTGCTTTTTCTTGTAATTCCTTTCATCTCCCACCCCTCTTTCTCTCCCTTCTACTTTCAAGCACTACTGATCCACTCAGGTTTGGGGCATGGGAGAGAGATTGCAGTATGATACCCCACGATGGTTTAAAGTGTAATAGCAGATATTACCATTCTTTTTTTTTTCCCTTTTCTTTCCAACTTTTATTTTAGGTTCGGGGGGGTACATGTGCATGTTTGTTACATGGGTAAATTGTGTCTTGCAGAGGTTCAGTGTACAGATAATTTTGTCACCCAGGTAATCAGCATAATGCCTGATAGGTAGTTTTTCAATCCTCGTTCTCTTCTCATCCTCTCCCCTTACATAGGCCCCAATGTCTATTGTTTCCTTTTTTGTGTCCATGTGCACTCAATGTTTAGCTTTTACAAGTAAGAGCTTACGATATTTGGTTTTCTGTTCCTGTGTTAATCTGCTTAGGATAATAGCCTCCAGCTCCATCTATGTTGCTGCAAAGGATGTGATTTCATTCTTTATGGCTGCATAGTATCCCATGGTGCATATTTACCATATTTTCTTTATCCAGGCCACCATTGATAGACATCTAGGTTGATTCTATGTCTTTGCTATTGCAAATAGTGCTGCAATAAACATGTGCATGCACGTGTCTTTATGGTAGAATGATTTATATTTTCTTTGGGAATATACCTAGTAATGGTATTGCTGGATCAAATGGCACCTCTATTTTAAGTTCTTTGAGAAATTTCCAGACTGCTTTCCATAGTACTCAATGTACTTTCCATAGTGGCTGGGCTAATGTAGAGCCCCACCAGCAGTGTATCAGCATTTCCTTTTCTCCACAACCTCGTCAGCATCTGTTATTTTTTGACTTTTTAATAATCGCCATTCAGACTGGTGTGAGACACTGTCTCATTGTGGTTTTGATTTGCATTTCCCTAACGATTAGTGATATTGAGCATTTTCTATATGCTTGTTTGCTGTGTGTATAACTTATTTTGGAAAGTGTCTGTCCAGATTCTTTGCACATTTTTTTGTGGGGTTGTTTGTATTTTGCTTGTTGATTTAAATTCCTTATAGATTCTGGATATTAGACCTTTATAGGATGCATAGTTTGCAAATATTTTTTCCCATTCAGTAGGTTGTCTGATTACTTTGTTGATAATTTATTTTGCTTTGCAAAAGCTCTTTAATTAGGCCCCACCTGTTAATGTTTGTTTTTGGTTGCAATTGTTTTTGAAGTCTTCATCATAAAGTCTTTGCCAGGGCAGATGTCCAGAATAGTATTTCTTAGGTTTTCTTCTATGGTTTTTATAGTTTTAGGTTTTACATTTAAGTCTTTAATCTATCTTGAGTTGATTTTTGTATATGGTGAAACGTAGGGATCCAGTTTCAATCTTCTGCATATGGCTAGCCAGTTTTCCCAGCACCATTTATGGAATCGGGAGTCCTTTACCCATGCTTGTTAGTGTCTTGTCGAAGATCAAATGCTTATCAGTGTGTGGCTTTATTTCTGGTTTCTCTAACGTGTTCCATTGGTCTATATGTCTGCTTTTGTACCAATACCATGCTATTTTAGTTACTGTAGCCTTGTAGTATACCTTGAAGTCAGGTAGTGTGATGCCTCCAGCTTTGTTCTTTCTGCTTAGGATTGCACTGGCTATTTGGGTGCTTTTCTTTGGTTCCAAATTAATTTTAGAATTTTTTTTCTAATTCTGAATATCATGATTGAAATTGTTCAGCCATACCCAGAACCTGGAATTCTCAGCCACCACCCTGTTTTTCTATCTCCATGTTGCATGTTGCACTTTTTGTACCTGGTTCCTCTCTCTTTTACGTCTTCTGAATAGTCTCCAGTCTCTGAATCTCTTGTTTAACCACCATTCTGATTATAAGTACAGAACAAATTTCTCTTATATCCTGATGCAGAGATATTCATTCAGTGCTTCCTTTGCTCTGGTCTCTCCTTTTAGAACATACTCTAGGGTCTGTCTTTTAATACTCAAATGGTCCATTATGCATTTCATTATAACATAATAAGTTTTAATAAATTTTTTCCCACTCAGAATTTCTACTGCTGACTTGGATATGCCCCTCCCTCACCTTTATAGAAGAATCCTGACAAATATGATATAAGGATAGAATTTTTTAAAGTGCAAAGTATAGAAAACAACATTCATGAATGAGCCTGTGTGACTAGCTTTGGGACTGGGAAGTGGTATTTCATTCATGATAGCCATTCATAAGCACACCTATTCATAGAAGAAAGCTCTCATCATAAAATCAGGTGTTCAACTTGTTTTAAGGACAGTTTACCCAGAAAGTCTTGCTAAGATCATCCAAAAGTCTACTACAAAGAACAAATGTTTGAAAATGTTGCAACTCGAAAGTGCCATTGAAGAGTCAGAACAAACTAGGGCCCCACTTCCCCCATGCCCGCTCCCTCCCTGGCAGCAAGGCCCTTGGCAGTTGACAGTGTTAGCAAGGGAAGCACATGGCAGAGCTTTTAGGTAGTGCTGCTGAAGATATCTATCTGTTAAGAATGTATTTCTGCCATTTTATGCGCTTTGCAGCTCTGGGAAGTTCTGGGGATTGCTTGAATATTTCATTATTGCTATTTTGTTTCTGTTTTGTTTTTTTAAGACAGGGTCCTGCTCTGTCACTCAGGCTGGAGTACAGTGGTGGATCTTCGCTCACTGCAGCCTCGACCTCCTGGGCTTCGAGTGATCCTCCCATCTCTGCCTTCCGAGTAGTGCTATTTCTTCTTAATGTTTGTATCAGTTGGTTGATTACTAGTCGTGAATAGTAATATTTCTTTTTCTTTCTCTTTCAACAGGCTGTAGTGCTGTGCTGGGTACTGTGAAGTGTGTTTACTCTTAAGTATATTTAGGAATCCAAGGAGATACTATTTTGGATTTTCTATAAACTAATTTCATTTAACTCTCTCCAAGTAAAATCAACAGTTTCTTTCTATTCTACCACAGTTTGTTTCTCTTGAACTCTTTTTTCTACTTCTAACCCTTTCCCTGGCTCCTTTTCCTTCATCTTTTTTTCTAAGATGCTTGGGAAGGTTGGCTTGGAGTTTCTTCACCTCTGTGGCCAGAATGGGGTACGAGACTCCATGTCTTCAGTCCCCTTACAACTTAATCTCCTTCTTCAAAAATCAGAGACACTGCCTAGAATTACATGAAGTCTTCACTGTTGGTGACATAATTTAAGATGCTGTGAGAAGAGAACTAGAATATTTGACACCTTGTAGTTGAATAATCCAATAAATCATTGAGTATTTATTGGATGTTTTTACCACTAGGGTAAATATTTTGTCCTTAGTCAAGTTTGAGTTGGGATTTTAAGACAAGAATGTGCATATTTTTCCCATTCTGTTGCTGTACCCTGCAATATGTGGGGAGGAATTGGAAGGGGAGGCAGACTGGGTTGAAAAAAGGTGGAGAAGCATGTAAAGAATGGGGTTTATCTGTATTTATTGAGCTTTACTTTTTTAAGCCTTTTAAGGAAGAGTGGAAAGAAATTAGCGATAGTAACAATAGTAAATTATTTAAGTGTCTAGTATGTAACAAGCACAGCATTAGCCTATACAAGCTATCGCATGCAATTTGAGAAGTTAAAGAACAAGGGCTGTTAAGATTGATACAGAGGGAGCAGGCTTACCTAGGCTGCTGCTGCAGAGAACAGAAGAACAGAATTGGTGGATGGAACTTATATTAAGAATATGAATAAATTTTTAAGCAGTTATCTTTGCCTGATAATTGCTGGGCTTCCCTGGAGGCAAGTGATCTTTTGGCTACAGATTTAGAGGTTTGTCCTAAGGACTGCTAACGAAACAAGCCAGGCATCAGACATTATCATCCTCTAAAAAACATTGTTTTAAAAGGTATTGCTTAAGTTTCATTGTCAATCGAGCCATGGTAGAGAATGTGCTGAGGGAAAGCCCCAAGCACACACAAAGGCCTTTGCCCTCTGGAAACTCTCAGGTCAGGAGGCTAACCCCGAGATAGAGGGCATCATTCATTACTTCTGTCATATTTCCATTATAGATTTGTGAAGCCAGTCATGGAGTTCATTTAATCCAGGTGGGGTGGGGGGTTATTCCCTCTCTCAGAATTGGAACAGTCTTCCTAGGACTGAACAGTGGGAGAGAGGAGCATTCTCTAGGAATTGATGGGCAGGTAGAGGCCTGTGGATCTATTGTGTGAGGAGGCCCAGGGATGGAAGTAAGAGAATGAGATCAGCACTGTCTTAGACCCAGACTAGACGGCTCCTCACCTTAGCCCTCTACTTTTAGGGGCCTGCTTCAGCCATCTTCTGACTGCTTCTCTTTTTTTTTTTTTTTTTTTGTCAGAGTCTCGCTCTGTCCCCCAGGCTGGAGTGCAGTGGCACGATCTCGGCTCACTGCAAGCTCCGTCTCCTGGGTTCAGGCCATTCTCCTGCCTCAGCCTCCCGAGTAGGTGGGACTATAGGCGCCTGCCACCGCACCCGGCTAATTTTTTGTATTTTTAGTAGAGATGGGGTTTCACCGTGGTCTCGATCTCCTGACCTTGTGATCTGCCCGCCTCGGCCTCCCAAAGTGCTGGGATTACAGGCGTGAGCCACTGCTCCCGGCCCTGACTGCTTCTCTATGCAAGGTGAGGCATCCACAGGATGAAGGACGAGTGCCCACTCTGAGCTCATACCTCTCCACTCCCACTTTCTAGTGTATGCTCTGAGTTCAACAACCCAGAATTCTTGAGTTTCCAGGTCTGGCATCACCTTTTTCCTAAGTCAGGCCTCCAGAAGTTGGAAGACACACAAAGTCTGCATGCTGGCTACAGGGCAGCTGTTTGTAGAGGGCATATTTGGAGCTTGGGTGTGTGGGCTGGAGCATCTGCATGTGTGGGAGGCTTGTGCTGTGCAGGACATAGCCATGCTGGAGAGGGAAGAAGAGGCAGGATGGAACCCTGGGATTAACTCCATACCTCTTTGTCCAGTGCAGAGGTCTAAGGAGTGTGAGAATTCGAAATGTGAAACTGGCCCTCTAGGTTGATTTGAAGGTATTTATGAGGCATGAGGATACAAAATATTTTATTTAATATGTGAGTATTTTAATATGTTAGCTTGATATATGCTAGACCTGGAGTGTGTGGTCTCCATTTGTACTGTGGCTCTAGGCATGCCAGTGTTGTCTCTCCTCCTTAAGGTTATTGTTGAGGATTTTCTTTTAGATGTCATTGTTCATGGGGCAGAGGAGAAAGGCAGTGGAGATCTGGCTGCCTCTTTCCACTGCATTCATCAGACTCACTCTAATCAAAATGCAATAAAAATCCTAACAAATAAGGCTGAGCGCAAGGAATTGTTTCTCAATGGGTTTGGTTTGTCACGAGGTGCCCGTCATATTTTGTGATATGCTGCTCATGTTCCCTAATTCCCCTAACCCTCTCTGATAGAGAAGGAAAACTTTTTAGAAGGATGAGTTGCAAGAGAGATCTGCCTATCTGCATCCTTCCATGTTACACACACACACACGCACATATGCGCGCACAAACACACACACACACGTTGGTGAGCTTCCTTTTCTTCCCTTTCTTTAAACTTGGGAGGCTTTACAGAGGCTTTTCTTCCACCTGTTTGCATCAGCTACATAAGGGGCTTGCAGTGAGAGTTGCTATGGCACATCTTTGCAGATAACAGGAGTTGGCAGGTGTTTTTTAATTAAAGAAATTCAGGTTATGAAAAAGATGTCATGGGTAGAGAGAATGGGAACTTGCCAGCCACAAACCCCTGCTCATGCTCACTCAGCCCTGGCTTGCGGCATCTGCCTCTGGATTCCACAAAATGCCATTGTCAGGAGAGGAAGGGAATAAGGAGCAGATGTAGGTATCAGGATGCTGCCAGCACCTGATTGTCTACCATTTGGGGTATGAGGCCAAAACGTGAATGATCTCTACATCCGTAGCGAGCACAAAGTAACACTGTAGCCAAATGTTTTGACTTCCTTCTTTCACAAACTACCCATTGGAGCTTTTCAGGCCTTTGAGTCTTCTTCTTGACTCTTCTTCCCTGTCTTTCTGGCCAATGACAGCAATGGAAATCATGTACTGTTAAAATAAGTTTAGACTGAAGCTGCCTTCTGACATGTTTTAAGTTTGGCCTAAAAGTTTCTCCATACATAGTGGACTGCACCCTAACTGGATGTGTAAACAGACTGTAACCTATTCTTGTGCCAATCACTGAGTTTTAGCCAATCAAAGGTGGCCCACTTTTTAAGCCATGTTAAATAAGGCAAACACGGAGCTGTAACCAATCTGGCTGTTTCTGTACCTTGCTTCTGTTTTCTGTACATCACTATCCTTGTTCTGTCCATAAATCTTTTAAACAATGCAGTAGCTCCAGAGTCTCTCTAAACATATTGCAGTTCAAGAGGCTGCCTGATTCTTGAATCTTTCTTTGATCAATTAAACTCTGCTAAATGTAATTAGTCTCATTTTTTCTTTTAACAGTACAAAGAACAGAGAAGCACATATCTTCAAGTCCTGTACTTCTAGGAAACTCTCTCTGGTTGATATAGCCAGCAAAACCATCAAATTGAAATCTTCACAGGAAAGTTGGATGCCCTCTAGCTTCATCCTTCACTTTGCCATTGAGGAAACAGAGCACAGGGGAAGGAATTGACTTGCTCAAGGTCTCCCACTGAATTAGCGACCGAGCTTGGTCTAGAACCAGCTCTCCTGACTCCTGGCCACCACACTGCCCAGTGGGGACCCTTTGTTCTGAAGCTTGGATAGCCCTTTGGAACCATGCAAATTAGCATTTGATTGAATGTTGTCCTTTGTCAGCCCTCCTGTGTTAGTATCTTGTTATATGCCCAACAAAAGTTTAAGTGTGACTGTGAGGGCCACAACATTTAAGTGCGTACAGAAGTCAGTTAGATAAAATAAATTGGCAAATGAACCAGTTGAAAACAGTGGAGAATGATAGGACCTGTAACATACTATAAGATACATGCCTCACCTGAAGGCGTTTAAATGATACATGCCTCACCTGAAGGCATTTAAATAAGAACAAAATTTGGACACTATGCTGGCCAAAAAAACATCTGTAGGACACAGTTGGCTTTTGTACTGCAACCTTCGCCCGAGGGCTTGGGACTTTAGTATTGTCTAGGCATATAGATCAGCACTGTTGGATGGAAAAATAATGCAAGCCTATTCTATATGTAATTTAATTTTTTTATAGTGACCACATTAAAAAGTAAACACAATCAGGTAAAATTAATTTTAATAATATATTTTACTTAACCCATTATTCCAAAATACCATTTCAATATGGAATCAATATAAAAATTATTAATGAGCTGTTTTACATACTTAGGCTTTTTTTCATACTAAGTCTTTGAAATCCAATGTGTATGTTATAGCAGGTATTTTACTTCATCCTTCTTATAAGTTACTTATAGTATTTCATGGATGCTGACAGAAGAAATGATGAAACTCTTGGTTCAGAGATAAAGGACTTTGTTACTCATGACACAGCAAGCAACATGAACATCGACATGTGTGCTTTAGTTCCCCTGGTCTCCTGTAATAGGCAAAATTCTAAATGGCCCCAATGATTCCCAGCCCCTGATACACACCTACCTTCTTCCAATTATTTAATCAAATGCTGCTGTAAAGGAATTTTTCAGATATAATTAAGATCTCAAGTCAGGTAACCTTAAAATAGGGAGATTAAGTAGATGAGCCTGACCTATTCACCTGGCCCCTTTAAACCTGGGTTTAGAGGTCAGAGACAGAGAAATCAGAAAGATTAAAAATGTGGCAGAGAGTTGACAATACGAAATTCTCCATTTCTTACTGTCAAAGAAGACATGGCGTCTTTGACATGGAGGGGACCATGTAGCAAGGAATGCAGGTGGCCTCTCTGAGCTGAGTGTGGACCCTGCTGACAGCCAGTAAGGAAAACGGGGACCTTGGATATACAATTATAAGGAATTAAATTCTGCCAACAACCTGTGTGATTGTGAAAGTAAATTTTTTCCCAGAGCCTACGTATGAGAACACCGCCTGGCAATATTTTAATTTTAGCCTTTGAGACCCTGAGTAGGGAACTCTGCCTGGCCTTGTGACTGACTATGTGACTATGACCTAATAAATGAGTGTCATTTTAAGCTGCCAATTTTGTGATAATTTGTTACTCTGTGATAGAAAACGAATGTAACTCCCCCCACCAAATCTCAGGAGGATGATGTAAAGGGCCCGGATGAATGTGGCACATGAGGTGGATTTGTGTCACAGTCGGGGGAACACTGAGCTTGTGTAACTCACCCTTTCATAGTAAGCAGTGGGCAAGCCTGCTTTTTGCGCTAAATGGAGATACTAGCTCATCCTTCCATGTTGCTACCACATTGTACAGCATAGCTGCAGAAGGTACCAAATAAATTAAGTACCTTCTTAAGAGGTAAGAGGTTGATTGGAAAATAGAGAGTTGGGCTCTATGGTCCCTCATTAATATGATTGATGCCTTTCCTTGAAATTTATAAACTGGCAATGAAAGAGAGGTTAGTTGATTAGGGGCCTACATATAGGATTACCTCAGAGCAGGGTCTGGTCACTAGTCTCAAATATATGTGTACTCCAGAGTATTATCTGCTAAAGCAGTGTTTCTCAACATTTTTATCCCCATGACTCCCCTTTATAGAGCCTTTGAATAATTTTTTCCCAAATTGTGTCCCCTTCCCATGAAATTTTATACCACAGATATACTGTATATCTATTTATGTGCTGTGGTTCTTTGGAAAGCCATAAACCATTGTAATAGCTGATTTTTTTTTGACCTTCCAACTACGCTGAACCAAATTTTGCCCTCTTGGGGTAATATTACCCCCATTGAGAATGGATGTTCTAGAGTCATATTTACCAAACTCACCAGAAGCAGGCTGATATTTTAGTTAAGGTGGAATTCCTTCCTATGTCATTTATACAGTGATGCCCTCTGGTATGTCAGGTGTTCAGAGCAAAGGGATGTTAGGTGTATGCAGATGAGGGTACAGAGAGCTGGGCTGCCTTACCACCACTGCCCTGAGTCCAAGCTGTGCACAATGTGCCACTCTCCTCTCTTTTCTGGGATCAGTGCCCTTTTCTTTGGGGTCAACTTCGGACAAACAGTGAAGCATTTTGGGTATTTGGGTCCCCTTCACTCACCCATTAATACATACCCAGCCCCACTGAGCAGCTCCTTTTCTCTAAAATATTTTTGAGAGCAGATAGCCCAATTCAGCTTTGAGAGAGTTACTTTGTCCTTTGGAACAGCGAAAGGGAAACTCTACCTGGATATGTCTACCCCAGGAATAATATAAAATATAATAAGCCAAACTTTCCAGACGAAAGTACTTTTAAATTCCTGGAGGTCAGTTGTTGGGAGTACAAGCCCAGTAGAGTCAAGGTTGAATGACATCAAAGGATATCATTCAATATCCTTTGAGGCCAGATTCCTTCTTTCTGTTGTAGAGCCACTAATTTTAACTTTGACCTTGAGCAGCATCTATAAAATGCTAGCTGTTGGTAAAATGAAGAACTGGGCTTGGCGATGTCAATTAGTTGGATGAAGACTAGTATTGTTAAAGGTCTTATGCTCTGTCTTGGGATGTGTTATGCAGTTTACTTAGAAGTATGCTTTTGAGGCCAGGTGTGGTGGCTCATGTCTGTAATCCCAGCACTTTGGGAGGCCAAGGCAGGTGGATCACGAGGTCAGGAGATGGAGACCAATCTGGCTAACACAGTGAAACCCCGTCTCTACTGAAAACACAAAAAATTAGCCGGGCGTGTTGGTGGGCGCCTGTAGTCCCAGCTACTCAGGAGGCTGAGGCAGGAGAATGGTGTGAAGCCAGGAGGCAGAGCTTGCAGTGAGCTGAGATCATGCCACTGCACTCCAGCCTGGGCGACAGAGTGAGATACCATCTCAAAAAAAAAAAAAAAAAAAAAAAGCATGCTTTTGATATCATCAAAGACTTTTTGTAATGAACTTTTAATTTATTTGTATAATGGTCAGGGCATTTGATCTATTTGATACCCAGTTTTAG
The DNA here is from genome assembly GCF_000951045.1 of Mandrillus leucophaeus. Taxonomy (NCBI): domain Eukaryota; kingdom Metazoa; phylum Chordata; class Mammalia; order Primates; family Cercopithecidae; genus Mandrillus; species Mandrillus leucophaeus. The sequence continues at coordinate 786,265 of NW_012105399.1, forward strand.
TATTGAAATTTGCTTTGCAGCCCAGCATATGATCAAGTTTTATCAGTGCTTTATATGTGCTTAAAAATAATATATTCTATGAAATTTCCTGAAAAGTTCTGTTTCATAGAGACAGTCTCACTCTGTCACCCTGGCTTGGGTACAGTAGTGCAATGAGAGCTCATTGTAATCCTGAACTCCTGGGCACAGGTGATCCTCCCACCTCAGCTTTCTAAGTAGCTATGACCACAAGTGCATGCCACCATACCTAGATAAGTTTTAAATTTTTTTACAGAGACAAGGTCTCACTATGTTGCCCAGGCTGGTCTTGAACTCCTGGTCTGAAGGGGTCCTCTTGCCTCGGCCTCCCAAAGTGCTGGGATTACAGATGTGAGCCACCATGGCTTGCCCTGAAAAGTTCTTTATATGTCTTTAAAGTTTGTTAATAGTGTTGTTGAATCTTCTATATCTTTATTCATTTTTCTGTCTGCCTGATTTACTCCTTGAAAGAAATATACTACCTCTTACCATATTGCTGGATTTGTCAATTTCTCTTTGAAAGTCCATTAATTTTGTTTCACGTATTTCAGAGTTATGTTATTATGTGTATAGGCATTTGCAATTGTCTTATTTTCCTGATAAATTGTTCTTTTTAACATTATAAAAAGCCCCTCTTTAATAATTCTTAAAGTCTATTTCATCTGATATCAATGTGGTGACATCAAGTTTCTACCAGTTGATATATACCTACTATATCTTTTTTCCATTCTTTTACTTTAATATTTTATGCTGCTATAGTTTAGCCACATCTTTTGTACAGATTATATATCTGATTTTTTAAAAAGCAATAAGAAAATCTCTGTCTTTTACTTTGGAATTTTAGTTCACTTATATTTATTACAATTGCTGATACATTTAGATTTATTCCTCCAAAGAGTTTGTGTTTCCCACTTGTTGTGGTTAAACTGGTTAAACTTTTTTTTCTTTTACTCTTCATTCTGACTTTATTTGGAGTTGATAAAACTATTTTCTCTATACTAATGATTTTAAGGTTTTTCATTTTACCTCTGTTCTTTAGAAATAAATGTAACATTATATCATAAAGACTTGACTTGGAAAATACTATCTAGGATTGTGTTGTACATTTCCAGGGAGTACCAGTCATGTTTCTAGATTGTTAAGGAGTAAGGCCTTGAGTTCTACCTGCCTTCAAAAAATACAAGAAGCTTAAAACATTTTAATTCTGATCATTTCTTTCCATCTTCATATGGTTGGCCAGTATTTTCATTGCTCTTTAGTTTTATACACTCAATTAATTATTATTTTTATAATTATTCCTACTGCAATTTTTCATTTATATTTACTGATAAGTTTACCAATTTCTTTGCTTACCATTTATTTACTCATACATTAACCAAGTTTTTTTGCTTTTTTTTTTTTTTTTGTATTTTGCTTTTTCTTTCTGGATTCAATTTTCTCTTTGAGGGAAAGTATCATAATAGTTCTTGCATTTATTACTGTTAGTAATAAATTCTCAGATTTTGATTGTCTGAAAAAGTCTTAACTTACCTATATGTTACATATTTTCTCCTATATGTGTTGTATAAAATATAACACAAAATCATTTTTAGTCATTATTGTGCCTTCACTCTTAAATGATAGGTTAACTGGGTATAAAATTCTGGGTACACAGGCATATTTTTTCTCAGCACTTTGAAGATGTTAGTGTTTGTTGTTAATTTATTGCTTCCTAGCTCTGAAACCATCCTTCTTTGCCACACTTTGTGATATTGGACCTAAACTCTGTAGATTACATTTCTCTCTTGACAGATGGCTTAGTGTTAGGTTCTGCCAATAGAGGGCACAAGAGGGACACTGAAAGCCTGGGAAAAGAAGGCAGAGGGAACTTTGTTCCTTCTGGTGTTCTGTTTTATAGTTCAGCAATGAGCAGATCAGGGTGTAGGTGTCTTGCTCATTTGTGGTCTCCTTCAGTCAGTTTCTTTGTTGCCACATTGGAAAGTGGCTCTCAGCTCTCATAGCTCGGTAGTGGTCAGTTTGTCACCATATCAACAGGCACCATGTTCCTATGACAACTACCCCTTTTCCTCAGAGGTCTAAATTTCAACTTTGCAGGATCCCCTCCTCTGAGATTTTTAAGTTTCTTCTTGTTCACTTTTCTCTCAGTCCAAAGGTTAGTAATTTCTTTCTGTGGTTCCTACCTCCCTATACCTTATGGTTTGCTTTGCCCAGTTTGATGGTTAACAACCTTTTATTAGTTAAAAATTCACCATAATAATTTTTTCGTGTTTAAGTTACTGATATGGCTTTAGTCTCCATACTGGACCCTGACTGATGAAATATTACTTTCTTGTTTTCTGTTTTATCGTGTTGCTGTTCAAAAGTGTGTTGTCAGCAAAAGTTGTTAATAGACACTTCATAAAGCAAGACATATGACTGGCCAATAAGTCCATTAAAAAGGTGTTCAACATTACTAGTCATGAAAGAAATTTAAATTTAAAACACAGTGACGTACTATTAAACTTCCACCAGAATGATTAAATTTTGTTTTTAATAGTGAATGTTGGCAAAGATGTGTAACAACAGAAATTCATATATTAGAAATGTAAAATCATGTAACAAATTTGGAGAGAGGGATCAGTCTCTTATAAATGTACACCTACCCCATGACTTAGCAGTTCTACTCTTAGGTATTTAGTAAGAGAAACAAAAAAATACATTCACAAAAAGACTTGTTCAAGAAAGTTCACAGTATCTTTATTGACAATGTCCTTACAGTAGAAAAAGGCCAGATGTCAACCAGTAGGATGGATGAATAAATTGGTGTGCTCATATAATGGAAAAGTACTCAACAATAAAAAGGGATGAACTACTGGTACGTGTAACACCATGGATGAATCTCAAAATCAGTATACTAAGTGAAAGAAGTCTTACACAAAAACGTAGAATTCCATTTATGTGCAACTCTAGAGCAATAAAACTAATCTACAGTGGAAAAACTTTAGAATAGTAGTTGACTTTGAAGGGAATAGGGATGGATTTTGACTAGAAAGGGACACAAGGGAATTTTCTGTGGATGATGGTACTACTTTATATGTGATATGTGTTTGAGTTGCATACCAATGTACACTTATGATTAGTATATTTCATTGCATGCAAATTTGATATAAAAAGAAAACATCTCAAAGAAATATTGAGCTTCATTAATTAAATCCTTGCTGAAAGATTTAAGAAAAAGTGTAGGCTGGGTGCGGTGGCTCATGCCTGTAATCCCAGCACTTTGGGAGGCCGAGGAGGGCAGATCACCTGAGGTCGGGAGTTCAAGACCCGCCTGACCAACATGGAGAAACCCTGTCTCTACTAAAAATACAAAATTAGCCAGGCGTGGTGGCACATGCCTGTAATCCCAGCTATTCAGGAGGCTGAAGCAGGAGAATCACTTGAACCTGGGAGGCAGAGGTTGCAGTGAGCCGAGATCATGCCATTGCACTCCAGCCTGGGCAACAAGAGTGAACCTCCGTCTCAAAAAAAAAAAAAAAAAAAAAAGAAAAAGAAAAAGAGAGAGAGAAAGTGTAGAAATGTGTGTAATTTGCTGTGAAACGCACACACACAAACACCCCAAATAACAGAGCAACAAGAAAAGCAAATGAGAGATTGTTGGTTGAATGCAGAGATGGATAGATATGTGATAAAGCAAATACAATGAAATGGAGTAAAATGTTATTGGCAGTACATACATAGTGTTTATACAAGTGTTCACTATGAAATTCTGTCAACTCTGCTCTGTGTTTGAAAACTTTAAAATAAAATTTTGGGAAAAAAGAACTGCTGCCAGTCTAACAATTATTCCTTTTTAAAAAGTAACCTGTACTTTATCCATGGTTTTATTGAACATGTTTTCTTTGTTTTTTTGTATTCTGAACTTTCACTGACATGTATTTAGGTAGACTTTTAATGCTCTCAGCACTCATAAGGTTACTCCTTTTTCAATTCTTGGAACTTCTCAGCCCTTATTTTATTTTACTTTTTTGGATATTGCCTTTTTTCTCTTCTGGATTTTCTACTAACTCTGTGTGAAATTTCTCAACCTATCATTCTCATATTTTACTCTCTTTCTTCGCATTTCTTTGCCTTGCTGTTCTGCAATTTGGGTGCCCTCAATTTGTGTTACAATTTGGGTACCTTCAGATCTTTCATTCCTCAGATTTTTCAGTTTACTGACTCTCTCTTCAGCTATGTCTAGTCTGTTGGTTAATCTATGACTATTTTTTAAAAATTTCTGGAAATTCTCTTTAATTCCTTTCTCAGTAAAGTTGTCATTTAATTGTGTTGTCTTTTTGATTCTTTTAAATGTTTAATCATTTTAAACATTTATTTTTAGCTGAATTCTGTTAGTTTATTTTAAGTAGATGTTATCGGGAGTTAAAATTCTGCTATTTGCTGTGTCTGCTGACTCTTCTGCTCATTGTGGATTGCTTCCTTGTGTGCTCTTTTTTTAAATTTGGATTGTAATGTATGGTTGGTGGACATTTATCTGAAGGACTCCTCTAGCTTGAGAAACATTATTTCCCTTCAGAGAATTTTTTTTGTTTGTTTTTATCAGGCACATCAAGGTAATGGGTCCTAGTAACTTTTTATATTAATTTCTAGAACATGCATCTAGAGTAAAGTTGAACTCAAGCCCATATGAAGTCATACCTGTGATCATGTATTATCAGAAGAGACTATTTTTTTTTCCTCATCCAGAGCCTAGTATGAGACAGCTAAGCTTTTTGATCATCTTTCTGAGTTTGAGTGTGAATTGTGAATATTTCATCCTTCATCTAAGGAAGTGCTGCAAAGCTTCTGGCTTTATATTGGGGGGAAATGAGATGTGCATTTCACTTCTTTGTATCATGTGGGCTCAAGACCTAATGTCCCGACTCTATGTGGACATTTACACTTAAGCCCTTACATGACACAATCCGGCAGCTCTCCCACAGGTAGCTGCAGTATCAGCTCTGGGGTTCCTCTCTAGTTTTCAGTTCTCCCTTTGTTTTGGGTCTCTGGAAATTTCCCTCACTTTCCAATTATTGCTTTTAAAAGAAGGTTCATTATAACCTATTCAGCATTTTCTGGTTGTTTAATATTTGGAGGGTCTTGAAGTAATCTGATCTCACACAATACCAGAAATGAAGGTTGTATTAGGCATTTCACTTGGATTATTGTATTAATTCTTCACAACCCTGTAATATATGTATTATTATTGCAGGAAATCCAGCTGTAGAGGGATTAGCAGCTTCTCCAGGTCTCACCAGCCAGTAAGTGTAACGGAGTTTGGGATTCTCCCAACGTTTGAATGATTCTAATGTTTAGGCTTTTGTTCCCTTGTCTTGCAAGGCTAGAGAAACCCATCCCTGGCCTGGGAAAGTTATTCTACCTGGGTCAATAATGTCAGTAAACTTGTCCTGTAATAACCTCATTTCTGGGTATGTCTTTGAGGGGGCTTTTGGGTTTCTCCAGTTGCCTGTCAGGTCCAGCTTGTGGACTGGCTGGAAGAACAGCATTTGATGTCCTATATGGGACCACTACCAAGTGACACTCTGATAGCTGACAAGAATACTCATCCACAGGAACACGGGACTCCTCTATTTCATGCTGATTTTTGACTAAGTTTTACTTAAGTCACTTGCTCTTAATAATAAATCTGAAAAATGATGAGCCTTCTATTTGACTGTGAAGATAGAGTAACCAGTTGCTCTGGTTTGCCTAGGATAAGGTATTTCCTGAGACATGGGACTTTCAGTGCTAGAACTGGGAAAATTCTGGGCAAACTAGGATGTTATTTGCTCTGCAGATCGCTCTGGGGTGTCATTAACCAGATCAGTGCCAGTCTTTTCAATGGGAGGCTGGACTATCCTCTGGTTTCCAGATTTCCCCGGAGATGAAAGGAAGGGAGCTTAATGGTGAGAAGAGGAGTACAGAGGACAGAAGATTCATTTCAAGGACATATGGAATAAAGTAAAACTTCATCAAGTATTTCCCAGCTGCTCCTAGTTATACTCCAATAGAAGATGGAGCAGCTTAGGAGGGGACAAAGAGTCAGACCAACAGGTAAGGGAACTACCATTTATAGAGCATGTTCTCCAGGGCCAGGTATTTGGTTAGATTCTTCATTTTTTTTTTTTTTTTTGAGACGGAGTCTCGCTCTGTTGCCCGGGCTGGAGTGCAGTGGCCGGATCTCAGCTCACTGCAAGCTCCGCCTCCCGGGTTCACGCCATTCTCCTGCCTCAGCCTCCCGAGTAGCTGGGACTACAGGCGCCCGCCACCTCGCCTGGCTAGTTTTTTGTATTTTTTAGTAGAGACGGGGTTTCACCATGTTAGCCAGGATGGCCTCGATCTCCTGACCTCGTGATCTGCCCGTCTCAGCCTCCCAAAGTGCTGGGATTACAGGCTTGAGCCACCGCGCCCGGCTTTGGTTAGATTCTTAGTCTGTCTCGTACCATTTAACTGTAGCTCTCTGCAGTAGACAATATCATGCCCATTTTAAAGAGGTGGAAACAAAAGCCTTGCAAGATTGTCACTTGCTCGGTGTTACAGGTTAGCAAATAATGATACCTGAATTCAAACCCAGAGGGGCCTGACTCCAAAGCTGGGACTTTTTCTCCTTGACTGTGGTAAGGAAACAGGGACTTATGCTCCATATTCAAGTGCTGATTTAGGGAATCGTGAGTCAAGGAGAAAAGATGGAAAAGAGGCAGACTCTGCAAATTGTCCTGGACCTTGCCAACAATTACAAGTGGGAAGTAACAGCCATGGCCACTGTTGTAGCAGCACCATCAGGCCTGAGAGATCCAGGGAAGTGGGAAGGAGAGCACAGAGTGCCCTCAACCAGCACCTAACTCTCTTTCCCCACTCCCCAGTATACTTTTTCCCACTGTAGCATTTGGGTGGAGTGGTCAGGGACTCTGGGCTTGGGAATAAAGTTTTCACTTCCCTTTGGCTGTGCTTTTCCTAGGTACTCAGGCAGGCAGTCTCAGTCATTCGATGCCTGGGTCTTTGCTCCTTGCTGTTGGGTGCCTTGCTGACTGGTCTAAGGTTGTGAGCTAAAACCTAGTGAGTCTTAGCTCTACCTTAGGTCTGTCATGTTTCCACTTGCTCATCTTCAGAAAAATAGCCTTCCCATTGCCTGTCTGTTGCATCGTAAATGCTGTTTCAATATTAAGCATTATTAGGGCATCCTTGCCTAACAAACACATCCTAAGGATCCAGTGATCAAGGCTGCTTTTAAAGGCCTCTCCTAATATTTACTTACCCAGCTTCCTTCTATACTCTTAGCTGTGTTTTTCTGAAACAGCTGCATCCAGAACAGAAGGCTCTTTTGTGTAAACTCGTAAGTCACCTGTACTTATTTTGTGTATCCAGGGCTGTTATGCTCGGCAGCAAGCTATTTTTTTTTCAATAGGAGTTAGTGTTTGATATAATAGATTATTACATGTTCAGCATATAAATGACTAGGTCTTGAGAAACAAGAAATGAGTAATTTTACTCTGAGGTAATATAACAGCTACTGTGGAGTCACTAAAATCAAGTAAATAGATCATTTGTGGTCAGGGCAGAAACATGGAATTACTACCTGAACAGCATTCAGCCATCATTCCCTCATTTAATCGTTCAACAAACAGGTATTGAGAACTTGAGGTGAGTTTGAGACGTTTTCTAAGTGTTGGGCAGGGCTACAAAGAAATCTAAAGCATACTGCCTCAAGGAGATCAAAGACTTCACCCAAATCCTTTCCATAGGAAGTTAATTGAAGTCATTGTGCTCTTTGATTGGTACATGTAAGAGCAAGGGAAGTGGCTCTCTTAGAAAGCAACTGGACTTGGAGCCAGGAATGCGAGGGGTAACCTGTACAGTTTTGCTTAGGAGGGTGTGGAGTAAGGAAGAGAAGGTAACACTGTTCAAACCCTGGCGACTTTATCCAAGAAGGCTAGTTACGACGCAGAGCTGGGGAGCCTGTGTGTGTAGGAAACTCAGCTCTGTCACTTAGCTGAATGATTTGGGGCAAATTACTAAATCTCATTGAGTTCCAGTTCTCTTATTTGCCAAAAGGGATAATCATAGTATTAACCTTAGGGTTATTGTAAAGATTAAGTGAGATTGTGTATGTGAAATGCCTGACATGCTGTAATCACTCAAAAAAAGAAAGAGTTGGGTGCCACTGACCAAAGGGAGCATTCCACTCTGCTCAGAAGACCAAAGCTCTGAGGGTCTAATTCTGCCCTTGTTACTGACCCATGCCCCAACTGAAAAACAGACCCATTTCCTCATGGTTCCTGAAGAAGCATCCACTTTTGCAGGAGAGTTGTAGCAATCATGGCATTCTATGTCCAGGATAGAAGAACATGTGCTACCAGTTTTTTTAATCCCCCCTGGGAAACACTTCATTCTTTGCCAGTGAGGAACTTTTCATTTCCTCTATAATTGAAACAGGACCTCTGGGTCATTGGGTGAGTCTCATCTGGCTTGTGAGTCACCCAGAGCAGTTGTCCACTTTTTATCAAATGAGTCAGGAATGTATTGACCCAGGTCAAATGGTGTGGAGGGTGAGAAATTATCTAATGAATCTGAACAACCCAGCCCTACCCTCGCACCACTTCAGGGACACAACACCCTTCCACATTGATCCCATCTCCTCTTCCTTGTCACCGTGAAGCCAGCCTAACCAGAAGGGGCAGACCAAATTGGACTTCTTTTATTCCAGCACCAGTGAGTAAAACATGCTATGAAATATCTCTTTATGTCAGAAACCAAAGTTAGAATAATGTCATACTCTGATAATTAATACTATCAGGCTTGACATCAGAATATGTTAAATAAATCAGTCTTTAAATGCATATGTGTCTCTCAATTATAGGTTTTTGGTTTAATAATTGCTTTACCAAAGAGATGAATTGCCTCAATATTCTGCTTGCTTTTGCCTGTACAGATGTGGCCTTTATAGACAAATATTAAATAGAAATACCTTTTTCTTCCCTGTCTCTATCTGTAAAATGGAGAATTTTTTTTTGGAATGATATTTAAAGGAACTTGCGAGACTGATTTGACTCGACTGATTTTTATTGGGTATCTTCTCAGCATAGGGAACAGAGCCAGCCACTGAAGGGGACACAGAAACAGCTTTGCCAGTCCCTGCCTTTAGGGAACTTACATCTGGGAAGGGAAGGGGCTATGATAGGTCTGGGGGCAATAAGAGGTGGAGAGGGCCTTGAGTTGTCAGCATTCTCAAAACACCTTGTAGATGGCTGGGTCTTGGGAAGCAGAGAGGAGATAGGGTAGAGCTTTCTGGGTCAAGCACATGGCACGGATGGGGAAGGATATAAGGAAAGAAGGGGCCTCAGAGATGGCCACTCCCCAGGCTTTCTTAGGGACCTCAGTGCAAATAGTTCCCTGGATGTTTACAATCTCTGTGTCCCTTTTGCTCACTTCTCAGCAGCTCAGTCTGGCTAATAAGTGATGAAGCCATATTTGTAAGGTTTGTTTGCTGGACTCCAAAGCTGATGCATCTGGGCATCACACCACAGTTCTTAGACTTAGGGCAGAGCAGAGTTACTGGAGGCACTTGTGAGATGCAGAATTCAAAATGTCACTTTAGGTCCTAACTAGTACCTCAGGGTTGAAGCCTGGGGCAGTGCTCCCCAAACCTTATGAGCACCCGAGCCATGAGGATCTCGCTAAAATGCCATTTTGGATTCAGTGGGTCTGAAGGAGGGCCTGAGATTCTGTATTTCTTACAAGCTCCAGAGAATGCTGATGCTGCTGGGCCTTGAACCACTCTTAGAGTCACATGGCCTTGGGGTTTCTGAATTTCTCCAGAGGTTGAGCATCGCTGCACTGATTTCTGTGACGTTTCGTTTAGGCTTCCCTAGATATGGATAACATCATCTTGAGGGGATGCAGAGAGGCAAGACAAAATCAGGATGGGGCTGGGCCATGGACTCCAAGTCAGTAGTGAGTTTCAAGGTGGAGGGATGGGCAGACATAGCTGCCTGCTTCAGAGAGGTCTCGCAGGCCAAGCCCCATAGAGGGGAAGGCTGGAGCTGTGATTCCATTGCTGACAGATCCCACACGCGAGACACTCAGGACTCACTGATTAAATCAACGTGTTCCCAATGCAGGAGGAAAATCCCAGGTTTAGAACTAATTTCCTTCTGAGGGGCTATTCCTCCCTTCCGCAGGATAGACACACATAGACGTGCTCAGAGGAAATAACCTGGTGCTTTGAAACAAACCCACATGAGGGAAGCACATTCATCTTTGATAAAAAGATGGTTCTTCTGATTTTCTCTGGTTCCCAGACTGGAGAAATATTATCATGTTCCAGTTATGTTGAAATGAAACACATTTTAAAGTTTTTTTTTTTTTAATAATGGAAAGGGCCGGTTATCTAAAGTGAATATAATTTCTTTAAACAATTTTAAAAATAAACAAATTTAGTTTTTTTTTTCAAAAAACATCAGGAAATAGCTTCATTGTTTGAGTTGAGATATAATTAAACCATTGATTTGGCCTCATTAGAAAGTAAATCTTTATCAAAGAATTGGGGCCATCGTGACAGGAGATGGATGGTAAGGAGATGCAGGTTTTATCCAAGCATATACTGTTAATTTCTTTATAAAGAGATAAAAATTGGGATAAGTGAGTGGCCCCACTAGGAAGTGTAGCAAATGTCTTCTCATTTTCCTAAGAGCCCCCATCTTGGTAATATCGTGTTGCTTAGGAACTAACAAAAACATGTCTGTGTGTGTGTGTGTTTCTCTCTTTCTCTCTTTCTTTTTTTTAATGGTCCCTTTGTGCCCTGATATTTTTCCAACTTGGCAGCTGTGAGGAAAAACAATGTGATTTGGTTAGATGCAGCCTCCCGCTCTCAAGTCTGGAGCAGAATAGATAAGAACTTCTATGTCAGAATACAAAGTTTACTCAGCACCAGTCAAAAGCTTTTGATCTTGCCTGCCCAATCTGGCCTCGCATCTTTGAAGTTCTATTACACATGCTAGGGTTCCGTCAATAAGAAACAGACCTTTCTTTCCCCTGCTAGTTAAAACATCTGCCTCCTGGAAACGCCCCGCATTAAAGCCGGCCACAATCGTTCCAGGGCTTATAGACACCTGGGTTTTGCCACATTAATAATGAGAAGAGAATGGTCTTAAGGAATGGAAGCCATTGAAGAAAACCGTTAAGGATGAGGGGTGATATTTTCTCATTCCAAGATTGTATGGAAAAAGACTCAGCTTGGTTGGGACTCTCATAAGCAGAATGACTGACCAGGGTTGCCTTTTCCTGAGGCTGTTTATACAGTGCTGTGTATTCATGTTATAAGTCACATGTGATCTGCACTCTTTATCTGGGGCATTAGCCATTTCACAGTGAAAAGGAGCAGGGAAAAACAGGCTCATCGGTTTGTAGTGTCACTCTTTGCAATGTCATTTAAACTGCTCGGCAAATGGCTTATTTGTCAAAGAATATTGCTTTTTCCTGGAACAAAACCCAGTTACTGATTGTTGAAACCTATGGATATCAGAAATGATATCAAGATGTGCTTCTGTTGCTACACGGTGGTGCCCTTTGAAGGGACAGAGAGGTGGGGGTAGGACAGCCTTTGTTCCTGGAAATGAAAGCGTCTAAACAATAGATTGTATGAAGAACTTCAAATGCCAGGCTCTATGCCACAAACTCTAGCTTGCAATAAAAGCCTTCCTCTCAGAGTCCAGTTAGGGAAATGCCAGAAGTGAGTGAAGGTCCAAGGAGTGGTGATGATGGGCAGGTGGCCAGACAGGCAGATAGACAGCAGACCAATGGCTGATAGTCCCAGGTGGCCAGTGCAAGCCCTGACCCTGTGGCCCTAGATTTGCTGCATCAGCTGTCAGAAGGGTAAGGAGTGCAAGTCAGGAGGAAAAACAACATGGACCCATCCCTCAGAAAATCTTTTCCAAAATGCTGAGTTCAATATGCAAGTGGCAGAAACAGGGCAAGTTAGTGTGTCACGAAACTACAAAATCATTGGACAGATAAGTTATTCTGGGGCAGTGCTAGCATCCCCTTTCTATCCCTCTTTCTTTCCTTGATAGTGTCTTTCATCTTCTCCAATTCCTAAGGCTGGTGCCTTCTTGCTCTTCATTTCTCTGTTTTTCCCTCCCTCCTTCCAAACTCTGATATCAATTTGGAATCTGATCAGCTTACCAATTCTAAGAATAAATAACTAGAAATGTTCAATTGGTCATTACCCCTAAGGGCATTTTCGTTTTAAGAGAAGACAAAGACACATCAAAGAAATGAATCTCTAATGGTGGAATTTTAGTCATCGATGGGCCAGAACTTCATTGTCCTGGAATTATACCATGGAGGGTCTATATTAGCCTTGCTGAGGAAAGATAAACATCTCTTTCCTTTAGAAAGCTTGTAATCTAATAAGGAAGAAAAAGCAACAGATCCAAGAATTCTTATATGAAACATCTATGAGATAAACTAGGGCATGGTCACATAATGACACAGTTAGTTGAAAGGTAAATGGCGAGGAGGGACAAGGCAGGCTTGGTCATATCTCCCTGCTCGTGATGTCAGCAGTTCTGACCCAGATTGTAGGGATGTGGTAACATGGTGGGAAGTCGAAGGCCCCAGAAATGGCCCGGCTTGATTTGGTGTTAGAGTCAAACTGTGGGAGGGTGCTGGGTGAAGGAAGGGAAACGAGGACCCTGATCCCCATGCTTGGGGTGTGGGCTGGCAAGACTGAGTCACTGTGGACTCCTGCCTGGAGAAGAACACAATGGTGTCCATGGCTGGTGAGAGCCATTGTGCACAGGCTGGCTGGATTGGAGGAGGTGGAGTGAAGGGCAAAGGTGAAGAGACTGGCTGGGGAAGGGACTGGAAAGGTGTGAGGTATGGTGGTTGGGAGCACTACTGTATAGCTTGACTGCCAGCTTAAATCTCAGCTCTGCCATCCTATAACCATGTGAACTTGGGAAGGTTATTTAGCCTCTCTGGATCAAGGAGCTTTCCTCTGTAAGATATGGATGATACTAGTATCTGTCTCTTAAGGATCTTATGATGATGTCATGAGTTTGTATGTGTGTATTTATGTATATATGTATGTAAATATATATATACATTTTATATTTGTATATATGTATTGTATATACATATTGTATATATGTATATTACATACATATATGTATATTACATACATATATACATATATGTATGTAAATATATATGTAAATACACACATATAAACTCATGACATCATCATAAGATCCTTAAGAGGTAGATACTAGAATTATATATATTTATATATACATATATATTATTAAATATATATTATATATACACATATATATATTATATATATATATTTAATCATGTGAAGCACCTTGATGTGTGCCTGGCACATGGCACTTGCTATGTTCATGTTAACATTCACAGCTGTTATCCAAGCATGGGGAGAGGAAGCACCTGCCCTCGGCATCCACTAGGGTGATGCTGGTAAAACAGGCAATACGACCTGTAAGAGGATCTTTCCATAGTCCCAGGTGATATGGTTTGGCTGTGTCCCCATGCAAATCTCATCTTGAATTGTAGTTCCCATAATCTCCATGTGTCATGGGAGGGACCCAGTAGGAGGTAATTGAATCATGGGGATAGTTACCCCCATGCTGCTGTTCTCATGATAGTGAGTGCGTTCTCATAAGATCTGATGGTTTTTTAAAGGGCTTTTCCCCATTTTGCTTGGCACTTCTCCTTGCTGTTGCCTTCTGAAGAAGAATGTGTTTGCTTCCCCTTTTGCCATGATTGTAAGTTTCCTGAGGCTTCCCTAGCCATGCTGAACTGTGATTCAATTAAACCTCTTTCCTTTATAAATTATCCAGTCTCAGGTATGTATTTATTAGCAGCGTGAGAACAGATTCATACACTGGGAAATGACATGGGGACTGGCTGAGGAGGGCAGGTCCCCCAGAAGCATGATGCAGGATGTACCCTTGTCAACAAAAGCCTTTATTTCACTACATTCTACAGATAACTCATGGAGGAATTTAGCACCCAGCTCAGTTTGAGGATGATGATTTTCAGTTCTGTCCTCAAATTCCCACTTAGGAAGAAAGAAGGGGGCACAGTCTGCAGCTGGAGACAAAGAACTACAGGTTGCAGGATCTGTTTCCCAAGAGTAAAATGGAAATTGTTTGACCCTCCCTTTCCAAGACTGAAGTGGATTGCCAGAAGCTCTGGAGTGGTTTAGGTGGGACCTTGTTAAAGGGTTGGGTGGAGGGGGCACAAGTTGGATAGTGGCACACATACAGTTGGCTCTCCATACCCGCGAGTTGTGTTGTGCATCTGCAGATTCTGCCTCCAATGATTTAACTAACCATGGATGCAAAATAGTCTAAAAAGAACCTCCACAACAATAAAAATAGCAATACAACAATAAAAATAATACAAATTTTAAAACAATATGGTATAACAATTACTTACCTAGTGTTTACGTTGTATGAGGTAATATATGTAATGTAGAGATGATTTAAAATGCAGGTATACCTTGCATTATTGAGCTTTTCAGATACTGTGGGTTTTTTTTTTTTTAAACAAATTGAAGGTTTCTCACAACCCTGACTTGAGCAAGTCTATTGGCACAATTTTTCCAATGGCATGTGTTCACTTCCTGTCTGTCACATTTTGGTAATTCATGTAGTGTTTCAATTTTTTCATTATTATTATATCTTTTATGGTGGTGTGTGATCAGTGGAGTTTGATGTTACTATTGTAATTGTTTGGAGACACCACAAAGCAAACCCATATTAAATTTAATCAGTAAATGTTGTTTGTGTTCTGACTGTTCCTCTCCAGTCTCTTTCCCTCTCCTTAGGCCACCCTATTCCTGGAGACACAACAAAATTAAGATTAGGCCAATTAACAACCCCACAGTGGCATCTTTGTGTTCAAGTAAAAGGCAGAGTGGTACATCTCTCACTTTAAATCAAAAGCTAGAAATGATTAAGCTTAGTGAGAAAGGCACATCAAAAGCCAAGACCAACCAAAAGCCAGGACTCTTGAGCCAAACAGTTAGTCAAGTTACAAATGCAAAGAAGTTATTGAAGGAAATTGAAAGTGCTACTCCAGTGAACATGTGAATGACAAGAAAGTGAAACAGCCTTATTGCCAATATGGACAAAGTTTGAGTGGTCTGGGTAAAAGGTCAAACCAGCCACAACATTCCCTTAAGCCAAAGCCTAATCCAGAGCAAGGCCATTGATATGATTTGACTGTGGCCCCACCCAAATCTCATCTTGAATTGTAGATCTCATAATCCCCACGTGTCATGGGAGGGACACTGGTGGGAGGTAATTGAATCACAGGGGTGGGTTTTCCTGTGCTGCTCTAGTGATGGTGAATAAGTCTTACAAGCTCTGACGGTTTTAAAAAGGGTGGTTCCCCTGCACATGCTCTCTTGCCTGCTGCCACGTAAGATGTGCCTTTGCTTCTCCTTCACTTTCCACCATGATTGTGAGGCCTCCTCAAGTCATGTGGATCTGAGTCCATTAGACCTCTTTTTCTTTATAAATTACCCAGTCTCAAGTATTTCTTCATAGCAGTATGACAGTGAACTAATACAGTAAATTGGTACCACAGAGAGTGGGATACTGCTATAACAATACCCGAAAATGTGGAAGCAACTTTGGAACTGGGTAACAAGCAGAGGTTGAAACAGTTTGGAGGGCTCAGAAGATAGGAAGATGTGGGAAAGTTTGGAGCTTCCTAGAGACTTGCTGAATGGTTTTGACCAAAAAGTCCAGGCTGAGGTGGTCTCAGATGGAGATGAGGAACTTATTGGGAACTGGGGCAACGGTGATTCTTGCTATGCTTTAGCAAACAGACTGGTAATATTTTGCCCCTGCCGTAGAGATCTGTGGAACTTTAACTTGAGAGAGATGATTTAGGGTACCTGGTAGAAGAAATTTCTAAGTAGTAAAGCATTCAAAAGGTGACTTGGCTATTCTTAAAAGCATTGTTTTATTCATTCACAAATATATGGTTTGGAATTGGAATTTATGTTTAAAAGGGAAGCAGAGCATAACAGTTTAGAAAATTTGCAGCCTGAATATGTGAAAAATCCATTTTCTGAGGAGAAATTCAAGCCGGCTGCATAAATCTGCATAAGTAACGAGAAGCCAAATGTTATTCACGAAGACAATGGGGAAAATGTCTCCAGGGCATGTCAAAGGCCTCCCGACAGCCCCAAGCTGGGGGGCCTAGTGGAAAAAAATGGCTTCCTGGGCCAGGCCCAGGGCTTTGCTGCATTGTGCAGTCTCAGGACACGGTGCCCTGTGTCACAGCCATGGCTAAAAGGGGCCAACATACAGCTCAGGCCGTTGCTTCAGAGGGTGCAAGCCCTAAGACTTGGCAGCTTACACATGGTGTTGGGCCTGTGGCTACACAGAAGTCAAGAATTGAGGTTTGGGGACCTTCACCTAGATTTCAGAGGATGTGTGGAAACACCTGGATATCCAGGTAGAGGTGTGCTGCAGGGGCAGAGTCCTCATAGAGAACCTCTGCTAGGGCAGTTTGGAAGGGAACTGTGAGGCTGAAGCCCCCACACAGGGTTCCCACTGGGGCACTGCCTAGTGGAGCTGTGAGAAAAGGGCCACTGTCCTCCAAATCTCAGAATGGTAGGTCCACCGACAGCTTGCATTGTGCACCTGGAAAAGTCACAGACACTCAACACCAGCCCATGAAAGCAACCAGGAGCAGGACTGTACCCTGAAAAGTCACAGAGGCAGAGCTGCCCAAGACCATGAGGTTCATCAGTGTGACCTGGATGTGAGACATGGAGTCAAAGGAGATCATTTTGGAACTTTAAGGTTTAATGACTGCCCCACTGGATTTTGGACTTGCATAGGGCCTATAGCCCCTTTGTTTTGGCCAATTTTTCTCATTTGGAATGGGTGTATTTACCCAATGCCTGTACCCCATTGTATCTAGGAAGTAACTAGCTTGCTTTTGATTTTACAGGCTCATGGGCAGAAGAGATTTGCCTTGCCTCAGACGACACGTTGGACTGTGGACTTTTGAGTTGATGCTGAAATGAGTGAAGACTTTGGGGGACTGTTAGGAAGGCATAATTGGTTTTGAAATGAGAGGACATAATACTTGCGAGGGACTGGGGTGGAATGATATGATTTGGCTGTGTCCCTACACAAATCTCATCTTGAATTGTAGGTCCCATAATCCCCATGAGGTAATTGAATTATGGGGGTGTTTTTCCTGTGCTGTTCTTATGATAGTGAATATGGCCCACACGATCTGATGGTTTTATAAATTACACTTCCCCTGCACATACTCTCTTGCCTGCTGCCATGTAAGATGTGCTTTTGCTCCTCCTTTGCCTTCCACCATGATTGTGAGGCTTCCCTAAGCCATGTGGAACTGTGAGTCCATTAAACCTCTTTATCTTTATAAATTACCCTGTCTTAGGTATTTCTTTATAGCAGTATAAAAATGGGCTAATACAGCCATAACTCTCTTCAATTCTATGAAATCTGAGAGAGGTAAGGAAGCTTCAGAAGAAAAGTTAGAAGCTAGCAGAGGTTGATTCATGAGGTTTAAGGAAAGAAGCCACCTCCAAAACAAAAAAGTACAAGGTAAAGCAGCAAGTGCTGATGCAGAAGTTAAGTTGCAGCAAGTTATCCAGAAGATCTAGCTAGATAAATGATGAAGGGGACTATACTAGACAACAGATTTTCCATGTAGACAAAACAGTCTTTTATTGGAAGAAGATGCCATCTAGGACTTTCTTAGCTAGAGAGGAGAAGTCAATGCCTGGTCTCAAAACTTTAAAGCACAAGTTGACTTTCTTGCTGAGAGCTAATGCAATCAGTGACTTAAAGTTGGAACCGATGCTCATTTGCCATTCCAAATATTACACAGCCATTAAGAATTATGTTAAATCTACTCTGCCTCTGCTCTATTAATGGAACTACTAAGACTGGAAGACAGCACATCTGTTTATAGCATGATTTATTGAATATTTTAAGTCTACTTTTGAGAACTAGTCCTGAGAATAAAAGATACCTTTCAAAAGGTGACTGCTCATTGACAATACTCCTGGTCACCCAAGAGCTCTGATGGAGGTGTACAAGGAGATGAATTTTGTTTTCATGCCTGCTAACACAACATCCATTCTATAGCTTATGGATCAAGACTTTCAAGTCTTATTATTTAAAAAATACATTTTGTAAGGTTGTATCTGCCATGGATAGTGATTCCTCTGATGGATCTGGGCAAAATAAATTAAAAACCTCCTGGAAAGGATTCATCATTCTAGATGATGCCATAAAGAACATCATGAGTCATGGGAGGAGGTCAAAATATCCATTTTAACAGGAGTTTGGAAGAAGTTGATTCCAACACTCATGGATGACTTTGAGGGAGCCAAGACTTCAGTGGAGGAAGTAGCTGCAGATATGGTAGAAATAGCAAGGGAACTAGAATTAAAAGTAGAGCCTGGAATTGCTGCAATCTTATGACAAAACTTGAATTAATGAGGAACTGCTTGTAATGGATGAGCAAAGAAAGTGATTTCTTCAGATGGAATCTACTCCTGGTAAAGATGCTGTAAACATTATTGAAATGGTAGCAAAGATTTAGAATATGCCGTAAACTTAGATGATAAAGCAGTGATAGGGTTTGAGAGGATTGATTTCAATTTTTACAGAAGTTCTACTGTGAGTAAAATGCTATCAAATAACAGCTCATACCACAGAGAAATCTTTCATGAAAGGAAGAGTCAATTGATGTGGCAAATTTTATTGTCTTATTTTAAGAAATTGCCACAGCCACCCCAACCTTCAGCAACCACCACCCTGATCAGTCAGCAGCCATCAACATAGAAGCAAGACCCTCTACCAGTGAAAAGACAACTTGGTGAAGACTGAGATGATTGTTAGCATTTTTTTGCAATGAAGTATCATTTAATTAAGACATTATTTTTTAAGACAAAATGCTATTGCAAACTTAATGGACTACAGTATAGTGTAAATGTCACTTTCATATGAACTGGGAAACCAAAAAAAATTCATGTGATTTTCTTTGTTGCAATTTGCTTTATTGTGATGGTCTGTATCTCCAAAGTATGCCTGTATACAGGAAGAGGTACATAGGTTATTTGCAAATCCTACATGATTTTATATAAGGGACCTGAGCATTTTTTGTAAATGTTGGTACCAATTGGGGTCTTGGAACGAATCCCACATGAATCCTGAGAGAGGACTGTGCCTGGGCTGTGTTTCCTATGGCAGGGCATAGTGACATGGCCCTGGAGAGTAGTTCTGGTACCTGAAGACTTCACTTCTGGCTCACAGCTCCAAAGCACCAGTGACTGGAGTCCAACTTTCTCCCTCTGGAAGAGGTGCAGCCTCACCAGATCCACTTCTTTTCCCGGCCTGGCTCTCTCTCCCTTTTTATTCCCCTTTTGTCATTAAAATGACATTTTAATGTTGCATTCTTCCTTAGTTGCTAGTAAGAGTCTATCATTCTCTCTTCTTCACATTGTTTTGGTTCACAAGACATAGTCTCTTCTGGAGTTGAAAGTTCAGAAAAAGGAGACATGATGTTTCAGGAGACTTGTAGTCCCAGTCCGATCCCAGGAAGAGCTCTAGAGCTGGGATTGTATCACAGAGGTTGTTCTGCCCAGAGGCAAGGGGGATGGGCTCGAGAGCTGCGGTTGTTACCCATTGGCTCCAGGTACTATTCCTGCCACGTGGAAAAATGCCCAGGCATCTCCAGGACAGGTGGCTCCAGCCAGCCAAGGACAGCTTCTAGAAGAGAGTGCAAGTGGGAGCTCCTCAATGCCAATATCTGCAGCAAGCATGAAATGGAGCCCTGCATATCAAAGGGTGTCTACACCCTCATAAGAGACCCTTCTTCTACTGCTGTCTACTTCAGTTTTAACTCTCACCATCAAGTTTTTGCATTCGCTGGTATGCTTTTTCAGGCTTCTGTGCCTTTCCACATGCTATTCCTTGTGCTTGAAGTGGTTTTTCCACCGTTCTCCTGATTATGATTTCAGGTGCAGCTAAAATGTCATTTCCTTTGTGGAGCCTTCCTCACTTCCTCCAAGCAAAAGCTGATCCGTCAGACTTCCTCTGTGACCCACAGCATTTTGTACCTGCCCACATTATAACATTGAAAATGTTCCTTTTGCTTAGTTTGCTATGTATTTGTGTACGTAAAAACTTTGGCTCTTAGAGATCAGGGACCTTTTTTTAAAATTCATTTTTGAACATCCAATGACTGTCCTGGCACATATTCTAAATACATGCGAAATAGGAATTTATTGAATACATGAATGAAATTGCTGCAGTTGAAAGGTAAAGGAAACTTCTCTTTCTCACATAGGGTGCCACCTGTCTGGGTGATTTGAGATAAGTAGTTTAAATCCTCTGTGTTATAACTCACTATCTGTAAAATATGTGAGCACTAAGATACTGCCAGCTAACCTCTGTTCTCCAGAGGCTTCACCATCCTCCTGCCAAGCAAAAATGAAACCCAAGCAAAGATGGCCTCTGACTACTACTTGTCAAAACACCTAAAATCCTTACTGACGGCATGTGGCCTCACTGCTATCCTTTGTCACCAGGATCACATTATCAATGGTGAATATGTCCTTAAAACACCAGGAACATTTAAAAATTGACATAAACATTTTAAGTATGACATTTACCTCTTTATTTAAAAAGTTAGCTTTATATAATCAATGGGGCTTCTAGAGTTTTAAAGTAGAAAGGTTAGTTTTGGGGTGAAAAGCACAGTAGAAGATTGAAAACTACTCTGGATTGGGAAGAAGAGAAGGGAGCAGAGAAGTAATTTGGCCAAGGCCCCATAGCTAATAAATGATGGTGTTTTTTTTGAACTTAAAATCAGTTTTACTGAGTTATAATTTATTTACAATAAAATACACTCATTTTAAATGCACAGTTTGATGGGTTTTGACAAATGGATGCACTTTTGTAACACCACCAAGATTAGGACGTAGAACATTTTCATCACCCCCAGAAGTTTCTGTAAGCCCCTTAGCAGTCAGTTCCCCCTCACCCATGGTCTAGATTCCAGGGACCTGCTTTCTGCCACTATAGATTAGTTTTGCTTTTTCTAGAATTCATTTAAAAGGCATTACACAGTATGTAGTCTTTTGTGTCTGGATTGTTTTCACTTAGCATATTGCTTTTGAGATTGGTCCTTGCTGTTGTGTGCATCACTAGTTGTTTGTTTTTATTGCTGAGTAGTATTCCAATGTGTGGACGCTAACATTTGTTCATTCATTTACCTGCTGATGGACTTTGGGTTGTTTCCAGTCTGGGGCTATTATGATTAAAGCTGCTATAAACATTCATGCACAAATCTTTGCATGAACATGTTTTTATTTCTCTTGGGTAAATACCTAAAAGCAGAATCGCTGGGCTGCATAGTAAGTGTTTGTTTAGTTTTATAAGAAACTGTCAAACTGCTTCTCAAAGTTGCCGTTTCCTACGGCAAGCAGTGTAGGAAGGTTCAAGTTGCAGAGCTTGGTTCTGAGCTCTACAGATTGGGAGTCCACTTGACTGGGAAGCCCTGCTCTTTTCTACCATGGACACTAGATCTATTTGCAAATCTGGGTGTATGTAAGAATAATTCAGACAGCTTGTTAAAAATACAGATTCCAGGCCAGGCATGATGGCTCATGCCTGCAATTCCAGCACTCTGGGAGGCCAAGGTGGGCAGATCACCTGAGGTCAGGAGTTCGAGACCTACCTGGCGAACATGGCGAAACCCTGTCTGTATGAAAAATACAAAAATTAGCTGGGCGTGGTCGTATGTGCCTGTAATCCCAGCTATTTAGGAGGCTGAGGGAGGAGAATCCCTTGAACCCGGGAGGCAGAGGTTACAGTGAGCCGAGGTTGCGCCGTTGCACTCCAGCCTGAGTGGCAGAGCAAGACTCCATTTCAAAAAAAAAAAAAAAAAAAGAAAGAAAGAAAATTACAGATTCCAGGACTCCAACCCCCAGAGTATCTGATTTGTAGGTCTGGAGTGAAGCTTGGGAATTTGCATCTTGATATGGTTTGGCTGTGTCCCCACCCAAATCTCATCTTGAATTTTAGCTCTCGCAATTCCCACGTGTTGTGGAAGGGACTTGGTGGGAGATAATTGAATCATGGGGTGGTTTCCCCCATACTATTTTCATGGTAGTAAATAAGTGTCGTGATTCCGATGTTTTTAAAAGGGGTTTCCCCTTTCACTTCGTTCTCATTCTCTCGTGCCTGTGCCATGTAAGACGTGCCTTTCGCCTTCTGCCGTGATTGTGAGGCTTCCCCAGCCACATGGAACTGTGAGTCCATTAAACCTCTTTTTCTTTGTAAATTACCCAGTCTCAGGTATGTCCTTATCAGCAGCATGAAAATGGACTAATATGCATCGTTAACAAGCACCACAGAGGCTGTGGATGCTGGCAGTCCCTAGAACGCTCTTTGAGAAACTGCTATGTGGTTCACCAGATTTTCCAGAGAAAATCCCCCCAAATAGGGACATCTGGTATTCTAACAGAGAAATGGCTGCAGTTAACAAATGCCAACATCTGGCTGGTCCAGCTGTTTCTATATCACCGTTATCTATGGATGCTCTGGTGCAGAGAAAAATGACACCGAATGGTGGATAATTTTCAAATCTTCCTCAAGTGACTTTGAAATGCATGTTTATCCTCATTTTTTTCCTAATATTATGCTCTAGGAATTTATGTTAGGAAAAGAGAGAGGCTATATTTTAAGAAGAAAACTCAGGAATTGCAGGGAAACTGTTTAATTTCCTTCACTGCTTAATTTTTTCAGGACACCAACTACATGCTTTGAGAAGACGAATGGTTCTCTGGTATTTTGTGCAGAAGAATCTTCCAGGGCATGTGTTAATATGGAGATTTGGGGGCCAGGTCCCACCAGAAAACTACAAACCACACTTTGAGAAACACTGAAATAAACCACTGTTTCTTAGTCTCTCTAGGGCAAAAGGCAATGGTTGACTGTGTGGGTTCCAAACCTTTATAAAAAAAAAAACAGAAAGTGGATTTTTAAAATTCATAGTTTTCTTAGTATTAGGGCATGTGAGTAAGAAACTGGGACTTACATTCAGACCTGAACTTGAACTTCAGCTGCATCACTTGCTGTGTAACCTTGGGTTAGTTCTGTAATACCCTAAGCCTCAGTTGCCTCATCTGTAAAATGGCAATTGTAACATCCACTTCATTTACCCTCCTTAATTTTCAAAGGCTGTGGAGGTTAATTGAGAGCCCACCCAGAGCCTGGCATCCGGCTAGTGCTCAGTGAGTGTCAGATGATAACAGCAGTGCTACCTGCTCTCATTCCCCAGCCCCATGTTGGTCTATGGCTGTGGATGGTGAATCCTCATCACACAGATTTTCCCTCTGCAGAGGCTGGGGCTCCAGGGATGCACAGGGGTCAGCCTTTCTCCCCTGAGAAAGGAGTGCTTGCTAAAATATTTACTCCACACCCTCCTCCCCTGCTCCCAGGAGAATGAAAAGTGTTCCGCCCCCACATCCCACAAGTCCTCAGCCCATTTCTCCAGTGAGACAGAACTTATTGCTACTTGTCACTTCTTATCTGATCTCCAAATAACACAAAGGCAACTCCTGCCCAGTCTGAAGTCCTGATCCCACGTGACCTTCAGACACCAGGGTGTGAAAGTGTGAGAACAGCCCAGGCAGGTGCAAGGAATCTGTATTTTCCCAGCTCTGCCTCAATCCCTGGATGGAGTCCCACCTCTATCCTGCCACCTCTGGGGACCTCACACAGCTGGGTAAATGGGGTGTCTCTCCTCCTGAGGCCTCCCAACTCCAGGAGACTGTCTGCAGTGGAGATGGCAGCACACTCTCCTGGTCTCTCTACCCAGACACATGGCACGGCTTAACACATGGCATGGTATGGCTAAGGGTCCCATGCAAACAAAGATGGGGTGCCCAGGATGATCTTCAGATAAGGGCCCAGGAGCTCTGTATTCTCAGGGCTTCTCAGCTTCAGGTGGAGAGGGGATATGCCGAATTGAGAGCAAGGGGTCCTACCATCAGAATATGACTCCATTTTCCCCTATCCTGTTCCCCGCAGATACCAGCCCTCAGGTTTCTTTCTTGACAGTTTCATCCGGTCTCTCCCGGAGACCAATCTTTCTTTGGGATTCTTTGCTCCCTCTCTGAAGTGCATTTCCCTCTCCTCCCCTCCCGTTTGCCATCCATGGTGACCTTGGCATGTCTGCCAACACTCAACATTGTGAGGCTTTATAAACCTCATATCTCAGAAGGGGCTGACATTACATTACAAGAGGATCTGTAAACCTCCCCGGGATGACTGATGTCTTTTTTAAACAACAGACCAAGACTTCATTTAAATTAGTAACATGGAGATTAGAGGCGCTCTGTCAGCCCCTGGCTCGGCCACACCACGACGCTGGGAATATCAGTCACATGAAAGCTGTTAAGTTTGAGATGGAAATAAATCTGGGAGCCTGTAAAAACTGTCAGCAGGTCAGGGAAGTTTATGAACTCTTGCTGTATCTAATCATAAATCATCAGAATAAGCTAAAACTGAGAAGAAAAATGTCCTCTTTTGTAATCTAATGCTGTCTGTTAGGGCAATAAAACTCAAATGAAATGCATGCATTGCAATTTTTAGCTGATACTTTACATTATTAGCAAAGTGAAGGAAGGGACTCCAACTTAAAAGAGTGAGACAGATGAGGAGAAGAGCACCATCCTTCTAAAGCTCCAGGCTCTTCATCCTCTGACTTTGTGATCTTTCCTCCCTTCCCACCTCCTCAGGCTTCAAAACAAGGAAGTAGGTGATATGGATCCCAGGGACTTGGTTGCTAAGTGACAGGCAGTGAGAGTGTCCTGGGGGTGACCTTGACATGGGTCACGTGGTCCAGTCTCTGCTCCCAGCAGGGGTTCCCACACTGGCCTTATTGACCCACTTCACATTCCCACACTTTTGGGCTGCAGAAGAAGGAAGGTGTGTGCCAGCCAGGCTCAGGTCTCCAAACTTTCTTGTTCTCATTAGCCTGGACATGTGCCCTAATCACCCAAGCCCTTCAGGGGTGACTCACTTCCAAGTGAGGGTTTTTGGAGACTCCTCTGTATCCCTGGAAACCTTTAGCAATAACTCATCTATTCTGCACCTTTCTCCCATGATCTGCAATGTTTGATGTTGAGGTTTACATTTTGTCTTTATTTTCTCCAGGACCTGCCCAGGGATTGACAGCACCTGAAGCAGGCATGAAAGTTGGGTGAGGAACAGGGTTGTTTCATCTGTGTCCACTATTTATTGAGTTTTAGATCTGCGGTGGGTGCCAGAGACCCAAAGGGAAATAAATTAATGCTCTTTCAAGGGTGGGGATAGAGGGGAAGGCAGGGCAGCCCTGGATTTCTACTATAAAAACCAATGGTGGCATCCAGCTTGCTGCAGCCTCTTGTTGGTCTTTCTGAACACTGGGAAAGTATGAAAGACTGGAGATGGAGTGGGGCAAGAGGCACAGAGATGCCTGGGAAGATACCTTCAAGAAGATGAAGGGTTTTCATGGGGTAGATGGTGAGCTGCTAGCATCCATATCTGCAGATAACTCTCCAAGAAGAATGGGCCTAACCTAATGCTTTGGCTATTGTAGACATTGGAGTGTTTGATACATAAAAAATGAAATAATTAAATGGATTTAAGGTAAAGCAGCTGAGATTTTGATTAGCTCCAGAGTAAACTTCCTAATTTTTGAGATATTCAAACATTGGAATAAGTGGACCTGGGGAGCCTGAGAAGATTATCCCTGAAACTCATCCAGAAAATATTGAATGACCGTTTGCATGGGATTAGACATCCTCCTGCAAGAAGGCAAAAGTCTGAGCAAGCAAATCTCTAGAAGTCCCATTGAGTGTTATCTCCCACCCTCAACTCAGCCAAATTGGAGGGTGGAAAATCCTTCTCCAACCAGATGGTGTCTTTGTCCAATCCTGTTGCTATAACAATATACTTAAGTGTGGGTTTAGAAACAATAGAAATGTATTGTTCACAGTTCTGGAGGCTGAGAAGTCCAAGATCAAGGCACTGGTGGATTTGGTGGCTGCTGAGG
The DNA here is from genome assembly GCF_000951045.1 of Mandrillus leucophaeus. Taxonomy (NCBI): domain Eukaryota; kingdom Metazoa; phylum Chordata; class Mammalia; order Primates; family Cercopithecidae; genus Mandrillus; species Mandrillus leucophaeus. Next base: position 812,440 of record NW_012105399.1, read on the forward strand.
GCCTGTTCCTTATAGATGGCACTTTGTCCTCTTGTGGTGGAAGGGGCCAATAAGCTCCCTCAGGCCTCTTTGTTTTGAGACAGGGTCTCTCTCTCTCACCCAGACTGGAGTAGAGAGTGGCACAGTCATAGCTCACTACAGCCTCAACCTCCCAGGCTCAAGTGATCCTGCTACCTCAGCTTCCTTGAGTAGCTGGGACTACAGTTCTCTTTTATCAGGGCACTAATCCCATTCTTGAGAGTGGAGTCATCATGACCTAATCACCCCCTGAAGTCTCTGTCTCTCTCTCTCTTTTTTTTTTTTTTTTTGAGACAGAGTCTCCCTCTGTCACCCAGGCTGGAGTGCAGTGGCACAATCTTGGCTCACTGCAAGCTCCACCTCCCAGGTTCACGCCATTCTCCTGCCTCAGCCTCCCGAGTAGCTGGGATTACAGGTGCCCACCACCATGTCCAGCTATTTTTTTTGTATTTTTAGTAGAGATGGGGTTTCACTGTGTTAGCCAGGATGGTCTCAATCTCCTGACCTTGTGATCTGCCCGCCTTGGCCTCCCAAAGTGCTGGGATTACAGGCGTGAGTCACTGTGCCCAGCCTCTGTCTCTTAATACTATTGCACTGGATCTTAGGTTACAACATATGAATTTTGGGGTACACAACATTAAGACAATAGCAGGGGGCGACATCTCCCATGTACCTGCCCCCCAAAGCATCATCTTACTGAGCTCTAGTCACTGATGCTGTGTCTTCTCTTTCCCCCAATGGAAATAAAGGGCAGGTCCCTCTGCAGGAGGTGCATTAGCCTTGGCTTGGGGTGGGGCTTAGCATAGCAGGTGATAATCTCCACTAGCTCTTTCACTGGAGTGACACATGTGAGCCTTGTAAAGGGTGAACATCTCAGAGCAGACACCCAAAAGTAAACCAAATGAGAGGGAGATCCAGAGACAGACAGCGTTCTCACAGATCTCTCAGGAGCATGAAGAAGTAGTTCCTGGAATAGCAGCCCTATTCTGGCCTCTTAGAGCAGAGGAGAGAGGCAGTGGGAGGCCTAAACAGGGACTTAGTGCTCTGGAACCCCTCCCTAGTGAGTCACCTGAGGGCTCTGAGGAGGTCTGGGACCCCTGAGCCACACCCCCCTGCACTTGCTTAGCTCTAGATGTTTCCTTTAGGCAGCATGTGGTTCAGAAGAGAAAATCCAAAGGGAAATTCGCCATTATGGCTGTGTCTCCTTCTATTAACTGCCACATGTAAGTTTTTACTTTAGCTTGTTGATGGACCTAGGAAGAAGGCTGGTCAGTCAAGGACTCTTCTCTTACTTCTATAAGTGGGGAAACAAAGACCTTGCTTAAGAATGGCTCTAGGGCCACGCGCAGTGGCTCATGCTTGTAATCCCAGCACACCTGAGGTCAGGAGTTGGAGACCAGCCTGGCCAACATGGTGAAACCCCGTTTCTATTAAAAATACAAAAATATTAGCCGGTCATGGTGGTGGGTGCATGTAATCCCAGCTACTCTGGAGGCTGAGGCAGGAGAATCACTTAAACCTGGGAGGCGGAGGTTGCAGTGAGCCAAGATTGCACCATTGCACTCCAGTCTGTGCAACAAGAGTGAAAATCTATTAAAAAAAAAAAAAAAGAATGGCTCATCAGCGGCACAATCATGAGTGAAATCCAGGTCTCTTTGCCCTCAGATCATCATGTTTTCCATTACATTGTACCACCATTAGCCTTCTAAGATTCTGTTGGTCATACAGAATCAGAGAATAACTGTGAGCTGAAGAATAGGAATTGGCCCTGCTCCCCAGAGCCTGAGGGTTATCAGGCAATGGGCTGAAAGATGGGCAGTAAGATGGAATTCACATATATATTTTGTGGGCATGTGTTTTGCCTTATTCTTGTGACAAAAGGTAGGGGTGTGTGTGTGTATGTGTGTGTGTGTGTGTGTGTGTACGTGTGTGTGTGTGGAGCAGCAATGAGGGGGAGAAGATAACATTACAAAATGTAAATTTCTGTGAGGAATTAGAGAAACTTCTAGGACCTTCATGACTTGAGAAGACAGTTTGCCATACATATTACTTACATTAACCAATATTGTATTTCCTGGGGATAGACAAGAAAAATGGGTGCTTTACCTCTAGGGAATGTAAAATATAGAAGAGCAATCTGTTTATGCACTGGAGGTTGGGAGAGAGGTGGGTGGAGGGATACATCAGAAACATCAAATAGGAGGAGGAAGAGTGCCGTTTCAGAACAATACTTCTTTATTTCCCATCTTAAGCTGTAAAAAGACAAATTTCCTGTTTATTAAAATAAAACTGGACACCACTCTGGGACTGCAATGACACCCACAAACACCGGTTCCAGACTCTTCCGCTTGTTTGTGTTGACATTTAAGGTAAACGCCACCATTATCTGTATTATTCACAATGACACCAATGTATACATGTGGCCTCACAGACCCAGACACACGCTCATGGGTCAAATAACTTCTTTTCCTTTCAGCAGAAATTTCCACCTCCAACCATTATACCTCAGAGTGAATGACCCATGTTGGGTTAATGACAGTGATTTCCTCTTGTAGCCTCCCAAACACAGTGGATACTTGCTCTCCAGTCGCTACCAGAGCATCAGGGCAGAGGAAAAGGTGATGAAACAGCCTCTTGTCCATTTCTTCTCATTGTTGTGGTGAGAGGACATTCCAACCACGTTTCCGTTGCAAAGGGCGGGCAGGAGAAAGAAGCAGACAGGCACACAGGTGTCCCCTTCCTGACCACGGATGGCCGGGACACAAACCATCAGTTCCTCCTCAGCTGCTTTTGGAAGCCAGTGGTTTTGCCGGACCAGCCCAGCAATTCATGCCTTGCTTAGGACATCATGGCAGCAGCTCTGCTAACTTTTTGTAGGATGCCTTTACCAGGGGAATCATAGTGAAGCCAGTGTTGAACAGAATGCTTATAATTTGACATTGAACTGTGTGGCATTCTCAAAATTCAGCTACTTTTGATCTACCAAAATGATAATTTCATAGGTTTTAACTTAACGATGTCTGAAACTATGTGAGCCTTAGCCTAGTGGGGCTCCCACATTTTAGTGATCCCTGAAGAATCACTAAATCTGGCAGAATGCCCAGTTCCTCAAGAATTTTGTTATATTGAGGATTTCTTTTTCACTGTTGCTGTGTTTTGTTTTATTTAGTTTTAAAATACCAGTAAGAAAAGTAGAAGTGAAGAGAGAAAAAGACGTGGAAAAATAATTGTAGAATGTAGATTAGTTATAAATGGCAGGTAGCTTAAGATTGCCTGAGTTATGCAAATGATAGGAAGTGGCAAAGGATCACTTGATTAGAGGAGGAAGGCAGTATCACAAAGTAAACCGAAAAGACTTGCCCATTAAGACAGGCTATGAAGATGGGATGAAGGGCTTAGGGATAAAGGATTTTCTGCCCCTCTTTGGTCATGCTCTGGAGCGATATCTTGGGGCTATGCCATGAGCTGATAGGAGTCAACGTGAGGGACTTTGCTGCCAGCTGGTTCCCTGTCTCCTTCAACTCCTTTCTTCCAGAAGTCCAGTAAAAAGTGGTTGTTCTCCCACTATTATAAAGGGTTTTTTTCTCCACCAGCCAAGTAAATGAGGTCCAGTTGAAGAAGACAAGGTAACACAATAGAAGACAGTAAGACCAGCCATCCAAAGCACTGGTTTTACATGGATTTGACTTTGATGGAATGAAGGGTCAGCTTTTCACTATCAACATGTGTCCACTTTGTCAGGAAGGGCCTCCTTGGGTGAGAGAATCTTGCTGCGCAGTAAGTGGGCTCCTGGTTTGAGCCCACCACTCCTGGTCTGATCTTTTCAATTATTTTGGCTGTTTCTTAGCATTGATAACTGACAGCTGGTCATAAGACTTTACTTTTGAAGAATTCTAATACTTACATTATTTTCCTCTCATTTGGCTTTATAACTTTCATTTTCTTGGCTCTGTTCATTATTTATTTCTCAAAAACAGCACTATGCCAAGAGCAGAAATACGATTTTTGCCCTTGTGAAGTCAAATACTGAGATACATATTGAGTAAAACAACAGAGAATTATTAATTGCTTTAAGTATTCAGAGTCTGTTTGTACCCTGCCCCTGTCAGCCAGGGTGGCCACGTGGATGGAGTCACTGTGACTGCAGCTGGACAGAGACATCTTTCGAAGGACAACCAAAGCCACTGTCAGGATAGGCAGTTCAAAACCAAGTGACTGATACTGAGGCTAGACTGTGCGCCAAGGAGGATGGCATACATACCTGAACAAGAGAATAGATGTTGGTTATTTTTTTCTTTAAAATATGGATGTTCAAATTTTCATAATTAAATCTGTTGTTCATTTGTGGTTTCTTTCATTGCTTTTAGGTATAAAGGCTTGTTTCCCATTCGTATATTTAGAAAACAGATACATATCCACCTATACTTTATTCTAGTTAAGAAAATGTTAAGCTGATATTGGCATGTTTAGGGGATATCCTTGCACAGCCATGGAGAAATGCAGGTTGGTGTGCAGGGGCGAGGCGAGAGAAGGGTCGTGTGTTTGGACCACGTCTGTCAGTCTAGGAGTGAGTGAAGTGGGGCTGTGGGCTACATCCCAGAGCGAGACTCTTTCAGGGTATCCAGAGACGGTAATGTGAAGAAGGAAACAGCGTAGTCAGGCAAGAGGACCTGGGAAGAACATCTTAGAAACCAGGGAAGAGGGGATTTGACAAGAGAGGAATAAATCTTCATGCTTAGGTTCAGCAGGATGATCCATGTCAGATATTCCTTGGGAAAGGAAGGGGAAACCGAAGATCAGAGGGGCTTCATGACTAAGTCACTCAGACCCTCAGTGGCAATTTAGGTCCACCTCTCAGTGACAGAGGCAGCTCTGACTTCTAAAGGCTTTGGGAGCCCACGGGTCTGTGTCACCTGGCCTTGCGCAATACCAAGAAGCCCAGAGCTGCTCTGACTGAAGGACCCACTTATTTTGTTGTTGTTAGGAAAGATACTCATAGAACAATGTAGTAAATAAGCAATGTAAAAAGTGAAGGGCAGAGCAGGACTAAGGTCAGGCAAATGTGGCACCCAGGGTAGAGTGTTTAAAGAGGCACTTGCCTGACTCAGAGTGAGCGGCTCCTAGAGAAGTCTCCTTTCAATCTCAGGGTTGTTTGAAAAAAAGAAACAAAAACCAAAACAGAGTGATGACTTGTCTTGAGATATTAGGTTGGCGCAAAAGTAATTGTGAGTTTTGCCATTGCAAGAAATGTAAATACATAAAAGGAAAAAGTCCCACAACTTTTAGAAACACAGTCTCACCAGCCCAGGAGAATAACCATGCGAGGAAGCATATCTTTGTCCTTCAGAGCTGCAGATATTGCCATGACTCCTCTTTTGTATTTTCTAGAAACGGAAAGAGAAGGTGTTGAGGAAGTCACACTCTCCAACAGCGCATAAGTAGGAAATTACCAGCTAGTTAAAAGAGTACACCACCTTGCATGTACAAACAGAATTTCTTTCTGTGTGAAGTTGCTCAGCCCATCCAAAAATTGAACCTGTTTTTAACTCATCTATCCAGGGTGTTAAACAATCTAGAGTTATATCTTAGTTCCAATCCCAGTTCTGCTTATCTATGTGACCTGGGAAAAGTTACTTTCTCTCTTTGGGACCTCAGTTTTCCTGTCTATACAAGGGGTCCACTGGACTGAATGATCTTCAACATCCCCCAATCTGCTTTTAGGTAGATAAAATATGAGGGTAAAATCAGAAACTCTCCTGGAAAACTATGAATCTGGGGACTCAATATTTTAATGTATAAAATACATTATTTTAGGCCAGGTGTGGTGGCTCACACCTGTAATCTCAGCACTTTGGGAGGCCAAGGCAGGCAGATCATTTGAGGTCAGGAGTTTGAGGCCTGTCTGGCCAACATGTGAAACCCCGTCTCTACTAAAAATACAAAAATTAGCCAGGTGTGGTGGTGCATGCCTGTAATCCCAGTTACTCTGGAGACTGAGGCAGAATAATTGCTCGAACCTGGGAGGCGGAGGTTGAGGTGAGCTGAGATCATGCCAAAACAGATGTCTGGCATAAAATGTAAAAATGTAAGACTATGTCTCACATTTAGAATCTAGTGATGTCTTAGATTATTGTAATTTCCCAAATTTCACGGAATCAAAATGTATAGTGTTTCATTTTCCCTGTGTGGTATTTATCAGTGGGTATGTAGCTAGAAGATGAGGGTTGTGTATTCTTGTTTTTGGACGTTTACAATTGCTGGTTGCATTTGTTATAAACAGCTCTATTCTACTTGGGGAGCTGGTGATCAACAAGGCAGATAATATTTTCATAATATTCAAAAAGACTAATGTTGTGAAGACAGCCTGTTGAGGGGGTCTCTGTTTTCTTAGCAGCTTCACAATTTCCTGCAGGCTGTCTCCCATCCAGGCTCTTTTCTTTGTTGGGTCTGTCCTCTGTTCCAAGCACCAGAAGAATCATATCCAGTCATTTGCTAACACTGGAGAAAAAAAAAAAAAAAAAAAAAAAAGAGAGTGTCACTTCTGGTAGAACGAGGGGGAAAAAAAACATTCATGGCAAGATTTTCTTTTTCCATATTTCCAAACAGTGGGGGCAAAATAATGGAATGTTTGCCTTGAATTTTGTGTTGCTTTGGCTGCAATGAAGACATAGTTTCTTGAAGGCAAAAATCTGTCTTTTGTCTTATTATTGCCATCTTCAATCACGGGAAAATCTGTTCTAGCTGGCGGTTTTGCATTATTACTTTTTTTTGCCCTCAAATCTGTCGCTTATACCAATTGTGGAGTTTTTTGATTGAAGTGTGGATTCGAAGGGCATGGTGAAGAACGTGGCTGTGACTTATGAAATGGATCAGAATAACCTGCCTCCTCTCCCTTCATTGTCTCCTCTTCACAGAGAGGTCGGGGAAGCCCTGACCTGGCTCAGGTGCTCAGGATCCCAGCTATAGGATGAAGAATGCTGACATGGTTTGACTCTGTGAACCCAACCAAATTTCATCTCGAATTGTAATCCCATGTCCAGGGAGGGACCTGTAATCCCCACGTGTAGAGGGAGGGAGTTGATTGGATCATGGGGGTGGTTTCTCTCTTGCTGTTCTCACGATAGTGAGTTCTCATTAGATCTGATGACTTTATAAGCATCTGGCATTTCTCCTGCTTGTGCTTCCCTCTCCTGCCGCCATGTGAAGAAGGTTTTTGCTTCCCCTTTGCTTTCCATCATGAGTGTTAAGTTTCCTGAGGCCTCCCCAGCTATGTGGAACTGTGAGTCAATTAAAATTCTTCTTTATAAATTACCCAGTCTCAGGTATTTCTTTGTAGCAGTCTGAAAATGGACTAATACAGATGCCCAGGCTGCATCCCAGAAGCTCCCTCTTAATAGACAGAAAGTTCAAAACAGTCCACACACCACAGAGCTTGGAGGAGGCCCCTCTCTACCCTTTTGCCTTCATCAAAATCACTTTTTAAATGAACAGACAGGCATGAGGTATTGTCATTTTGGTAATTCCATTCTGGGAAGGTAATTTGTTTTTCTAATCAGGCCTATAGGGGGAACCAGAGATAGATGCACTTGAACTCCTTCCCTGAACCCATTTCCCTGAAACCCTCAGGTCTTCCCTTAGCCTTTTCTTTCTTCTCTACAAAGCCCATGGTGACAAGAGAGGTGCCTGTTTAAGGAGGAAGCAAAGCTGGAGCTTTCCGCTGTCTATCCCCACCTTAAGATCACTGGGAATCATTTCTAAATCTCCACCAGCTCCCCTTCTCCCCACTAGCAAGAGGTTCACCAGAACTTTGACTGGAATTTCTCATACTTTAAAAATAAACAACGATAGGGTGCATGTTTTTGAGAAGATTACTTTCCTTGATGCAGTAGTCTCAAATGTAATAGCTGGTTCATATTAGCCACTCAGTGGTAGTTGTTATGTGAATGAACAAATGAATAAGTGGTAGGGCACCGAAGGGTCCTAAGTATTAGCTGACTTTGTGAGAAGCCTGAGAAAGATTTGTGGCATCCCAGGCTGGGAAGGAGGATGAAACAGTGGGGTTTGCCTATGAAGCACTCTGAGTAAAGCCATGCTTCGCCAGATGGAAGGAAGTTACTAGGCAAGAACAAGTAAATGATCCTCATTCCCGGCACCCTGGCATGGTGCCAGATTCGGGTTTTCAGAAGCAGGTGAAAAAGTTTGACAAATCAAGTTGATTTCCTTTTTCCAAAACAAAGGTCTGATTCAGTCAAAATGATTTAAATTTGAGGCAGTGGTTCATATTTACCTGTATTTGATTTAAATGTTTGTGTGTGGGTGTGAATATATATAGTTCATGTGTCTTAAAGAGTAAATATATATATATATTTATTATATTAAGAATAAATATATATTTACTTA